>NW_027511460.1:3952756-4305512 GCF_048772815.1 Callospermophilus lateralis
TGTGGCTGTCTGTTTCAAAACAGAAGTAACCAAGACGAAACAAGATACTAGAGTCTGTAATTGTATTAGGAGATCTCAATTCCACGCCTCTCTGTAATAGGGTAAAGGAAGTTGGCTGGGTCAAGGAGACCCCAGACTCCAAGGGGTAGATCAGGACCCATAAAATGGCAAAACCTAATGTGTTGAATCCCAACTCATGGAGCAGGTCACTGGTACTTCCCCTTGTTCTGTGTCCTCCCACCCTTTGTGCTCTCAAACCTGCCTTACCTCCTAGATCTTTCTTATAAATACACCAGCACACATTGGTGTCCCTCAACTTCAAACGCACTGACCTGGATTAGCTCATCACCTGTCCATTTCTCTGTTCTTCCCAACAAAGTCTTCATGCAGGTTGTTCAGATAGGATACCATTTCAAATCACCCATGCACTGTTGGTCCTCCTCCAGAGTGAGATTTATCCCCAACTATTCCCAAGAAAACTGCTCTCACCAAGGACATCAACAACCTCGATGCTGCTCCATCCAGTATAAACACGCCATTTTCATGGGATAAGTCTTTCAGCCATTGCTATCTCTTGGACCCATGGCCACTACAATCCCACAATTTTCCTTGTAACTTACATGTTACATGCATGTGCACATGCCTATGGACACACAGATTCATACATCCTTTGTCAGCTGGACGAATTTTTACATATTACATCAAAATAAAGACTATGTTCAGGAGGATCCCTTAGGTTACTTCCAAGTCAGTGCATCCTGCCCTGAGAAATAAACACCCTTCTTTTGTGAGCATATCCTGCAGGGATCCCTGTGCTAGCAAGGGATAGCAAGGCCCACAGACAAGCAGTCCTCAGGCCTTCACATGGGACAGAGGAACATTTCTCTCACTTTGCACTGGCCACATAGAGGGTCACAGGTAGGTCTGCACTGAGGAGGAAAGACTCTACTTCTTTAAAGGCATTGCAAAGTTGCACTAAAAAAGGGACGTTCCCCCTCTTGAGAATGAGGAAGAGGGACAGATTCACATGGATGAGATGACAATCTGCTCCCCAAACTCTGTGATTACAACCCAAGGAAGGATCTGTATCTCTTTGTTCTCCCCAAAACACCTGCTACATTTTTTTGTTAGTTTTCTACTAGAAAAAAAAGTTTGATGTTCTTTCTGCTTTCAATTGCATCCATTAAAAGTGATAATGATAATAGCCCTTACTCAATGAGTGGCAGGCCCCATGCTACACAATGTTTTTATATTTAATTCTTTTAAAAAATTTTACATTTAATTATTAAGTACTTCTCCATAATAATACTCTTATTATTCTCATTTTAGAGGTGAGGTATTGAGACTCAGCAAAATTAAGTAACTTTTTTGAAGGAGACAAAAAACATATGTAGTAGAATTGGAACTCAAACACAAGCCTATGTGACCCCAAACTCACCATCTCCAGTCCTCATCCATCCCAGCTCTTATGAAATATTTGTTTAAAATTTGAGGGCTGAAGATTTGGTGGAAGTCACCTACAGAAACACTCTTCACCTTGAACACAATTTTCAACGTCCTCTAGGTCAACACCTGGTTAGGCCCACAGTCCCTCCAGGAATGAGGGAGACAGCAAGTTGACTAGAAAGTCAAGGCCATTTCTAGGGGAGAAAAGGCACCTTGTAATCATGAGTGACTGGAGGAGACAGTGGGGCAGAGAACAAGCCAGACACATGGGCCCTGGCCCTTGTACCTAGGTGGAGTGCCCGTGCCCTCCTGATTGAAGGTCCTGTCCAAGCCAGATCCGCACCCCCCCAGTCTCTCTTATCAAATGGCATTCACTTTTCAGAAGGGGAAAAGAGTGGAGAAAATTGGCAAAACAGGATAACTGCTGGCTCTGAGAAAACAGATTTAGAGTGTGTGTGTGTCAGAGCACTTTGGTATTGAGAGGACAGATCTTAACCAATGTGGTAATATAACAATGAAAATGAAGCGCAGACTAATTTAACATCAATCATCCATTTCCTCACATGAAACTTCTGAATAGTCTATGGGGCCAGTGACTGAGTAAATACAGACTAAGTTCAGAAGGATCCCTTCTGAACTTCCAATGACAGTTGTTCAAGTTGTACAGTGAACAAGTGAAGTCTGCCTTTCATCTTGCTGTTTCCATAGACGTGTTTGCTTGTTATTCCATCTTCCTGGCAGATGATGGTTAGTTTCCTAAAGAAGGGATTTTCTTTTCCTAATTCCGCCAAGTTCACCCTTAACATATAGTAGGAATACATCACCATGCATCCCAGAAGCCATGCCCTTCCCTGGCACTTGGAGCAATTCTTCAAACCAAGACCGACTTCTTTTAAGCTAACAAGCTGAGCTGTATTACTTCAGGTTTTTTTAAAGTCATGAAATTGGTGTTCCAGAAAACATTAAATTCAATAGCCCTTGGATAGCCCAATACCTTCAACTGGAGACACATTATTTTTCTTTCTTCAGAACTTAATAAAACCAGTTAGCAGACACATAGGTGTCATCCCTGACCCGGGGCATTGAGCAACACTGGGTCCCAGAGGCCGTTCCCTAAGGTAGTGAGATTCATGGACTTCACCCATGTCAGGGGTCCAGTTACCTATGAACTCACAGAAGGAGCCGCTGCAGTGCCCAGACACTGGCTGGTGGACAGCGTTACAGCTGTCATTCTGACTTTGTGACACTGGTGACATTGGCCTATCAGTAGCCTTTCAGCTATCCCAAATCTTCTCTCATGGGAAACTGTTGTGACCCTATCCACCATTACCACCTTCCATAGGTGTGGAGCTTAAAATGCACTAAATTGACTGAAAATATCTGTGAGAGGATGTTCTAGACCACAAGGTAGGACATGAACCTAAGAGTTTCTTAAATATCACTTTGATTTTGTCCTTAAGGAAGACGTCACAAGATCCAGTCTGTGGAGGACTAGTGGGTGGGACCCGCTCTTAGGCTTTCATTGTCACTACTACATGATGCAGGCACCTGAACTCTGCCAACAACATTTCCTCAGCCAAGGATGGTAGCTCTGCCCACGAGGGCACTCCAGGGAGGCTGGAAGCTCTGGGAGGAGGGAGTTTGCTTCTCTTTGCTTCCTGCTCCAGTTTTACTTTGGTCCCGGTTTCCTATCTGTTCCCATCAGTGTTGGTGTAGCAACATTTCTCTTTCCCCGTAACATTCCAGAACTAGCAAATGATTTTGCAGTTGGTCCAGGCTCACCCAGCCCCATGGAGTACCTCCACATGGCCCTGTGCTTTTTTGTACAAAAGTCTAGGTTACAGCCTCCAGGGTCCTTGGTCAGAGGTTGATTTCAGCCCTTTCCAGGACTTCAGATTTTAACCAATACAACCCTTTTCCTGTTTGTCTCCCAGCCCAAAGGTGGCGGCTGCTTCTTGATGTTCCTATCTCCTTTTTTCTTAGTATCCCTCTGTGTATCTTTTTTACTCCTTCCACATCCAGTTTATGGTGTTTGTCCTAAATGCACTCTGCTCAACTGATTGCTGTAGGCCCCCTCTCCTCACTTACTCCTCACTAGTGCAGATATATACATTAGTCAGACTCACTATTTCTTATACATCTTGGTTTCTCTGACACATCGGTACTTTTATTTACTTTACACAGTTGTTTTTCTTATGCAGCTTAGTTTCTCATACAGGTTTATGCTTTGTTGTATTGTGAACATGCAACCTGTTTCCACAATTTTGTGGGTTCTTCCTCTTTTGCTCTTCTTCCTGAAATGCTCTGCTCTCCTGTACTACCTTCATTTACCCACTTCTACTAAACATGTGCATCCAAAGAACATTTCACTTTTCCTTTATTTTTAGTGGAAAACATAAGCACAATCCCAATGAGACAGAAAGATTGCGTTCTCAGTGGAACTCAGGATTAAGAAGAAAGGGGGAGAAGTGGAGAAACTGACCAACTGCAGGGTGTGTGCTGAAACTAAAGCCTGACTCACTTCGGCTGATTGTTTCAGGGAAGGCGTGGGAGCTCCGAGGTGGTGGAGCCCCACGTTTTTCACAAGGAAACAAAAATCCATATTTTGGTATCTTGAATTGAAATGTTCATAACTAATTGGGAAAGAATATTAAATATTATGCTGGCCTAGACGTTGTGTAGACCAAACAATAGTCATCTGTGGCACCCAAGTAGCTGCCAAGGTTGCTCTTGCCATCCAAATCCTGTTTCTATCAGCCAAGGCTTCATGCACACCTTCAAACCCTCATGCCACAGCAGCATGGGGGCAAATGAGGTAGAGCCAAGGAGAAAATCCCAGCTATAAATAGAAGTCATTGGTCACAGTATCATGATTCGAAAAAGATCTATATGCGGGGTGTTCTCTATGACTGGGACCGTTTAGGAGAAGATGGCCATTGAACGGTTTTGAGGAAGAAAGGCTAGATTAGAAGAAAATCCTCTAATTTATTATTTCAAAATCACTTCAATATAATTGGATTCTCTTTCCAAATATAGACCTCAGAATAGTAACAGCAAGTTCCAGACCATGAGCAGTACAGCCGCTGTCTGCAGAGTCACTGCTGGTTACTGGGGGAACTCCGGCAAGTTCTGGAACATAGTGATGGCAGAATTATCATTTTTCAGTAGCATATAATTTCAAAAATTTTTTTGGTACTGAGTCAAGCCAAATTTGGATCTAGGGATATTCTTCGATATTAGAGCAAAGTGTGAACCATGTGTTTACATTGAAAAGATTCCAATTTTTGTTTACAAGCAGCTAATTGATCAACAACTCATTCATCTGATAGAACTTTATTCATTCCTAGTTAATTAAGAAGGTTTGTTATCTGACCTGGGGTTGACTGTACAGCTGTCCTGTATTTCTCTGTGGGGCCTTTCCTCCTGTGTTCATGTAGGATCATTGCCATTTCCACTAAATCTGCCAGGATCTTTGTTAACTTCTCAGAAAGCTATTCCTGACTTCTTTATCCTTGTCTTGCTATAGATTAAGTTATCTCTTCTGTCCTTCCTGTGCTTTCTTCTCAGTGTTGATATTATACGTTTTCTGGTTTCTTCCCTTGAACAATGCACAGTACAAACATCTAAGCTACCTGCCAACTTCAGTGAGTTGATAGATGTGGTTCAAATCTCTGTGGAGAGAAGATCCCTGGTTTGACTGGGGTTCCTGGGGAAAAACAAGGTTGATTATTCACGCCTACTCAGAACTGGAGAGCCACACAGACACGGCTACGTTGTGGGTACTCTTCGGCTTTTTCAATCGTTTTCTCTGCAGAATAATCCTGATTTGCCAAATGAGAAGAATAAAGCTGCCCCATTACCTTCCTGTCAAGGGGCATGCCACAAAGGGCAAGGCAGGATTAGCTTTCTGCTCTTTAACCTGAAAGTCTGCATTTCTTTCAGGAACAAATGCTGCATCCAGTTTAATTCACAGAATGAAATAGATTGGTGGTAGTGACTGATATACCTCTAGTCCAGCGCCAAACCCTGTGAAAATAAGGACATAAAAGGAGACACTGGCCCCACCCTCAAGGAACTCCTTTGAAGGTGGCAAGCTCTTAAGATCCGAAGGCTGTGATAGCGATGGTGTCACTTCAGACCCTGTGCAATCTTCCATGGAGCATTGATGACTCTTCATTTAGTCGAATCTCATTCTTTTTCATAAAACAGATCACCTTATGTCTATTAAGCTTTGCTGTATCTAGCATCTTTTAACTTTCTTGAGGAACGATAGATTGGATGGTGACATGAGTGAGAATTGCCTCTGAACCCTTTCACAAAAGGCCTTGTAAGTTAAGAGGAAGAACCTGATTCAGAGCAGCCAGATACTGATTCAAATTACTGCGTGACCACATATTAGCTTAATTCCGCGAAATGGTGATAACCTACTTCTAAGTGTTTTCCAAGTGCCTACCTCATGCCAGGCACTTTGTAGGCCCTGATTCAAAGGTCCACTGTGTCCAAGCCACAACTAGCAACCCACGTCAATGTCAGAAATAGAAGTTAGCAAGTTGCTTCAAGCTTTCATGTACAAATAAAATTGTACATAAAAGAACTGATGGTATAAACTGCTTGAGAGTGTTGCTTACTGTCGCAAGGTCTTGAGTAGCCACTGACCTTTCAAATGTCCTCAAATGACATTAATTTATTTGTTTTTGTTACTTTTAAGGGAAGTCTGAAAGGGGCTAGCTGGTGATCAATACTGTACTTAGAGAGCTGGACGAAAGGAGACAATGCCCAGTCCTTGGTGGAGGCAGGACGGATGGAGCTGCTCTCTGTGATCCTCTTCTGATGAGGCTCAGTTGCTGCACAGAATCTGGTCTTCTCTGTTGTAAGTTGTGGTAGAGAGAAGCAGAGACCTGGCAGCCAACAGCTGTGCTTACTCACAGAAACACCTGTCATGAAAACATGTTTAATTTAGGCCAAGAAAAATATATATATTCCTTATTAACCTGATCCAAATGGTGGGAACCATTCGGAACTCTCAACCTGGGCCAGGCTTTGCAATGGGGCTGGGGGTGCCATGACTGTACTACACAGAAAACTGACCAGGATCCACTTTTTATTTACAACAATGTCTATCACTCAGTGGGATGAATGTGTAATAATAATTTAGGATGATCACTGGTGAAGGAATACACAAGATATTCCTTGTACCATGATTACAATTCTTCTATAACATAAAACTATTCAAAAATTAAGTTTGTTTTTAAATGTCTGACACATTTTCTATATTAGTATAACATGAAGTTCAGAGGTGACTGAGGAAGCTTGGACATATTTTCAGGAAACAATGACAATTAAGCTTAAAGCTTAAAATATGAGTAGTAAGTAAGGTGTATTAATAATGGTAGGGAACCATGTTTGGAGCCTAGTCTTTTCAAATAATATCTCATTGACATCTTTCTATGACAGTCACTAAAGATCTACTTTATTTTTGTTGGGCTCATAGTTCCTGGAATAAATGTACAATAAGTCAATAATTTCTTCAATTATGGACATTTATGGAATTATCATTTTCTGCAGAAAACATACAATAATGTTTCCTCTCATATTTAAAGTGCCTGTTTAATTTTCTCCTGTTGAACTATAATCTTCTCAAGGACAAGAACTGTGAGTTATCTTGCTCCCTCCTTAGTCATCAGTATATAGTATGACTATAAAATTTTAAAGTAGCATATGTAAAGATATGGACAGAAAAAATAGCAATAATTAACAGATTTCCTTAAAATAGGTTTTTAAGATGTTGATGAAATTTTATTTATTTATATGTGGTGCTGAAAATCAAACCTAGTGCCTCATACATGCCAGGCAAGCACTCTACCACAGAGCTACAATTCCAACCCAAAAGTGTAAGATTTGCAAGTAATTTTCTATAGTGGGGTTAAAGGCTGCCTATTGTGGAATTTTGAGAAATAAGGAAGGAATTGAAGGGGTTTACAATCACTAAAAATAAAAAAAAATGTTAATTTTGGATTCATTTGTGCTTAACACTGTTACCACAAATATAAGGAGACAGAATTGCTCACCCCGAGAGGGAGTTTATGAGCATGTAGAGCCCATAATATAAAGGAATGTCCTTTTTTCTTCCATTTAAAGACTACAGAAAGATTTGTAGAAATGTTAGAAGGACTTTTCAAATCAGCTCCCTTCTCTGCAGAAGGAAACAGAGAGGTAATGTTAGGAAACAGATACTCAGCTGTAAGTTTATGCAATAACCTAGAAAGAAACAATTAATGATTCTACTAAATTACTGTGGAGACTGAGAGCATGGTTGGAGGGGTAGCAATGACATGCAGGCAGCTGTGAGGAGAGATGCAAGAGGAAGATGGGTGTCTATCAGGGTACAGTGTCAGGGCTGCTGTAGGTCTGCCTGGGTGTGGAGGTAATGTGCACAGCCTTGAAATCCAACTCCTTATCAATGGCTGGTATCACTGTGTTGACAGAAATGGCACCTGCCAAATGAGATCATCCAGAAAGTTAGCACAGTTTGGTGTATGATCAGAATGGGATGCCCCAACTTGTCATGGTGAAGGAAACTAGAAGGCTACTCAGTGGGGGTGCCCAGCAGGCAGGCAGGTATGCTGGATTCCAGGGAGACAGCTCTGGGCTGAAGACCAGGGTCTCTGAATTACACAGGAGCAAATACCACAAGGTGAGTCATTGTAAATGAAAACCTGCAATAGGTTTAACCAGAAGAGAATTCAGAATTGGCTCTTAAAAGAACCAGCATTTAAAATGGAAGAAGAAATTAGAAACCCATTTTAAAATCATGGTCAGAATGATGGGAAGGAGAACTCACTGAATTTGATTAAAGAAGAAGGGACCACTTTTAGCACTACAGGGTGTCAAAAAGGGGTTGCATTACAAAGCCCCATAAGTGTCAGGAGTTCTCCTTTGGACATCATCCATAGCCTTCCTTCGAGCAGGGCTGGACCCTGTCAATTGTTTCACATGGAGGATCACATTTAATGTACACAATAGCTGATGAGATAGGTCATATAGTCTTAGTTTTACAGATCAAGAATAAGTAGCTGATTCAAATATATGATAAGTCAAGGTCATTGTACTGTCATGCATAACTAATTAAAACAAATTTAAAAAGTGGAAAAAAGCAAAAAAAAAAAAGGATAAGTAGCTTTACTAACTGACTCACACACATGCAACTAGTTATCAGTAAAACTCTGATTCAGACCCAGGAAAGCAGGTGCTGAGAGCTGCACTCTCAACAACCAAGCTCTACTGTGCCACCCACAGACACATCTAATTATATTCAATTCCCCATTTCACAACAATTTGGAGTTTTGTTTTGTCCTCTAATTTTTCATAACAATAAATGGTAATTCTCTCATGCTATTCTAAAGTATCATCAGGATTCAGACATGTCATATGTGTTGCCCCAAGTTTTTAGCCCAAATAGGGATACCCAGTGTAAAATCCATTCAGTAAATGATATTGAGCAGAAATAGGCATTGAGGGTACTAAAGCCTGGCAGACCATCCAGGTTGTCCTCCACTGAAACAAATAACAGATCAAAAGTACTATTTGATCATGGCCTGTGTTCCTTAGTTCTAAACTCTTCTTCACAGTACTTCTCCAATGACTTACGTGCAAAATCTCCAAGGTTATAAGACTAGGCCACACGCAGACCTTGATACCTCCATAATGAGTTAATAATGTATACTCCATACTTAATGAATGAGGAAGCAAACCACAGAAAGTGCACAAAAGGGGTCAAACACACATCTCTGGTGGGCAGTTCCTTTGAGCTTTGAGTCTACAACAAACTATTGTGTAAAGAAACTGCTTTTCATCTTCCTGCTAATAAATAAGAGGTGAGGCAAAGAACCTCACCCCCCCACTGGTGCATAGACCTATCCACAAGTATGGCTGCATGCTGGACCGGTAGTCAGTGACGGGTATGATCCAGTTGCAGTGGTATCAACCTAAGACAGGAGGCTGACGCCTAAAGGTCAGTTTTCCAATGACGGGTAAGCACCATATGTTGAACTGGACAACCTACCAGGCAAGGTCCTTAAGCCACATTACTTGTTGTTTAATTAATCAGAAGGGGGGAGATGCTGGGAGCCATCAGCCAAGTAGGTATGACAATTTCCTTGCCAGCATACTCCCATACTGTCTAGTGGAAGGACTCCTGAAAGGTGACCTTGCTCAAGGACCAGAGCGGATCCTTGTTTAGGGTGTTCCCGATTTAGCATAATAAGAGATTAGGGTGTTCCCCCTTTAGAATAGGGCGTATCCTGCTGCTGAGATCCTCTTGAGTTCTTAGGGTCAGACAGTATATTTTGGGAGACAGAAGCCCAGTGGGTGGATTTGTGCAGAGAACGTGGATTTCCCCAGAACGTGTTTGTAGTGTGCCGGTGACAGTTCGGGAATAAAGAATTGCTGTTTGAATCTACAAGCTGTGTGGATGCTCGTGATTTGTGCCCAGCCGGAGACTGCGGCACTCCATCCCCTGCTTCTCCTGCCTCCCTTCTCCAGGAGGATGTTCACACTGAACATTCTTCCATGTTTCTCCATGCTCATATAATTGAAGACACACAGTCATTTATACATATTCTCTCCCTCCACAATCCCTCACTGAAATTCCCCAGTTACTGGGTTTAGGTGTGATTTTATTTGGGGACATTGTTGGTATTCCCTGGTGTGGATCTAGCATAATTTCTTTAGCCGTTCTCCTATTTATGAGAATTTTCTTTAGTTTCCTCCCACTGCTTTTGGCACAAAGATTGATGCCATTATAATCATTCTTGTACAAACATCTTTAGTGTACTGTTCTTCCCATGAGCTGTATTCCCAGGAGCAGGAATTGTTTTGGTTTTCACTGGATGTAGCCACAGTGTTCATTTTGTAGCCTTCTTCATAGAAGCTGGACTGACCTCTAACACAAATAGTGCCACCCAAGTTCCTAAGTGGCATTAACTGAACAGTGGTCTAGGAATCCTCCCTGTTACTGGGCAGCCAGCATGGACACAATATGGCCTTGGAGTGAAACAAGGGATACCAGAACTACAATTGGCTTGGGGTAAAAGTAAAAGGGAAAGTCATTGGGGGAAAGCAGAGGGAGGGACCTATGTATTACAGTGGTCCCTTGGCCAAGACTCCTCACGGAACTCATCTCCTCCCAAACAATCCATCCCATGAAAGCACCGTCCTGAGCAGCTCCCAGCATCCCAAATACATGACTCTGCTTTCTTCTCTGTAACATAAAGAGTCCCTATTCCAGGAGCCAAGCACTTTGGCCATCCAATGGGAATATAATCCCCTAAGACTTTTGAAACACGAATCTACTCTTTTGGGTGGAATCTTGTGAATTTTTCTTCTACTTGCTTTATTCTTATTTTTTTCTTTTTCAGTTTACTACTCCTTTTTGTTGTCCATTAAGTTTATAAAATGACCTTCTAAGAAGAGTCTACCCTGTTGGAAAGTATATAGTATTGCCCCCTCAGTTACTCCTGGCTTGGCAGTGTCCTGAAGGCTCTCTCAGACCTGTTCAGTCTCTGGGCTGGTCTACAGCTGCACGGGGCTCCTGTACTTTGAGGCTCACAGTGTCCAGTTTCAGCACTGCTGGACTTGAAGACAGTGATCCTGGTCCAGGTCCTACTCCAGGCCCATATACCACCCCTATAACTTCCTTCACATATAATAGCCCTTTCTGTCCTATATCCAAACATATTAAATAGAAAATTCAAAAAAATAAATATATATATATATAAACAAAAAAATTACATGTTGTTCTGAGTAGTACGAAGAAATTTCACACCATCGCACACCATGTCACCTAGGTTGTGAATCATCCCTTTGTCCAGTGTATCTACACTGTATATGCCACTTGCTCATTAGTCATTTACTAGCCAACTCAGTTATTATCAGACTGACTGTCACAATATTAACAATGCTCATATATAAGGTTCAGACTACCCACAGTTTCAAGTATCCACCAGGGGTCTTGGAATTTTATCCCCAGAGAACTGGGGGAGATGACTATATTTTCTCTTTTCTCTTTTCCTGATCAGATGTAGAAGAACCATTAGAGAATGGAGAGTCCTAGAAATGATGGAGCCACCAGATGGAATAAATCTGTATTTCTGAATAACTTCATGGGGCAACCCTCCCCCAAATGGGCCTGCAAAGTATCTACCCACTGAGAGTTGGTGGCTGTTTGTTCCAGAATTAGCATTCCCTGATTAACACTGAGCAACCCAAGATCAAAAGAGCAAGCCTATAAGAATACCATAATGCTCATCCAATCTCAGACTTTTCCCTACAAAATGCCTGATGGCCCCAGAGCCTGAGTAGAATATACCTCCATGATTACTGCCTCAGGCCCAGGAAGCTCCCATCTACAATTAGAAATGTCTGTTAAAAAAAAAAAAAACTGTGTCCAGCCAGCCCTGCACCATCTCTGTCATCCCATATTTTCTCTACCTGAATCATGGAGTGTCTATGATCACAGAAGGAAAATGAAATATGATTTGAGGTGTCACCTTTCAAAGGGTGTTAGTGACTGTCAGCTAAAGTGATTCAAGCCCCAGAAAAACCCCTGTGTCCTCTTAACATCCAAAATGAATCCTCTTCACACCAGAAATCAATGTTAAATAAACAGAGATTTTCATTAACCTGCACCTCTGTACATTTATTTCTAAAAAGCGGTGTCACTCTCCTTTAAATGAACATACTAATTAGTGTATTAATAAATAGCTGAATGGAATCAATGAGACATGTAATCAAGGTCTGACCGGGAGTCAGGGCCAGGTTGAAGGGGGTGGGGGAAGGAAAGAAGAGGAGAGAAAAGAATCTTATTAGCAGGTTTGCTGAGGAGGGACACGTAAAATCAATGCCTCACATGCAGCCAAGATGTGGCCAAAGTTGACAGTATGTGGAAAGCTAAGTGGTGGCCCCGCCTCCCCCTTTTGACAGGAAAGCTCCTATTGAGAGTTAATGTGAGGAATAGGGAGGATGTTAATTGGGGCTGGAAAAGCCATTCTGAGAAGATGTCCAAGATCACAGAACTTCTGTGCTGGAGACCTAACTCCTAGACCTTTATTTAAAGTACTAAAAAAGAGCAAGCTGAGGAAAGCTGATTTAGTTCTCAGCAAACGTTCACTCTCAAAAAAAAAAAAAAAAAGCCATCATAGAAGCTGTTTCTTTAGGTCTCTTTGTTAGTTTACTCCACTCCAAAAATACTGGCTCACAAGGAGTGGCTGGAAGTATCTCTGTCCCTGCATGCAGGGCACTGGGAGGTCAAGGGGTGACCCTCTGGAAGCAGCATTAGGGAGGGGATAGGTGCTCTGCTTCCAACAGCAGCTCACAATTTCCTGCAGCACACCTCATAGCAGGAATGTTCTAGAAGGTGAGAAAAGGAAATTCTTTTGCAGGCATGAGGTTTCCAGCTGACGTGGGGATCTGATTACCTATACTGTTGCTGCTGGAGCTCAGGTGAGCACAGAGGCTCCATTTCCTCCATCTGGAGACACAACTCTTTGGGCTGCAAGTCCCCAAATAAAAGAAGCTTGGGTTTCCAGTTATTTACCTGGATATGAACATAGGAGAAACACCCTCCTGCATAGTCACTTGGGTGCTTGGATCCCTCCCCTGCAGTTAGATAAGGAATGCTGGCTGAGGGGGACACTGCGTTAGACTGAAAGGGACTCAAAAGAGAAATTTTGTCCTGGGCCCGACACTGCCCACATCGCGCCCTCCAACCAGGAGACACGATGGGCTTCTTTGCCCTGGAAAGACTGCAGTGGGGCCCCACATCATGAAAATGAGGCTACTCCTGATACTGGTTGCTGGAGAAGTCAGTCTGGGTGAACTTCCTAAGCAGAAAGCCTCATGCTCGCTGCTCCAGCGGACTCTCTCTGGCACCCCCATCCACACACGCAGGATCTACTACATCCTGATGTCTACTTCTGCCAGCACCAGGTGTGGCCTGTGACCCTGAGGGCCACATTTCCTGGAATGACAGTGAGGACACATTAAAGGAAATGTGCCGATGTAGGGGGAGACAGCACTCAGCTGCCCCTGAGCTATTTTCCACATTACTGGTAATATTGTGTGGTCCCAGGAGGCTCATAGCGCTGCTGAACATCTCCAGGTCCCCCAGACCTGCCCAGACCCATCAGAAAAGCCAAAGGGTGACATCCATCAGCTCAGGAGCAGGGCTTCCAGACAGGATCCACACAAATGAAATGCAGAAGGAAGGGCCAGACCCAGCTTGTCCCTCAGACAGTCTGAAACAGAAACATGGAGCAACAGGGACACACAGGCCTCCCTGTCTGGTTTGAGAGGTTCTAGCAAAGTGCCCCTGTACCAATCAACATCCACTGAAATGCCACAATTGTCACGTTGCTTCTTTGGGTCAAGTGGGATGCTGTCTTTCAACAACCTGTGTCCCCCTTTATCACCTCTGTTTCCTTGTGACTAGGGGACTCTGTGGGAGAGCAGAAAAGGAGAGGAAGGAGGAAAGGGTACCAACCGCAAGGTCCCCACTGATGTACCTGGATACTTAGTGTGACTTAGGGAATGCTGTGCCTTCTTGTCAACCAGATCTTGGTGGAAGAAAAAGGCAACATTCTCCTGAGCAAAGAGATGTAACAAGGCTTGGCCAAGGGACAAGGGCGGGATGTCAGCTCTTACTTGCCCCTGGGTCACTGGTATGCCAACCACAGTATAGAGCACTGGAGGTTCTGTCTAAAGAAAGAAGGACAGAGGTAGAAGGGAGACATCTAAAGTGGTTCTTACAGCAAAATTTAACTGCCTCTCAGTTTTTTTTCCAAATGGACCCTTTTGAATAGAGATTGGAGATAGATAGATATATAGGCATTGATGTAGACAAAAGTACAGATATGATGACTATTTTCAAACCAAAAATATCAGGACACGTACTCCAGGAATGGTGTGGAATATCCGGGATGTGGGCTTTCCTAGGGTGTATTGGCCTGTGATCATTCCAGATGTGAGGAAGAGTAGAGTGGCTGGGCAAGGATCCCAGGGAGAGACAGTGAGCTAGTGAGATGCCTCCTTTCCTTTGGAGACAAAGAAGACCATCTTATTCAAGGCCGGCTGACTCTGTTCACAGAGGCTCCATCATCTTCAAAATATTCAAAGCTCCCAGCCTTTGTTTCCTCTCCACAGTGGCTAATCACCTTTCTCGATAGTCAACCAATGGTTCCTTCCTCTCTTAACCAGAATGTTGCTGGAATAACGCAATATTTCAAGCTTAATAGCTTGTCCTTATGCAGAGATTTCACCGATTTCAGAGCTGAGGTACCTGGAAAAATGGAGATGCTCTGAAAACCAGGGTGTCTTGGGGCAAAGGATTCTGATTGGACAGCAGGACACACAGTGAAGACCAAGAAGAAAAATCTCAGAGGCCCTTACCATGTAGTTTGGGGCTAACTTGCCAGTCAATCTGGGCCTGGGGCTGGAGACCCTGTATCCAACTCCTATACACCCCCTGTTGGGTGCAGGTGAGCATATCCAAGTATGTGGATATACTGGGCACACTGAACACACCCCTCTGGTCTCTGATGGACCACTTCAGCTTTATAACTCTGTTACAGGCACACATTAGCAGATGTCTCATCCTGCAATGCTTGGCAAAAAGATCAAGTAGACTCCAAGCAATAATTACCCATTCGTTATGAGCCAAGAGTCTCCTATCTGCTCTGTCCTAAATCAAATTTAGTCTTGAGTGGCAAAACTGAAGAAAAAAAGGAACCAGATCATGGCCTGGAAAGAAAAACACATTATCTAAGATGTCTCTCTCGGTCCTATAAAAATAATGTACATCTACATGTGTGCACTGACAAATGGATGGGGAAATTGAGCACACATATAAACATGGCTGCTAAATCTGGACTCTGGGGAAATTCTGGGTCTTCCAAAAGTGAAGGAATTCCTGTAAATATTTTTAACTCTTTTTAAAGAGGTCATTCTGAGAGGGAGAGCCAGGATTGATGTAATAGGAGTAGCCACCTGCTCTTCCTCTCTTCCCATTTGCTGGTAGAACCTCAAGGCAGTAGGTTCGTTGGAACCCAGTTTTAGAAAGAGATGTGACTATTTATAAACCCAGAAAATTGAAGTGTCTTAATCCAATGCAGGGGGGTGAGAAGAAGAACTAACAAGGTTTAGAAACCTACAGAGCAGAAAATAGCTTCCCACAATATAATGCCTCCATTAATGAAGCATTTAATATGTGCCAGCAGTGTACAAACTAGTTCCCATTTTTCTATCTTTTAATTGTCACAGTAGTCCTTAAGTTTATTTTACCCTCTTAATGATAAAGAAACAATATCATGGTCATGGTCACAGAGTTAAAGGACTAACACTTGATGATATCTGTACATTACAGTAGTGCCCTGCTTATTCACAGGTGTTTCATTTAAATACCCTAAGTAGATGCTTGAAACTGCATATTGTTCTGATCCCAACATGTACTATGTTTATTCCTATACAAATAGACCTATGATAAAGTTTAATTTAAAAACTGGGCACAGCCAGGCACAGTGGCACATGCCTGTAAATCCCTGCTGGGATTAATCCCAAGCTCAAGAGGCTGAGGTAGGAGTATCACAAGTTCAAAGCCAGCCTCAGCAACTTAGCAAGGTGCTAAGCAACTCAGTGAGACCATGTCTCTAAATAAAATACAAAAAGGGGCTTGGGATGTGGCTTAGTGGTTAAGGTTTATAAAAATAAAAATTGGGCACAGTAAGAGATTAAATATAATTATTGATAATAAGATAGAATAAGTATAATGAGATACTGTCGTAAAAGTAGTATAAATGTGGAAATGTGTGTGTGTTCTCTCTCTTAAAATATTTATGTACTGTTCTCATTCTTCTTCTTGCGATGACATGAGATGATACAATGCCTATACAATAAGATGAAGTGAGGCAAATGTTATAAGCATTACAACATAGCATTAGGCTACCACATAAGAATTACTTACACACAAGCACTACAATACCATAACCATCAATCTGATAAATGAGATGGCTGCTAAGTGATTAATGGGCAGGTAGCATATACACTGTGGATACTATGGGCCATCCAGGAGGTCATGAGATTTACCATGCTACTCAGAATGGGGCACAATTTTAAACTTTTGAATCATTTATTTCTGTAATTTTCCATTTAATATTTTTTTGGATGACCACTGATACAAGTAACAGAAACAGTAAAAAGTGAAACTGTAGATAAGGGGGATCACTACTATACTTAAAAATTACTACATTGTGACATGATAAGTTAGTTTTAGTCCACGCCCAAGGATGTTGTAATGAGAAATGAATACCCCAGCCAGGTGTGGTGGCACGTGCCTATAATCCCAGCAATGCAGGAGGCTTAGGCAAGAGGATCACAACTTTGAGGTCATCCTGAGCAACTTAGTGAGACCCTGTCTCAAAATAAAAAAAAAAAATGAAAAGAACTGGGAATGTGGCTAAGTGGTAAAGTGCCCTTGGGTCCAATGCCCAGTACCATATGCACACACACAAATTTAAAAAAAGAAAGAAAGAAAAAGATATCCAAGGTGGTAAGTTGGCTTTTGAAAGTGTTCCTTCTGCATCTACTCTGTTTCAACCACACTTTCCCCAAAAGGCACTACTGGGTTTGTTAAAGAGCATAAGAGAGGCTAGCAATAATTTTCACTGGGAAGTTAAATGGTGCCAAAGACAAATGATTGTTTAGAAATACTGTCCTGGAATCTCTGCCTATGGACATGAGAATCTGGCAAACCCAGAGACTATTGGGGCTCCGTTTTTACGTAGGGCTCTATTAGTTCTGGGTTCTAGCTCTCAAAGTCCTCTGCCCTATGATCCTAGTAGAAGGAGAACTGAAACTTGCACCCAAAGTACGGTTGTAGCTGCCTCCGAAGCCTTCCCTCCCATGGCCTCTGCAGAGTCAGAGATGGTGTTTCACTTCTTTCACTTGCAGAAAATGGTAATAGTGTTGCCACACTCAAGGGTCTCTGCCTGCCACATGCCCTATGGGCCCTCTGTCCAGCAGGGAGAGGGTGGGTTAAGGTGACCCACCACCTCAGCAGACTAGCTGGGGCAGACAGGAGGACCCTCTCTGAGCTTCCAGAACAGGCTGAGTGGCTGTTGTGCCTGTAGACTGACGAAGACCCGTAGGAGTGGGAGAACTGAGTCTGCAGGGACCAGAATGCAGCAGAAGAGAGTGGAGGATGGGGAGACATTTCGCTGCCACCTACCTGTAATCACTGGAAGCTGAGCCCCCAAATGATCTGACCACGGGGCATGGCCAAGCTGGCACAGGTCAGGTGGCGCTGCCAGGTCTGTCTGACTCCAAGGTCTATCCTGGGTCTTCAGGGCTCCTCTGCTTCTTGGGCCCAAAGAAGGTGAATCAATGGTTACTTGTCAAGCCCAGAAGCAACACTCTCCAGAAAATGCCATGCCAAAAGGTTCTGTCCTTGGTGGCTATGCTGTTTCATATTTTTATCAGTAATTTGAATGGAGACAGGTAGTCACATTTATCAAATTTGCAGATGACAAATCCCAGGGCTTGTGAAGGTCAAATGATATAATATGAGAGCAGTCGTGTGGCATTACGGGAAGGCTCAACCCTCTGAAAGGAATAACAAAGTTTAAAGATATCTTGGCAGCCAGGAACAGGGTCCAAACCAGACCCCAGAAAGAAATTTTATGTGATTAAAAAAAAAAAGTTCAAAATTTAAATTTCAAAAATGAATCGATAAAGTACCAGACAGATGACACAAGTTCACGTAAGACATGTACAAAATGGGAGTGAGGTAGGACTGCCCCTAGTTCCTGGGGAAGCTTCTGACCAAGAACCCAGACATACCGTGACTTGACTTTGGACTTGGCGCTCTCTGCACAGCGCAGACTGTGACCTGCCAGGTAGATGTGGAGCCAGCCCCAACTGCAACGTGGAAATGCAATAAAAGAGAGAATCCTCCGTGGGTGCCACCAAAGTTGGGTTGTTCCCATTCCCTACAAATGTTCCAAACTTGCCAGCCCAGCCAGGATATTTGGCTCAGAGACAATGGGTGGGAAGAGAGTTGGTAAGAGCCTGAAATTGAAGATCTTCTTCACAGACGATGGTAGAGTGGGGGAGGGAGAACATGAAAATAGAGCATCTACTGCCAAGCCACAGCAGTATGTGCCCTTAAAGAAAAATCTCTTTATTTCCATGAATTTCATTTTGATGTTTTCCTTTATTTTTAATTTTTCACCTTTGTGGAATCTGAGTAACTTTCTGCCCAACACAACAGGAAGTCAGTCAAATTTAGTGAAGTTTTCGTATGGATAGAAAGTATCAGGAGCTCCTATGTGCCTATCAGGAAATGGGGTAAGTCTGTAGTCAGGACCCCAACTCATTGGATGCTCCACTCCCCATGCATTAGGGAGCAATAATAGTTAAAAGCAAGAATAAAAGCCACAGCATAGCCATCACCACATGCAGACTTCTCCATGAAACTACTTCCGGCTTCCTGAATTCTCAGGGTTGCTACAGGATATGTAATGCCCTCTACTGTCCCGACATTCTAATATTCCTCTTTGCAAGTACAGAAAACCCAGCTGAAGGTGAAAAGGGAGAGAAGAAAATCAAACAACTTTATATTGGGTCCAAAGGGAGCTGTAACTCTTTGTGAGGCAATGACTGCTTTTGAGAAATTTGCAATTAAGTAGATGAAAATCCCATAAATATGAGTCAATAAATTACAAATTACCAGGAAAATCTTGGCAGTCTGAATTTTTCAACAGTCTCTAAGTAAACTATTGTCTTTTTACAAAAGCACTCAGACTTGGCTAATGCCTGGAATGTGGAGAAGGCTACTTGCAAAATTGATTAGTGGGTTAAAAACTCTTCCACGTCTAGCAATATTTTAAAGTTTGCAAATATAATTTTTAGGTGAAATGTCATTCTTTCAAAACAATATGTGCCAGGGAAATGTTATTTGACATTTCTAGAAAATTAGTTTCTATTTTTGGCCATGTGATATTCCTTAGGCTTTTTACTCTAGTTCTCGTGAACACTCCAAAAATGGGCCTCATCAAATTAAAGTGGGAACTCTTACATCACTTTAAATCCTAGAAGCAAATAAAATACCATTTCACTTGTTAATGATAGTAATATAAATACAGTGTATACCAAGTACTTCATGAGTTTCAGTATCTGCCAAGAATGGCCGGTCTTGCTAATATTTACAAGAGGAGGATGGACGGCAGCGAGTTCCTCATGTGTCAGGGCTGGGATGGCAATGCTGGCTCTCTCCCACTACCCCCGCACCCAGATGGGGCTCACCAACAGCCCAGATTCTCTGTCCATTTACCCCTGTGCCTGGTCACCATCCTATGTCAGAGCATTAGACTCATTTCTAGGATCTTCACATCTGACCATAGAAGCTGTCACCCGCCGAAGGCATCTAATAACCTCCCAGTCAATAAGAAGTCTTCAAATGAAAAATAAGAAGAGGATTCAAGGAAAGCAGGAATAATAGAGATTCCCTACCTTTTTTCAGGCTTGGGGACAGCCTTGGAGAGGACTCAGCTACCCAGGCCTGGAGGCCCCACCACACTGGAGAGTGCGCAGGGACTATAACCAGGACGCCCAGGGTGGTGTCCACTGCTCCAGCTCAGTCCTACCCACATGTCATTATGGTTAGGTTGCTTCCTTTCTTGGGGTCCCAGGTCCTGCCCTCTGTCCCCCTGTAAGGAAATGCTGTACCACCAGATAAACTGGGGGAAACTGCAGAGATTCCTGAGATCAGAAGTGCAGTTACACCAATATCCCACATGCTGAGAACAGTTGAGAAATGAATAAGGCTGGAGACAGAGGTGTGAGCAAGGAGGAACAGACATCCTGCCACCTCTGTGGGGATCTTGAAAGGTTAATACCCCCAAAACGCCCCAGTCCCTGCTCCTACCCACAAGAGAGCTCCCAGAACAGCCATGTTCCTTAGACATTCACAAATGATCCAGAGGACAGAGCAGATCCATCGTCCCATTTGCAACTGTATAGACATATTGCAGCTAAAGTTTTTTGATTCATTGTACATAAATGGAGCAGAATTTTTCACTTCTTTGGTTGTGCATGAAGTAGAGTCACACCATTTGTGCAATGATACATGTGCCTAGGGTCATGATATCTGTCTCGATCCACCATCTTTCCTACCTCTTTGCCCCCTCCCAAGTTCCTCCACTCATCCCATGCCCCTCCCATTATGAATTAGCATCCACTTACAAGAGAAAACATTCAGCACCAAAACAACAAACAACCCAATCAATAAATGGGCTAAGGAGCTGAACATACACTTCCCAGAAGACTACACACACACACACACACACACACACACACACACACACACACAAACATACAATCAATCAACAAATATATGAAAAAAAATGTTCAACATCTCTATTAATTAGAGAAATGTAAATCAAAACTTCTCTAAGATTTCATCTTACTCCAGTCAGAATGACAGTTATCAAGAACATAAGAAACAATAAGTGTTGGCAAGGATGTGGAGGAAGAGGCACACTCATACACTGCTAGTTGGATTGCAAATTGATGCAGCCAATCTGGAAAGGAGTATGGAGATTCCTTAGAAAACTTGGAATGGAACCATCATTTGACCCAGCTATTCCACTCCTCAGTCTATCGCCAAAGGACTTGACTCTAATATGTTAACCCATCAATTTTTCCCCACATATTGGAAAGAGAAGGAATAAAAACTAGTCGAGTGTCTACTAGCACTAGGCTGTGTTTGGTATTTTAATTCAAATGTCTTCACCATAGATGTGCAAAACAAAAGTACAAGACTATAGTGTAGATCCTGTGACACCTTGGAAAGACCATCCCTCCTAAATTTAGGCAGTAAAATAATAACTCTTTATACCAAGCCACAGCTGTCTAGTGGCTAGATCCTTCCCAAGGGCCTTGGGTACGCAGACTGACTCCTACTACCCAGGATGTGGAATTAGACAAACTAAACATCATTCCTCAGGAGTAAGGTCAAAATTTTAATCACCATCTCTTAGCTCATGGTGGAGGTTATTTCACTAGATCATGCCAATTACAGTGAGTGCTCAGTGAACTGGGGGCACGTACCAAGAAAGGGAACAAGCTCAGGTGCAGATAAAGGTTGGTCATTTGCCATTGACGTCCTTATTAGAGTTTGCTCTGTGATAGCCAAAGTAGTATTCAGCCTCCTGGGACCTTTTCTTTTCCATTGGAAAATAGCAGGGCTCTCACAGGGGCACCCTGGAGTGCTATCAGAGTAATCTCAAGTAAATCGTTCAAGATGGTATGTTTAATTCAAAACACGGACCACTTGAAAATGTAAAAATCCACCTGTGGGTCTTCTTGCTTCTTTACCAAGCTTCTGCCAGATCGCAGAGGGAACTGCTAAAGTCTACAACTGGGATCGGAAGCAAACAGCAGGGTAAGCACGAAAGGCAGCTGCTAGAAACACAAGAGCCTCACATTTGCCGGCCTGCAGTCACCTCCAACTGCAAATTCCATATGGGCCTCAAGCCACCATGTCCAGAGAAGAAAGCACCACCCCTCACCTGACATGCACCCCCAAACCTGGTCTCACTCTAGAAATTTCTACCTCCATAAACCTTCCACTAGCTACCCAAGCTGGACACCTGCAGGGCATCCCCAACTCCCTCTCCCTTGTTCCCACCACCTGCACCACCATATACAACATCTGTTACGGTAGAGCCTCTGTACCTCTCAAATATGACCTTCGATCAGCCCCCCTCTTGGGTCTCCCCTGGGTTGCTAGAGTCGCTTCACTGCCAACTCTTGTCCACATGAACCCCATCGAGGTCTGTCCACTACGTGAATCTGACTGTGTTAATTGTTTTACTTGGAAATCTTAGAGCCCAGCCACTGCCTGCCAGATAAATCCCTTGGCTGGACACTTACACAGGTCTTGGCACAGCCTCTGATACACATCACACTCAGCTTTGAACTACTGCAGGTGGCCCAAGGGCTGTGTTTTTTCACCTCTTCTTACCTGTCTGTGTTGCTTCCTCCACCTGAAACCTCTTCTCCTGATTAGATGCTCCCTGCTTCTGCAGGAGGTCTTCTCAATGCTCTGCTTTTCATATCTGACAGGTGCCAATCTTACAATTACCAGGGTACTCTCCTCATGCCCCCATCTCATGCCGCATTGCCCCTAAATTCTCTATTCACCTTTGTGCTGGGGCTACACTGCACTATAAGCTCCTTATTGACAGGAACCATATCTCTCATCTGTGTCCCACCAACTCTAGCATGCACAGTACCTAGCACACAGTGGGCCTCAACAAATACTGCCCAAACTCACTGATTGATCAATTAGGTGGTTAAGCATTCCATCACATCCCATCTAACCTCCCTATCTAAATTAGATGGAGCACAGTGAAAGGCGGACATAGAGGGAGGTCATGACCTCTTTCCTTTCTCCAAAGTCCCTGGTTTAACCTACTACTATCAGTACTGGGATCCACCCTCACCCCCCAACACGCAGGTCTTTTCTTCTGTGCTAACCCTTCCCTCCCCCATTGTCTCCTGATACCCCAATTACACTCTCCTTTCTGATCCTCAGCAAGTGACTTTTGCCCCTTATAGCTCTTCCCCAAAGCAGCAAACACAGGAGCTGGTAAAGGTCTCAGGTGAGAGGCCCAGTTCCGTCTTCATTCTCTCTCTCTTGATCTTCCCTGACTCTGTGTGCAAATACAATCTGCGTGTAAACAGAATCTAGTGACTCTCACCAGGTCCTTGAATATGTATGACCACATTCATGTTCACCTCCAGGCTGCAGATGGGGGACAGCAAGGGCTTATTTCCAGCCTTCAAGAAAGAGAAATTGAGGCCTAGGCCAGAAAAAACTCGCTGGAAGATATTCAGCAGATCTGGGATTAGAAGCTAGGTCTCCCTATTCCCTGGCCAGGACATAATACTTCTTCAATTGCTCTGAAAATGAAAACCTCAGGATTATTCTGCAGGAGGAAAAGGCGGGACGCCTGGAGGAGCTGGAGCCACATATCCCACAAGCTACATTCAGAGGACACCATAACTTACATAAACGATTTCCTATTACACCACAATTTCACTGCAACATTACAGTCTTTGCCGCTTCCTTGAAGTGCTCTCTTTGTTGTTCTCCTGTGCAGATTCCCCAGAAAGGAGAATCAAATATGGTCCGAGCAGGAAAACAAACCACATGACACCGGCAGCCCCAGATTCTCCTTCCACGTGATCCAACTAAGCAAGACCAAAGAGAATGCGAAGAATAGTCACCCATGGACCAGAGCCCTTTCCCACCTGCCCTCTTCCCAAGACTCTGCTGTGTCCCTGCAAATAGGATTCCTTTTCTAAAAGAAAGAAAGAAAGAAAGAAAGCCAACAGTTTATGAAGAAGAAATGAAGTGGCAATTTCCCAGCATGGCTGGGAATCAATACAAGCTGTTGTCAGGATTTTCCAAAGTCAAGAGCGACAGAGCTCCAGTGCTTGACTTACAACTGCTTCATCATAGCAAGATATTTTTAATTTAAAACTCACTGCAGTTGGGTTTGAACTCAGCTGGGACTTGATTTACTGCTAATTCATTTCTCCAATTCCTATAATTCTAAACTCAGTCACCAAACAGTTTAATGCTGATAGAATCACCAGTGCAATGCTTTATGAATGGGCACCAGGGGAATTTTGTTAGTAAGTGTGTGTTAGCAACTGTTATTCACTTTGGAATGGAGCGCAGTGCTTGGGCAAAGCATGGCAGAGGCCCTACAATTGGGCAAGTGAGTTATTAGAGGGTGTTCCCAGATGATCCAAACCCAGACATCTCTGAAGTGATACCCTCCTTTACCCCAACTCTTTCTCTCTCACAGACACATCATTACCTATGTAAAATGGTCCCAGGCAGTGACAGTGATCCCCATGGGAAATGCCTAACTTTACTCTCTGGGTCACTACCTAATGATGAAAAACAGGAACATACTCTCTAATCAGAAACCTTCAGCCCTCTCTAGAGCAGCAAAATCTACCCACCCCACCACCAGGAGAAAATTTGTTTCAACCATCCAAAATTTACATCTTAATAACTCAACCCTCCTTTGTTAATTTGATCAAGAACATTTATCCTTGTCAGTTATATTGAAGCCTCTTATTCAATAAGTGTAGCTGGAAAAAAATGGAGAAGGTGAATGTCATTACTCACATATTTTGCAAACATCCATCTTGATCTGTAATGAATAATAATAATAATAATAATAATAATAATAATAATAATAAAAGTGCTACTTGTTGGAAACAAGTCCAGAATCTGTCAGCCGCATTCACACTTCTTGAAACAATCCCTTTAGAAAATGGATACCTGAAGGCAGATCACAGAGCCACGGTCACTGAAGTTATATGGGATTTCACAGTCATCTCTGGGATTCTCAAAAGCAAATGACAAGAATAGGAGGCAGGCAGCACCTATGAAAGTTGGGCCTCACGGGTCTCCATTACACCACCTCAGTGAATTCATTTTCCTGTTTTTCTTTTCTTCCTTCAAACTGAACTTGAACTTGAAAGCTTCCAGTTGAAGGCCAGCATCTTCCAAAATGCTTTCTGTCAAACACTTGTTCCAGGATGTCATCAGGTTGAAATACACCCACACAGAGGGACCCTCCACCCCTAAATAAACTAAAAACAGCCAGCTAAGAATTAGCAGGCTTCCCAAGGGCAGGTGTCCTTCCCATTATTCAATGCCTACTGGGCATTTCAAGTCTCCACAAGGAAGACACAACTCAAGGTAACTGCAGAACGTACTTGGCCCTGGAATGTTTTCCGGGAGAGGTGCCTTGTGGACTGATCTTTGGAATACCCTGGGAAATGCAGCTGGATCATCCCTCTCAATCCACTGACACCCAACCCATAGTAAGTTTCACACAGAAAGCAAGACCAATTCCATGCCCATCCATGCGAAAACACCACTGTGCCCTCCCTCCCCTCAAGCCACCCTCACCCGGGACATGGTAGGGTGACTGATGAGCTCAGCCTGAACTGATCTCCAGCTTAATCCTCTGAAATAGGTCAGTGGGTCTGCCTTGATATGCTCCAATCCAAGCCAGCTGCACAGCAGGGTCCCGCCATGTCCTTGCCTAGTTTTGCCTTTTTAATGTGTTCTTCTCCACCTTGTCTACTGCAATGTACAGAGTCAGCAAATATTTATTAATCACTTCCAGGAGGATAGGATCTGGGTTGAGCATAAAGTACAAAAAAACCTAAGAAATGGTCCCTCTCAATCTAAGACGTAAAGATACACAGTCATCTTTGTCATTAACAGGAAATTGGTTGCAGGACTCCCCATAGAAACCAAAACCTGAAGATACTCAGGACCCTTGAATAAAATGGTATAGTATTTGCACATAACCTATGCATACCTTCTTGTATACTTTAAATTATCTCTTGATTACTTAAAATACTCAGTTCAATGGAAATGCTATGTAAACAGTTGTTATATGGCATTGTTTAGGGAATAATGAAAAGAACAAAAGTCCATACACATTCAATACAGACGCAGTTGTTTATTATTTTCAGTCCACAGTTCATTGAATCCTCAGGTGTGGAATTCACTAATATGGAGGGTCAGCTATACATAATTTCAATTGTCATCACTACCCGTTCAGCAGCAGCTTCTTTGCCATTATGAAAAAGTATGAAGTGAGTTCCTGATTGCACAAGAGCTTGCTTCAGGTAGGGGCTGGCCCTACTGCCTGCCCTCAGGAGCCAGAATGGTCAGGGAGACCCAGGTCTCTCCAGGTCAGCGTGTTGCTCACATTGGTCAGCAGTTAAGGGCAAGTGCATTTAGGGGAGGAAGAACAGGGGTCGGTATCTAAAGGGGAAGACAGCTGAGACAGAGGTCTTGAGCATAGTGCAACCATCAGTCCTTTGCCCAGCCTGACCTTCAAGGGGCTTCATAGCATAAAAGTTAGTTTTTGTTATTGTTATTTTTAATGCAGGGAAGGGCAGACCTGGCTAGAAGCAATGACTTTTGGAAAAATATTCATGCATAAATTTACTCTGTTTGATTTTATTTCAATGCTTAGAATATTTCTTAACACCAGGAGAGTAGCAGAGGTCATTTGCCCTCTTTATGCAGAACCAGCTCCTTTATGCAGAACCAGCTCCTTATCCCTGGTTCCCAGTTGATGCACCTGCCCCTGATTTGTCCCCATGTCGGGCATCATGCCCCCCACCTCTTTGGTCTGCTTCTCGCGAAGGTGGCCCCAGTGATGCTCTTGTCTTCCTACAGCTCCTGCTGCTTCTCCACTTGCAGAGGTAAAGGCGGATCTCCTATAAGGGCCCCCCTTTCAGGCAACACTAGGAAGAACCCCACCTTATGGACCTGAGCTTGGTGCTTATCTTGACCTTGTATAACAAGGTCAAGTTGAAGGGGTTGGTTCCTCGTGGGGTGGCCTCTGACTAGTGAGTGGCAGCAGATTGGAAGGACCCACAGATGAATGCCTGGCTGTGCCTACCCTCCACTCTGTTCTGAGACCATGTGTTTCCATCAGACCTCTTCTTCTACATCCTGAGTGATCAAGCCTACAGCTGGGTTCCCACTAAGCTTGACTAGCTCAGGAGTGTTTGTTTGCCTTCCTTCCCCTCTCTGTCCATTCCCTTTCACTAGTGCCCCCCCTGCAGCCCCACCCCTCAGTAAAGTGATATTATATGAGCTTCCAGGGAAGCCAAGCTGAGACTGGGGTGAGGGACAGACAGGCCTGGGTGCAAGCCCAGCCCCCAGCTTTACCCAGAACATCTGCTGTATTTGAGAATCCCATGCAGAATCTCACTTGACAAGAGGACATACAGATTTAAATGTTTTTTTTTTTTTTTAAATCACTTACCTAGAACGACCTCCTCATTTCATAACTAGTAATGCTGAAACCCAAAGTGACGCCTTAGCTGCTAAGGGACAGAGCTGGGATTCCTACATTTTCCTGTGTCCAGAGACTACCTCTTCCTACAACATCAGTGCTTTGCAAGCAAGAGAACTTATAGAACAGGATTCTTCTATGAACCTAAGAAAATGTGCACATGCTTGAGAAAGTCTACTGCCTGCAAAGGTCAAGGGGAAGAGTAGGGCATGGAGACAGCTGAGCAATGTGGAGGCTGGAGGTAGATGGCTGCTTACCTGACACAATTCAGCTTGAGAACCTAGGGCCCGCACAATCCCCCAAACCCAAAGTCAAGAATGAAGGTGTGTGGACATTCGTATGTGCAGCTATGAAACTCCTTAATCCAGTGTTTCTCAGTAGATGCCATAGTATGTCTACTTGGGTGGTTTCACAATCCCTTCTAATGTGTTAAAGGCTCTGAGAAGTCCTGCAACAAGGAACTGCTTTAGGTTTGCTTTACCCCCAAGGTTTTTTTTTTTTTTTTTTTTAACTTATTAGACATGGAAACTTTTGTGTGTTACACCAATTCACATCGCACAGAATAACTTTGGGAAGGTTTGCTCTCTTATAGACATCACCTTCAGGACGAAAGGCTGAGGAGATGGCAAGAGAGAAAATGGATACCACTGATCCCTGCAGTGTGAGTGACATTGAGCACAGGCTGATGCAAGTGCCATCCCACCCCCATGCCCTCCTCTCTTTCTCTACTCCCTCCATCTGAAGAAGCACAACCAGCTCTGCTTTGCTTAGTTTCCCTCCTCTTGACCTCGGGCTGAATCCAAGGTCCACTTGTCCACCCTCTAGGTCTAGGCTCACATGGCTCCAGGGAAAAAGAGCTGGGCTCACACAAGAGCTTCATGAGTGTCAGACAGGAACAGTTTGAAGAAATGACCAGGAACGCTTTGGAGTGGCTGTGATCTTCCTTCCTAAATTCCCAGGACCTCTTCCTCCATTGCTTCTCTTCTCACACTCCCTAATGAAAAGATTCTTCCCTGTAAAACCTGGGGAATTGATTGTGCTAGGCCATGGTGAGTGCGCTGACTGCAGAGACAAGATCCTCTTAACTGGTGATCTGTTTTGTGTCGGAGTGACAAAACATCCTAAAATCCAATTTGCTGTTGAGAATCCTGGTTCGTGGAGAAGACATGGTGTAGAGGAGGGGATTGCCCATGCTTAGCAGCCCAGAGAGGATGCCCGACAGTTCAAAAACCCCTGTTGGTTTAAGAAGGTGTAGTTTCTGCCACTCTGTGGCCTCTGAAGAGGTGATGAAATTCTAAATGCACCCCTTCTAGCCACTCCAAGTTTGGCAGAACTTTCACTCACTTTAGAGCAGAGAGGAGAAGCCAAATAAATAATGCATGGAATGAAAATTTATCTTTTGAAGAAAAGAAAAAACAAAACAAAACAAAAAAAACTAACTAAACACCAGGACCTTACTTGTGACTACTCCCTAAAATGTGCAGAGAAGAGGGGCTGAGCTTTCACCCTCACTTTGGGGTAGGACAGCACCCAACCTGGTCTACGGTGATCTCAGGACCTTATTGCCCACATCTCTCAGCATCGAGGTGTGATTCCTCAGGCCTCACCCCAGCCTGTGTCATTGCAGGTCCTGATTCTTTTCTCTACACTTCTGGGTCTCTGACAAAATTCTGCTGGACTCTATAGGCCATTAGCACAGATTTCTAATGAGCCCTGCCCCAGCTACCATCAGGTTTGGGCACCCAGCCTGGCATGACATCCATGACAGAGATTCTTTCCTGCCTCTGGATTCCAAATTCTAGAATCCTAGAGTTAGTGAATGAGTAGCACAACGGTAAGAATCCTTGCCCAAGAGTGAACCAGCCATGGGAAGCTTTGAAACCTGGGGCCTGCAGCATCTCACTGAAGCCCTTTCCCAGCCTACATTCTACAACCCCTACCTCACACAGTCACTTTCAGGATTCAATGAGAAAGCACCATTTCCACAGCACCAGGATTTCCAAGCAGTCAGTAAGGAGAGCCAGACTCCCACTACACTTAGAGCATTCAAGAAAGAAAACCAGAGATGGGGACTTCACTCATTTCCTCCCCCTTAATTTTTTCCAGGAGAAAACTGGAGATGCCAAACAGAGTAACACTCACCCTCAGGAAGAGAACATTCTTCTGGAAAGATGCTTACAACTTTACACCACAGCCAAGGATAACACTCATCTCCCTTTGAGAATGGGGTTGGGGACATTGAGGCTCAAAGAAAAAATCTGGTCAGAGATAATCCAAGGGCAAAACTAGGGCCAGATATTCTCACCTGGACCCCGCACTCTCACCCAACACTGGGAAGCATCTTGCTGAGAGCATACATTGTCAGGTGGCCAGCAGCAGAGTGACCAGGGGCCATGGCCAGGTCAGACTACTTAGGGCTGAGCTGTGGCTCCACCACTTGGTGGCCGTGTGACTTTGGACAAAGTCCTTAGCCTCCCTCATCTCAGTGTCATCCTGGAAAACATGGAGATAGCATTAGCAACTGTCTTTCTGGACAGTTCTGAGGAATAAATGAGCCAACCTGTGTGAATTACTTGAATGATGTCTCTCCCATCGCTGCATAAATACTGGCCACTGTTATCATTATTAATTCATATTATTTTCCATTCCCTTGTGTTCATAAGGACTAACACCAACACTAATGTCCTCACAGCCTCTTCCCCAGAGAAACTGATGCCCCATGATGGTAGGACAGGGATCCTCCTGTAGACTCCAGGAGCTTTTCCTGGAAGCTGCTTCATACCAGTCAGAGAAGCAGCTTGCTCCTTCTAGGACAAGCCTCTGCTGAGGAGCCCATCCGCCTGGTCCACCTTCCCTTGAAGGTCCGTCCCTTACCACCTGGCAGCAAAGCCCCTTCCAGTCTTCCCACTGGCTCCACCTTCCTGCCACAACTAGAATGCTGCAGCCTGGGCAGCAAGGACAGGAGACCCAAGACTAAGTCTGGACCCTGAGAGGGGATCAGGTGGGCTTTCTGGGGGAGGGAGTGGTGAGACTCACAGCTTTTAAAGAGACAGTGTCCGCAGGGCTCTGTGTGGACTGAGCCATGCTCAATGGAGCCTCCAGGGCAATTACCCTAATCACGTGCCTCTCCCAAACAGCCTTTTGATTTATTAACGCGACATCTTTTTAAAATGCCGCTCTTAAATATAAATAACACTTAATCATCCAGCTGTCATTAAATTCATGTTATATTGATTTCTTGGAGTGCCTCAAATTTGAAGGCAAATGGGCAGGCGGAAATGCTTACAAAGCCAAGAGGTGGATTAGCAAGGGGGCAGCAGGAAACCAGGAAGAAGAAAAAAGGGATGTCATGGGAGAGAAATCAACCCTGTTCAGAAGCCCAGGGTCAGAACCAGTTTCAATATGGGTAGCACCGGACACAAATCAGAGGAGCGGAGAGGATGGTACATCTGTTGCACAGACTAATAATCGCAGTTAAGATCATGATCGGCTGTCGGTAATGGGTAATGTTGCCGCCCCGTCATGGCCAGTCACAGAGCCACTCCAACAGGTCTCTGATGTGCATTGTCTGTGCGGTGCCTTCTCAGGGTGAGAATGGGGAGAAGCAGCTAAGAAATGCCCCCTAGCTGACTATGAGGAGACAGGCTTGCTGCAATTTCTTTGCATCAAAGCCAGGTGATAACTATGAGCTAAGAGTAGTTACTAAGCCATCCCCCCAGTCCCCACCCCCAGGACTGCTGCTGCCCTAGAAAGCCCCCCACTCAATTCCCAGCAGCCCTCATTGTGATTAAAAGGATCCGGAGGCCAAGTGTAGGCAGAGTCTGCCTTTGCAGATTTCCCTGTCTGCAGGGAGCTGGAGCTGGGGCTGCAAGAATAGGAGAGGCACGGAGAAGCAGAAAGGAAGCAAGTTGGCTGCCTCGATTCCTCCGGAAATGTTTGCAGAGCGTCAGTGAGCATCCAGGATGAAGTCCGGGAGGACAGAGGGAGCCCTGGGATTCCGGGAAGGAGCTGCTATGGGGGTCCCACACCTCGTGTTCTTGGGTGAGCAGCGGGAACACAATCCAGCAACAGTGAGGGGCGTGGAGAGGATCCTTTGTGCCTGGGGCTTTTCCAGGGTGGCTAACTCCCTTCCTAGTGAGGAAGACCCTGGAGAACTTGGAGGGAAGGCGTCAGAAGAGGTATGGAGGGAGAGTGACCCTGCAGCATATCCAGGGCTGGGCAATGAAGCCAGGAAAAAAAAAATTAGAAGATGTATATCCAGCTTTACAGAGATGTTAATTAATGCCTGACTTGGCCTAGAAACCAAACTGGTACCCTTTGAATAGTGCAGAAAGTGTGGGGGATTTTTGGACCCTGGTATTCAGCTTATAAGCAGCATAATGAGTGTTGACTTGGCATTAAAATGACAGCTCCTGAGACTGCAAATACGCAAGAAAGGAAAGACAGGATGTCGGGAAGCAGAGAAAGGAGCTGAGGTCTGGGAGGGACAAATCAGGAAGATCTGCACCTTAACTTTTGCCCCTTCCATGTCCCATGAGGATGTTACACTGTTACTGGAACTCACTATTCCTACCGTAAACCATGTGCTGCCCTGCCCTATGTGTTGGTGGGATCTCCCTGTCCACGAACTCAAGGGTATGCATGTGGAGACTGCTGGTTTTCCACAGCCCAGAAAACAGAGATGGACCCCACTATCACACATGGTGGGACTGATTGAACACATTTGACTAGACTCCAAGAACACGTATGTCTATCTGCATGCGTGTGCACACACCCACCATTCTTAAAAAGAAAATAATATTTCTTCCTCCATGGACTGAGCTCTCCCCAGCCTGAGAGCTCTGCTTTATTCCATCTACCCTTTTCAATCAATCAAAGGGCAGCTCACACTGCACAGCAGGAATACAATCTCCCTCCTGGGGCGTCTGCTCTTCTTCCCAGCCTAGCCAGAAACATTTGCAGGAACTGAAAACTTTGAAAATAGAGCTGGGGGTATAGAAAAAGCCCTCTATTTCCACATCCATCTTCAGGATTTTTAAAAGCAACCCCAATTCTGTGCCCAGCACTGAGGCCTTCTTGTTCAAAAGAATATTTGCTCCCTGCCCCTCGTGTTCCAGAAGGCTTCTAACCTATTTCTCCCATTAGTGGGCTTGTGGGACACTCTGACCACATGACTTATATAGAGGGTGAAAGCTTATTCCTTTCTTGGAGGGGACAGGTTGCCCAAAAAGCCATCCCAGAGAGACAGCTATAGAAATATAGAAGTTTGTTATATGGATATTCAACCCTGAAATAATGAAATACTGTTTTATTTGACTCTCCCACTCTTCTTACAATAACTGAACCCCTAAATGAGTTACTCTTAGGCAGCTAAGATGGGAACTAAGAAAATGCCCCTCTAGAACCTCAACTACCTTCTTCCTCCTCCTGGAAAAGTTTGAAAATGAGCAGCTGTGAAACTCCAACCTGAGAGAAAAGGAAAAGGAAAGTTTCTGGGAAATAAAACCTGGAAGCACTGGCTTCTGGAGAGATTTCTATTCTCAGGAGCAGCCAGGGCTCTGGGGGACACTGCCAGACCCGAGAATACCTCATGGGGGGGGCATTGTTCACGTGGTCATGAGAGAGAGGACCTTCCCTTGAAGACTACTCCCCTCTGGTTCTGGCTCCTAGGTCTTTTTCTCAAACCTACACCTCCAAAGGCATGTGACAGGTGTTGGCCAGAGACAGGGGAAAGGGTAGGGAGGTGAGAGGGAGACCCAAGTCCGGAGTCCCAAGCTCTGCCTGCTTATGTCTCCTAGCGACTGGGGATGTGGATAAGGTCAAACCTTTTAAGGAGGCTCTGACCCAGGCACCTTCCCTAGACAAGCCACACACACCCCAGCGACACGATGCTGAAACCCCTTCCTGCCTGAAATCCCGGCGCATTCCCGGGAAGCAGTGCCACGCTTTGGAAAGGCGTTTGTGCTGCCTCTTACTGGGGAAACGCAGTGTCTTTTCCATATGCACCGCCCTACAGAACTGCAGCCCCATCCGCCTATGTGGCCTCCTCCTGGTGAGCGGGGCTACCACACTCTCCAAAATTCTGTCCGAATATCTGTCAGTCTGCCTCTCATTAAAACCTCAGGGTGTCCAAAGGTCACAGAGCAGCGATCGCGTTGGGCGGGTCTCCCAAGACCTCCCATGACTTCTCCCGTTTTAAAAACCAGCTAGAGATAAAAGGGGCTGGAAACTGAAATATCGCTCCCTCATCCTACCCGGGTGGGAGGGAGAGCCATTCATACACCGAATCCCACCCTGAAAGTCCTGGGTAAGAGAAGTCTGAGCCCCGGAGCTTAAGAGGAGAAAGAACCCGGGAAATCCCTGCTCTGGCCGCACTGCACCTATGCCAGTGTCCAGGTGGGACGTGGGCAGGTGCGTGAGCGCAGTGTGTGCCTGTGTGTATTTGTGTGTGCGCGTGTTTGTGTGTGTGCAACGGGATGGCTCCGGGGCAGGGAGGACTCCCGGACCAGACCCGGTATCTTCGCCTGTGCTACCTTCGCAGCCCGCCCGGCCCCGCATCCCAGCCAATCGGTTCCTTACCTGGAAGCACCGCATTGACACTGCAGATGGTGCCTGTGCCGCTGCCTCTCGCCCTCCTCTGAACGTGTGCGTGTGCGCGCGTGTGGCTGCCTCCTCCAGCCCCAGCCCCGAACGCAAATACTCCACCTAGGCACAGGGAAGCCGGGAGCAGCCAAAGAAAGCGGAGGGGGCCAAATCAGAGCCTGCGGGGTTTGACAGTTCCTCTTGCAGCGTCCAAGGTGGGCGTAATGTCCAACAAAAAGGTCGGAAAATGTGGATGAATTCCAAGCACCCCTTTCCTCCACCTAGCCCCTGAGCCCAAGCAGCAGCGGCGGCTCTCGGGGGCTGCAATGGTGACACGGGGCTGCCCCCCTTCGTCCCCACCCCCGCGGGCTGAATGTCCTTGATGCCAAGCGGGCACAGCAGCGTCACTCCGCACCGCCCATGCTCGCCTGGTCGGGCCGCTGCCCGGGCGCGGCGAGTGCACTGGGGATCACTCTCAGCGCCTCTGGGTGCCTGACTGGGCAGCGGCTGCCGCCCCGCCCCGGCAGTCCGCTGGCGATTGCGCCACTGCTGCCCCCGCCCCTGCCGAGGGACTCGTGGGGGAGTTCCCAGGGGCTGGGGCTGGGGCTGGGGGGCCGCGGGAGCCACCGGCTGCTCCCCTGGGAGGCGCGGGGCTGCAGGGGTGGTGGCAGCTGCAGCTGCGGCTGGCGCTGCGGCGGCCGAGAGTGCGGCCGCGGTCCGAGCCCGGCCTCCCGGGCGCGCCCCCGGCCCCCCGGGCGGGCTGCTCGCAAAGTTTGCAGGGGGCAGGGAGCCAGGCCACCGCCGGCTCTGCTGCCGCCGGAGCTCCAGGGCTGCCTGCTGCCGCCGCGGCTCGCTGCTGCTGTGCATTGAAGCCCGGCCAAGCGCTGCAAATACTCCAGCTGCCTGGCGCTCTCTGCGTCCTCCTCTCCTCCCTCCCGCCCTCCCTGCTTCCCTTCCTCCCTCCCTCTCCTCGCCTCCTCCCCTCTCCGCCTCCCGCCGCCGCTCCCTCTCTGGCTCCCTCTCGCTGGCTCGGAGCTCGCGGCTGACATCTAGACCGAGGGAGAACGGCGGGCAGAGGGGGCAGGGGGCGCCTCCCCATAGGCACACACCCGCCGCCGCGGGTTTGCCCGCTCCCCCCAGCGCGGATGTGTGCAGACACCCTCCTGGGTCCCCTTGGCTTGACCCGAGACATCCTGACCATGGTGATGTGGGATAGAGGGGTGCAGACACAGAAACACCCGCGCATGATGCGCACTCGGGGCAAGGCACATTCAGCCACCTCCAAAGGCGGTGATGTGGGAGTGGACAATCTCATCCGAGGGACCGAGGGTCAGAGATGACATAAGGCACTCCCCAACACCAAAGTATACACACATATCTAATCAGAACCCCCCTAGCCCCCCCCCCAACGAAGGCACCCCTGTGTGGCACCCGAAGTCACCCCGGACCAAGGACTGAAGACCTGGGAGAGAGAGCATGAATGCCAGGTGCCCCAGAGCTTGCTGGTTACCTGACTTGTCCAATGATGTCTACATGATGAGGCTGGACTGGCTGTTCTTTGAAACCCTAGATCCTAGACTACATCCTAAACAATGATGGTATCAGGGTAGTTTCAGAAAGCCCCCAGAAAGAAATCAGAGGTGCTCTGGTTTAAAAAGCTTTCGGACAGGGAGGAAATAGAGGAGAACAGGAAGTGAAACCCTTGCATAGACCCCCCCCCATGAGCCCCATCCACCAAAAGAAATCTCAGGGGTGCCCACCTTGTTTACTCAACTCTGGAAGTGCATCCCTCACCCCTGCTCCTACCATAGTTCCAGAGAAGTGGCATAGTCTTCCCCGGATGGACACCCATCAAAGATGTCCATGGTTTCATCTCCTCCCCACATGTCCTTTCTCCCACCTAACTTTTCCTCACACCCAGAACTTCCTGCCCACTATTCTCCCTCCCATCCAAACATCTCAAAACCTTCTTATTAGGTGGGAATGACTGACAACAGCATAAAATCCAACACCTTCCCATAGAGGTTATATTTTCACAGAAATCAAAGTTGTAAACTAGGGAGACTTTGAAACGAGCTGTGAGATGAGAGGTTATACAAGTCCCGAAGTGGGCAACACATGTGGGTCAGGCTGGACTTACCCACACAGGACTTTGCTGAAACTGCTCTCACCGAGAAGGTGATGAATCAAACCCGAGCAGGAGGAATCCAATGTTTGATTCTTTGGTTCAAGGGTATTCCAGGAGACAGCGTGGAGCCCTGTTACTCTCCAGTTCTCCTCTGAGTATTACATGACCCAGAGGCGGCAAGGAGTCATCTTATTAGCTTACGTTAATACATTGATCTGACTCCTCTCTTCTCAGAAACACTGGATCCCAGACTCTAGATAAAGCACACAATATCAAGTTAGTTTCAGAAGTACATAGAAACATATTACAAAATAACTCAATGCTGCTGCTTCTTTCACATCATTCTGGGGCTGAGGAAGCCTGCGGCCAAATGTCTGTCTATGCAGGACGGAGACCAGCATGAGTCCAGCAAGACATCTTGGATAAAGAATCTAAGGGGCCCCCCTCTCAGGGCTTGTAAACCAGGCCTCTGTGGGTCCTGGCCCCATGTCCAGGGGTCTCCTCTAATTTTGCTGCATGGCACTATTATAGGCCATGCCCAGAGATGACATCAAGATAGTCCTACAGAAAACCCTATTGGGTTTCTTAAGGAATATATATATCAATCAATGTGTGTGCAATGGAGTCTTTTCAAATGCCTGTTTGCCTCGGAGCTTTCAGGATATGCTATAAAAACATTGAAAGGAGAGGGAAGTAGGAAAACAGCCCTTGCTCCCTTCTCAGTCATTCCAGTGTGTAGTTTTAATACCATCTGATTGTTTTTTCTGCCTGTTGTAACTCTATGTGTGTGTGTGTGTGTGTGTAAGAATATAGCTGCAAGTTCCAGACCCATTTCCTGATGGATGGACGGGAAGTCACGGACTGTTTTTCAGAGGTGGCAAATAAAATGTGTTTATTATTCTTTATCTGCCGTCTAGCATGTGGTGTCATTTATTTTCATTGAGAGAAATGAATGTCATGAGGTGTCTGAAGAGTCATATCAGAGCTGAATAATGGGGAAGAAGTGTGCAGAAAGCGGGGTGACAATGGGCAGGTGAGGGACACCCCCCCGCATACCCAGTTCTCCTGTTCTTAATGGGGGCCCTACCTCACACTGCCTTTCCTGTCCTTCCATTGAATGACACAGGTGAAAGGCACGGGAAGGGGCAGTGACAGTGTAATGGAAGAGCAGGAAGGGTCAAACTAACTCCCTCCTGCAGCTTGTTAGTGGACTATTGGACTTGCTCCCTCAACTCTGGAGAAAGGGATGAGGGGGCTGAAGGTCTCTGTGCTGCAGGTAAAACCCCTGTGTCCTGTTCCTGGCTCTGCAACTGCCCAGCGCTCTCATTTGGAGAAGGCCATGTGCTTCCAGTGAGACTCCATCCCTCACCTGCCACATTTACCCCTAGCAGTGACAGTCAAGGAAAGCACTATCTATTGGTGTTTTTTGAGACCCTAAGGTAAGGACACTGCCCACGTGAGGATTTAGTATCTCTTTTCAGGTGAACATGGCTTTTTTTTTTAAATTTCAAAGGGCACATCACAATGAGGGCAGGCCCTCTGCTATTTTGACCCATCTCTGAATAAAAGCATTTCGAAAAGAAGAGCCACACGACCTTTTGGGTGTATTGGTACAAGCCCTCCAGCTCCCACACCTCTGCCACCCACGGCAGCTGGTGAGGGGGAAGGGAGACCCTCCAGGGCAGTCTAGCTGCTCCCTGAGGGCACTGTTCTGTGAGTCACCTGCTCTACCTCTAGCCTGTCATTGCCTGGCCCCATGGTCACAAGAGGGAGAAGTAAATGGCATTTTGCTCCACAGACTCCTATTTTCTAAAAAGCCTATTTTTTGTGTGAGATTTTGGTTGTGGTTTATTGCCATGTTTGGGGAGAAAAGTACTGGCTCATCTCTCACAGCTGAATAAAAAGGGCCAGATTTAATAGGATGGAGAAGAAATGCTCATTTTCCCTCACTTAACTAGTCCCATTTTATTAGCGTAGAAACAGCAACACTGTTTTAAACCCAGATTTGCCCGTTAAACAAATCGCCAGAGCCTGGTGGTGCTAGAGAGGAATGTTTTCTCCAAGAGCTGCCCCATGACTGGGCCTGCAGGGCTCGGGATGAAACCTCAGGCCGGCTGCAGCTTGAAAACCTACATTGTGGCGCCACCTGCAGGAGAGCAGAAATATCAACATTATCCCAAATCTCAGCCAGGAATGGGAGGGAAGAGGAGCCTGGCACAGTGGTGTTTCCCTGCTCACGCTAGGCCAGAGTTATGGACAGAAAGAAGGATCCCGACTGCCCACTGACCCCTATGTCCTGCATGAGTCACCAGATGGCTTCCCTATAGCCAGTACCGTTCAATTAGCATCCTCCTTGGAAGCTGCCATTTCTAGGGATCCATCCTTGGCAGCTCTAGAGATTGTCAATTGATTCAAACTTATTCTTTCCTTGGTTTACTAAGAGGCTAAGTTCCCAATCCAGGAGTTCTGTCTTCAGGATTTCAGGCCACATGATAGGAACCCAGAAGTAACCCTTGGAAATAGGCAGGGAGAGGAACATCCCCTGGCCACCCCAGTCCCTAGCTGTGGATTGAACTCTGTGGTCGAACTGCTTCAGGATTAACCAGCCACTGGATGTAAATAGGATCAGATATTGACATCTGTATCTCAACCCCAGTATTCTCTGCTCTTCTAAGGCTTTGGCCCCCGGTGATGTCCCCCTTACCAGTCAGAGACTCCCAGTGGTAATAGTGCTTAGGAGTCCATCATGTTAGTCTCCATAGGTCTCCTCACTGTGTCCACTGCCCACGAGCCATTTGATGGGAGGACATCTCGATATTGTCAGCAATGCTGTGTCCTTCTAAGGACACCATGTGGCTATAGTGCTGTATGTGGTCAGCTCTGCAGCTCTGCTGTGGCTTTCTGGGCCACATGGGGGTGGATACCAAGATAAGGAGGGTCCCCCATTCCCAAAAAGAGAGGGAGAGAAAGAGAGTGTGCATAAGTCTTCGTCCTCCAGGCCTCAAACAGCTCCTGCCTCCCATGGCCCAAATCTTATTCCCTTTCTCCCCACAACCCTTCCTCCACTACCACCTCTACACAATCATTCCTTCTTTTTCATCTAAGAAGCAAATTGATCTTTTCAATGGCAGAAGTCAAAAGTTAGAGGAAGCAGTGGGGTGAAGGGAGATGGGAGAGGAAATGATCTGACCTAATTCCAGTGGCCAGAATTAACAGTGTCCCAGATCTGGCCAGATCCATGTCTTGCTACAACAAAAACCATAAATATAAATACTTTAGCGTGACCCTTCTTGTAGGTTTAATCCTAGAAGGCACAAAGTCCCACAGTAGGCCTGAATTCCAAGGACTGCAGGAAGCTTCAGGCTCTTTCAGAAAACCTCCATCTTGGCATCACCATTTCATTTGCCAAGTGGTTTAAGTGAGACACTTGGCCTCCCTGGGATACAAATAGCACAAAGGCCCCCAGTTGTTTCCTGGTAGTGAAGATGGATTTATATTGGTGGATTGGACGCTCTTGTCTGGTAGCAGAGGGAACATGGGTGACTGGGTGTTCTGACTATATCTATCTAAGGCACTATGGTACACAGCCTCCAAAATGGCCCCAGTGAGCCTCACCCATTGCTATATTCATGCCTTCATGCAGACCCCTCCCACACTGAATCAGAGCTGATGTAAATGACCAAGAAATTACTGCAGAAGGGACAGTGTGTTCAAAGCTAGGTTGAAAGACATTTCAGTGCCCAGCTCTGTATTTTGCAACACTTAGGGGTGGCTGTGGGGTAAGAAAGTGAGGCCACCAACAAGAACCAGCACCAACTTGTCGGGCCCAAGAGGGAGCCACCTTGTAAACAAATCCTCCAGCCCCAAAATCTTCAGATGTTTCCAGCCTTCAAAATCTTTCAAACGAGGCCCAAGACATTGTGAAATACAAACAATATATTGTTTTAGGATGAATTTTTATGCAGCAGAACTTGGTGAATACAATGGCTTGCAGAGAGAAATCATTCCCCTGGCTTTATTTGCCTCTTTATCTTATTATTTGAGCCCATTTGGCTACAGAATAAGAAGGACAAAAGGGGGCATGTCTGACATGTCATATTCCCATATGAGGCAGGACTGGAGCAGGTAGTTGGACTGTCAGGACCTCCCTTCGGGGCTCCAGGGTTAAGCCTCTTAGCACATTTCAGTCTGCTCCATGAAAATGAGAGAACCCAGCCCCCAGGGCTGGAAGGCATCTGCCTATAGAGTGCTGGAGTCCAGTGCTCCTGTGAAGTGTTCTATCTTCAGGTCCGGGGTGTGAGTGATCAGAGATATCCAAGAATGGTGTGGAAAGCATTCTGTGTGCCCTGTGCATTTCAGCAAGCTGTCTGGCTCCTGCCCCTGATAGACAGCTTTCCGGGGGCCAGGTTGCTTGGACCCTAGTGTGATACCTTGTGTCTGCTGAGCACCAGTCCCCTTGGGGCTAAAAACATTTCCTGCACATGATCCTGACCCTCACCATACTGCAGGGCAGGAGAGAGGTCCAAGGACACTATGGTTGACAGAAAGTACCGCAAACAGAAACCAAGCAAGACTGGAAGCTGATAGTCCACATTTTCTTCCCCCAATTTCAATGAGGACCTTCTTGCATAGCCTTCTCTCCTCAGTCCTCAGCAGAGACTGAGAGTTAGTAGGACCAAGGCCAACACAAGGGTTGGGAGGCAGGGGAAGTAAAGAGGAAGAGGAAGAAGGGGGGACGTTCTTGTCCCGAGTCAGAATAGAAAGAGAGCCAAGACGTTCCTCAGGGAGGTCGTGGGCACAATTCTCAGGCCTAAGGTGACCTCTTCCCTCTTAAATGTCTCCACAGGCCTCTGTACTGTTCCCATTCTCCTTCTGGCTCTATTTTCCTAGCCAGACCACATTCGTGTACCTCTGTTTTTAAAGTGCTTCCTCCCCAAACACAGGGGCTGACTGTAGACTTTGCAAGTATGAGGTGCCCTTGGGAAGTTCAGAGGGAGCAGTGGCCACCAAAATCCCAAGGCCACTATGGTGTGCAGTGGCAAATGAGGGTTTGGGAGAGCCAACTATGCACATCTCTCCTTAGCTCCTCTTTCAGTGGAACCCTGCTGGCGGTCAGAAACCAGCCACTATGGAAGTGTTTACATCGTGGCAATCAGGTACTCTTATTTTTGTGGAGACCCAGTTATTTACCACTTGCCAGCACACCACTGGTGAGGGCCAAGGACAAACCAGGTATAGCGGGTCAATCCCCAACAAGCCTTCACAACCGGTCAGGAAAGTTTTCACAGGAAAAAATTATTAATTTTTTGTTATTATAATAAAATACCAGAGACTGGGTAACTTTATAAAGAAAAGAGGTTTATTTAGGTCACAGTTCTAGAGATTACAGTGCATGGTGTCTGCCTTAGCTCAGCCCTGGTGAGGACCTGGTGATGTGTGGCATACAATCCCAATAAGAGTATACAATAGGGAGAGATCACATTGCCAGACAGGAAGCCAAAGAGACTAGCGAGTGGTCAGGCTGATTCTCTTTTAACAACCCTCTTGCAAAAATTAACTCAGGGATCTCAAGAAAACAACCATAATCCCTTTCCAGGGCAGTGCTGCCAATGACCTTAGAGTCTCCCACTCAGCTCCACTTCTTAAAGATCTTCCCAACTCTACACTGCATGCTGAGAACTAAGCCTCCAACACAGGAATACTTGGAAGATGTCCTCAAGCCATATCCAAATCAGAGCCCCATCAGGGACACCAATACATCAGTCTAGATCACTATTGTTACAACCAAAGTTAGGGTTCTCTTCTGCCTACACGCCACATTTTCAATATAAGAAAATGTAAAAAGGTAAATATATACTGTTTCTATTTGCTGTTTTCCCTAAGTTCTATATTCAAGGAGCCTAACTCTCATTTTTTTTCACACTAGAATCAAGAAGGAACATGATTCCCTTTCATTGATAAATAAACTGAGGCAAAGATGTTGATCTGACCTGGCTCAGGTTATACAGGAAGCTCAAAATGTACACGTGTTAATGCCTCTCGTTCCCTTCCTCCACTTCAAACTTAAGAGTAACACCCTGGGTTTGGCATAAATTCTGTTTTCATTCCTTCCAAGCCCAGCTGTTATAATTATGGTCCACCCCTAAGGTAGAACCCAGTACAGATTTACAAGATGAGCCAAATCCACATATACCCCTCTGAACAACAGCAGCAAGAAGTGCAGAAGAGTGTCTTGGGATAGACACTTGCCTATTTCTAAGTATACAGAAGGGTGTGCTCATATCTACATAGGCTTACATATGCAGAACATTTTTGGAAGGGTGCAAAAAGAAGCTCAACAGCGGAAACCTCAGTGCTGGAGGCAGAGTGATATATATTTTATTGTTTTATGGTATCCTTTGTTCTTTTTGACATTTTATCATGTGCAAGTACTACATTCTCCATTTTTTGAAACGGCTCGTTAAAATATGAACAACAACAAAAAAATACTGCTGCTAAAAGGATTTTCATCCATCTTCATGCCAGTCCCCTGTTCTCTCGAATCTCAAACCCAGCCAACCACTCCTCCATCCCATCTGTATCGGATTCAGACTTGCCTTTGTTCTAGATTACTATTCTGTGATCCACAGTGCTCCTCTTTTGTCGGGTGCTACGGGGGTCACACAGCAGCCTGCCTGCTCTGGTGTGATGTGGTTAATGCCCCAGAGAGAACACCCTCATCTCTCATCTCCCAGAGACCAGCCAAAGCCTGTTTGGCCCGAGGACCCCTGACTGGCACAGGAGATTCCAGGGCATCCTTCCTATGCTAAAGCAAGTAAATTTAGATCAAGTCAAAGTAAATATTCTTCTGCACTAGGGTCTGTCCACTCATGACAACCAACACCCAGAGACAGTACAGGCTCAAAATAGGATAAGGGCAGGAAACACTTAGATGACAACAGGAGAAAGCTTGGTATTGTTATTCTTCTTATCAGGAACTGCGTAGGGAGAGGCAAAGAAAGGCTAGAGATGGGTAAATGTTATTTGAGTTTTGCAAAACAGGAAAAAAAATCAAGTTCTGAAAACTACAAACAAATGAACATGGCCAGAAATTGATGTTGAATCCGTAAAAGGAAGGAAACTGATTCTTTAGAAACTGATGTGGTCGATTACTTGGAGTAAGCCTGAAATCTATAAGCTATGATGAGATGTACACTGGGTGGCTTGAACAGCATATGTTTATTTTTTTAGTTTTGGAAGCTGGAAATTGGAGATCTGGGGGCGAGCATGGAGGGGTTCTTGGTGAAGACTCTCTTCCTGGTTATGTTCTCACATGTTCATGCGGGTGGGGTAGGGGGTGCATCTTAATTGTCTCTTCCTCTTTTCTAAGGTCATCAACCTATTATAGGTGGGCGCTCCAACCTCAAGACCTCATCTAAACCTCATCCCAAGACTTCATCTACAAATACCATCCACAATGGGGGATGAGGCTTCAACATATGTATTTAGGGGAAACACTAACCTTTAGTTCATAGCAGTCATGTCTCATTCAGTACCCCCAAAAAACTGTGAGGCTTTTAGGTTCAGGAAACATAAGAGAGATTATATATATTTAAAATGCATTGATTTAACTGGGGATTTAACCTAGAGTTGCTCTTTGTATTTTTTTTTAATATTTTTCAGAGACAAGGTTTTGCTAAGTTGCTTTTTAAAATATTTTATTCAGAGACAAGGTTTTGCCAAGTTGCTTTTTTAAATATTTTGTTCAGAGACAAGGTTTTGCTAAGTTGCTGAGACTGGCTTTGAAGTTGTGATCCTCCTGGCTCAGGCACCCAAGTCGCTGGGATTACAGGCATGTGTCTCCATGCCCAGCTTGATAGCCTTTTAAATAAAATTCTCATAGAACATGAAGCAACATGGGATGGTAAATTAATTGACTCAATGGTTAAACCCCAAGGATGTTCATTAATGCATCAAAGACAACATGAGGAAAGGTTTATTTCGAGATGTGTGTCAGAGCTCTCCCAAACTAATCCTCTTCTACACATTTACTGATAACTTGGATAAAGGTAAAGGAAACATGATCATCAAATTTATCTATGACTATAGTAAAATGAAAACATTAAGCATCAATATTTACAATGTTTCTCCCTCCTAACGATAAAGGAAGCTTTGTTCGATATTGGGTATTTGGTGGGGAGGTTCTAGAGCATTGTGGCATTGGCTTGGGGTATCATATTAAGGAGCGCAAAAGGTCAAAGAAGGTAAACAGAGCTATGTTTGAAAATATATGGAGCTTTCCAGAAAAAAAAGCATTTGGTAATGGAGAGGAGTATACAACAGGAGCCAGGGAGGGAAGCAGGAGAAAGAATGGGAACTGCCAGGCAGGGCAAGCTGTGAGGACAAGGAACCCAAGGAGAGCTGAGCTGCAGCCGAGAAGGTTTGTAGGAAGTCTTCCAGAGCATACAACACACTCCCCCTCTTAGGTGCTTCCTTCGTCTTTCCAAGAGGACATAGTAAAGAAACGGTCACTTTTCAATGCTTTGAAGGGGTTGATTTTGCATTTCTTCTGGATACCTCATCAGGTTGCAGGGGTTCTTAAGTCAGCAGCAAACTTCTTGCTCTTCCTTATTCAGACTCCAAATTCAGGATCAGCAATGAAAAATCAACTGTAATCAACTGTGCTTGCTCCTACCTATGGGAAAGCTTTAACAAAATGCAGTGTGATCTGGATCTAACCAAAGTCCTATATGTGACTGTAGAGAAAAACTTTGCAAGTATAGGACCAAAGAGACATGACCACAGGTTTTTTTTTTTTTTTTTTTTTTTTTTTTAGTACAAGCTAAAGTTGCAATAAGCTCAATATGAATCAACAGTGAGATGCTGCCAAAATCAATGGGCTCATAATCTACATTAATAGAGAGTGGAGTCCCAAAGGGAGCCATGATGGTACGACTTCACTTTGAGATAGACCATAATTGTGTTATTGTATCCTGCCCAATGTCCCTCACTTGATGATAAATTTGAGCAGATTAAGATGACAATGGCCAAACTCAAAAAGAAAGGAAGCAATCAAGAGAACTGGAGATGTTCATCTTGCGTTAGCATCAAATATTTGGGGATCTGCCAAGGGCAAGCATTGCTTTGTGAGTCCTACATAACTTCGACATGGAAGGAGGACCAATGAATGGCATTTATCTTATGTAGAGACATTTTGGCCCTGTATGAGGAATATCTTTCTAATAAAGTTCTCTGAGGACAGAACATATTTCTTTGGGTGGTAGTGAGATCTCCACAATTTGATGTGTTTAGGAAAGAACAAGGTAGTGCTTCCATGAAGATGGGAATTTGAATTAAATGACTTCAGATGTCCTGAAGGGTCTGAAATGTTGGTTGTGTCTATGGTCATATCCATCTCAGTACCAGAAGCTTTGCATGGTTTAATTTTGCATCTTCATTGATTTGAACTGAAATGTTTTTGAGGTAATGCCTAGGCAAGATAACTGATATCCCACCCAAGGCCACCATGAAGGAGGGAGGTCAAGGATGAAGTCAGAACCACTGAGTCAAAGAGTGAGAGGAAGCCAATGAGTGGGCGCAGAGCCCCATGAGACCCCACTCTTCCCTGCTCTTTCACAGACACAATTCACCAGGCACAGGTCCCCCGCCAGCACTAGCCAATGTGGAGCAATCATCCGATTACTTCCCCAGGATGCACATGTAATTCCCTTTAGTTTTCAATCCTGCCCTCTATCCCATGTCCCCACGGTCCCAAGTCTTTCTCCTTTGTGGGCCCTGATTGCTTCTGTCTTCCTTTTTATGAGGTGGTGTGTCCCTTCCCTGGAGTGGGGGTGTGTCTTTCTATTCCTCCATTCCTGCTCCCCTTTAGCCTCAGAAGCTTTCTATAGCTAATAAGGGCCTAAGAGGCTGGGGATCTCAGTGACTCAGGGCGTCTCAGTTAATTGGTGTCACATCAGGTAGCTTCATCTTATCCACTGATCATAAACCTAGAGTCAGGGTGGGCATTTGTCCTACCCCTGCCCACACTGTGGACACTTGACACACTTTAAATAGTGACTGTTACTTCCTCCTCTGGTTTGTCTCGAATGGCCTGAGCGATGATATCCTCACCTCTCCCCTGGGGGAAGTGATTCCATCATCAAGCTCTCGTCTCTGGGAGGGACTGTGCTTGCTCCTACTGCAGAAGCTCCAGACATTCAGTCTAAGTGTCCCTTGGTCATTCCCAACCATGCTTCCTCCATGCTACCAGCAGTTTCAACACCCACATCATTTTCTGCGGCCAACAAACGTCCCCAGTGATGTTATCAACACCTTTCAGGAGTGGAATCATTTTACCTCCTGATAACTCATGCTTAAATTCAGGCAAATAAACTAAATGAAGAGAGAACACATCTTGAAAGAGAAAGGAAAAGAAGAGAGAGACACAGAAGGAAGAAAGGATAAGATAGTGACAATGACAAGGACATCTTCCAGATACCACAGATTTTCATGGGTCTATAAAGGCTTTTAAATTTTTTATTTTTTTACATTTCATTGTAATTGTACAGAAAAACATGCCAACAGGATATTATGTATAACTCATATCATGTTTAGAAGCATCCGTTAAGAAAACAAATACATTATGGTATGCCTACCAGATGGCACTGTGCTGCAGATCAAAGCTGTTTCAGCCCCAGTTGCTCCCCTCAGGGGTTTCCAGGTGAGGGGGGATGTAAACATAAGCATGGGCATGGTGCTTATGTGAGATACAAGTGTTCACCTGTGGCATGAAGTTGTAAGGGAGAGTGTGTCATCCAGAGAGCAATTCTTCTTAACTCAGACCACAATACCATATTCAAATTATAACTATATTTTTTATTAATAGTGTCTCTGCTGTTTCAATATTTTAAAACTCATCTCAATGAAAAATAGTAACAGTAATATATGTTCTTCTAAGTTAGGGTTTTAAACTGTAAAAGTTGATGATGGCACAATATTTAATTAGCACATTACACAGAAAGCTGATGGCGCTGCCTTTTATTATCCCCAGTTCATAAATATTGAAGTATTTCCTTGGGGAACAAATCCAAGGACTCAGATGAGCTGGTACCTCAGACTCACTCACTCTTTTTTATGTCCTGGTCATGTGAACATTCTGAGCTCCTAGGATACGCCAGGCGCTGCATTAGGTGCTGGGGACAAAGTGGAGCTCATGGCCGATGAGGTCCTTGCTCAAGTGCAATGTGCATTCTGGGGAGAAGCAAGAATTAACGAGTTAAATGAAGGAGCAAGATCACTTCTGGTTGTGGTGAGTCCTAGGAAGAAAACGAGAATTTGGTACAGTGATAAGTGGAGCCTCGCAGGTGAGGAGAGACTCCAAGGCGATGACATAGGAGGACTTAGAGGCCGGAAGGAGCCAGACAGGTGAAGAGAATAGCAAAGAGAGGAAGGAGGGGGTTCAAAGGTCCCAACAGAGGGGGCTGTGCAGGAAGAATAATATTTGATTCTAAGGAAAGCTTGTATTGAGAACCATCAAAGGGTCATTTTGGGTGGGAAGAACCACACAGAGGAAAAAGATGGGAGGAACCATCAACACTCAAGTGCACACAGAGTGATATGTCATGGAAGGTGATGCAAAAGTGTTCGAAAATCAGTCATAGCTCTAGGAAGATCTTTAGGTCACATGACTTCTTATGCCATATGGGATTGAGCCTGGTCCCATAAAAATTAGTGTGTAGACGAGGCACCAAAGGAAACCGAGGAGAAGAGTAAAGATGGACAATATGAATGAGAAATAGAGGCTGGGTCCGTTGGGAAGGCTTTTTTGTCTGCATTCATCTCATGGAAGCAGCATGGAGGTAGGTGATTTCTGGTTCAGTACAGGGATTAGGGAGGTTGGCAGCAGCCTGTTTCCTTTAGCAAAGGAGCCATGTCTCATTCTTGGCAAGTTGGCTATTTACCCTCGGACTTAGTTCCTCATGGCCAGAAGAGGACTGGTCTCAGCTTTGGGGATCCCCCACCACATCATCATATTTAGGATACACAGAGAGGAGAAAAAGGGTTTTACTAACATTGATTTGGACAAGCCAAGAGTGGGAGTCATCCCCTGCAGACACAATCAACATGGGAGCCTTGGGATGGAAGTCAGAGGGAATGGTGGGCCAGGGAACCCCAGGGCTGTGCCTCAGGACCCACGTGGAAGGCAGAGGGTAGGAGCAAGAAGAGAGGCTCTGGAATGGGAAGAGCCAGGATCTGCAGTCCAAAGACATGGGTCACAACCCCAGCTCTGAGCAAATCACTAAAGCCATGTCAGCCACCATTCTTCCTCTATAACACAAGAGCGACAACAGCTACGTGTCAAGCAGACTGTGAGGATTGGAAATTGCCAGAGTGGGTGGGCTATGAGCACCTAGCATCTGCCCACAACTTCATGGGGATGCAGGGAGAAAATAACTTCTGTCTCTATTTATTTTTCTCAGCTTTTAAAATTACATACAGTTATGCATATATTATAGTATACATAATACATTACAATAGCATATACATAACTCATAAATAAATACATGTACATATGTTGGGAGTGCTCAAAAAAATTTACTCATAAAGACCCAAAGTTTTTAGGTTTGGAACATGTTTTTAAAATGAAATGACATAAAGTACTTAGTACGGGAGTGGGTACCTATTGGGCCCTTCAAAAAGGCTGTCTGTGTTCTCCCTTTCAACTGTACACATAATTTCTAATGGCAAGGACAGGCATCTGTCACACTCCTTTCTAACTCCACTCACAAAAACTGTATATAATGTGCTTCTTTGGGCACCTCAGATCCCTCTCCCATGAAAGAGGATTACAAGCACCATCCAATAAAACAGTCCCAAGGGCTTTATCCTTTAGCATCCCAGTCCCTAGTGTCCCCTCTTTCCACTGCTGTCCATCTTTGGAATTTTCTTTGACTGGTGGGCACTTTCAGGAAGGGATACATGAAGGAAGGAGAGGAGGGGAAATAAAACCAGGCAGGGAGCTGACCCGCTAGCTCAGGAAGGAAAAGTCCCCTCCAGGAGGGGAGGATTGAAACTCGAGATCTAGGCATTAACAGTGCAAGTCAGTTCTCCCTGGGAACCCTGCCTCCTATTAGCAGAAAAATGAGAATTTCTGGCCTCTACTCTCCATCTGCCTCATCTTTCTCTGTAAGTACTCCAGGCACTTCTTGTTCTTCCTCCTAGGATCACCTTAATGGCAGGCAAGAGACAGAAATGGGGGGCACACACTGGAGAAACTGAATTACAAGGTCACTTGGTGGCTCCACTAGGATATGCCCAGGAGACCTAATTTGTGATTCAAATCACTTTTCTTATTAAAAGCACAAAGATAGCCAGGGATGGTGTCCCATGCCTTTAATCCCAGTGGCTTGGGAGCCTGAGGCAGAAGGATCACAAGTTCAAAGCCAGCTTTGGTAATTTAGCAAGGCCCTAAGCAACTTAGCGAGACCCTGTTTCTAAATAAAATATAAAAAATTGTCTGGGGAGGTGGCTCAGTGGTTAAGTGTCCCCTGAGTTCAATCCCAGGATCCAACAAAAGACAAAAATGCACACACACACACACACACACACACACACACACAAAGATAAAACCCCTTTTATAAATCTGAGGCCCTTCCATAGTATCCTTCAGATATACCTGCTGCATGGACACTGTTCACTTATGCACATTCATCCCTACCCCACAAAAGCTTTGGGGTTTGCCATGAAAAATCCACATTAAATTCTCAAGGAACAATTTGATTGGGTCCCCTTTAAAGGAGCTGCTGATAAAGAAATGGACTTGCTGAAGAAACAGGGAAAGAAGCCTCCAGAACAGCACGGTCTTTCATACTGTGGTTGTCCAGCTGAAGCCCCCTCAAATGAACTGAGAGAAAATTCTAATGGAATTACACATGGGACTAGATCAGGGGCTGCCACAGAAAGATAAACATCAAGGCAAGGCTAAGGCAGTTAATCAAAAATAAACCTCCTACATGTCTAGTTTTATTTTTTTCCTGAAAAGGGGGAAAAAAATTAAAGCCAAGACCTTCCTTAGTTTGCCACAGATACCACTTCACTTGCCTTGATGCTATTTTTTCCAAAAAATTTGGTGGAGAGGTTCCCCCGCCCACACACACACACATCTCTGAAAGTGAATTAAATTAGGAAGAGTGACCCACCCACCTATGTTTACGGTGACATAAATGGCACCATGGCAAACGTCTCAGAAGATAAACCACACACGGATTAATTCCTGGAAATGATATAGTGCTTATCTGTTTTGTTTAGGCTCAATTTTAACAAGATAAAATCACTGGGCCCTGTGATCTGCCACGGGTGAAGCTGTTTCCCTGCACAATTGACATGCAATGTGGGCTGTAGGGGAATATGAATTAGCATGTGGCAGCTGGCAGTCGCCTGCTTTCCCTACCCAGCTCCAACCTGGCTGGGTTAGTCACGCCTTCAGAGAACAGCTCTCAAGTCTCAAGCAGGGAAAAAAGAAATCCATATCATAATAATTTGTTACCTTTTAGGCCTCGTGATATGTTCTGACTCATTCTAAAATTAAATAAATGTAGTGACACCTCCCCTGATGGCTGGGGACACCTTGGGTGCATCTATCAGAGCTTGCTTCTACAAGTAGAAGAGATGGATTCCTCTCTTGGGCAAAAATGGAGTTTAACTGGAAAAACATCAGGACTCAGAAAAGCAGAACGTCAGGAAGTTCGGAAGAGGGACCAGTGAGACCACCAGCAACCACCCTGCAGGGACAAGCTGGTCTAGTGATGCTACAGCGCAGGAAAGCAGAGTGGCTTCCGTGGGCGGCTGCACTCACCCAGGAGACAGAGCCCAGGAGGACACGGTCTAAGGCACATGTCCAGCACTGCCTCACTGGAGACAGAAGGAGTTGGTAGAGAAAGAGAATAGAGTGCTTTCTGCCAAGGAAGTACCACCCAATGGGGGAGTTCCCAAAAGAGAGATTAGGTGCTCATCAAAACAGGTTGGAAGAAGAGACACCCCAAAACTGATCAGAGGCTGATATACTATGCCTACAAAGAGTAAGTTTGAGAACCCATGGTGTCTGAGCATCAGGTGGGAGGCAGTCTGCAGTATGGAAAGAGACTGAAGGATGAATCTGGAGGTGTAGACCTACCTTGGGTGTCACTACTAGTTAAACTGATTTTCTTTAAGCTCATTGTTATGGATTTAGCTGTATCCCCCCACCCCCCAAATTTGTATGCCAAAGTTCTCATACCCCACTACCTTAGAACGTGACTTATTTGGAAATAGGATCACTGCAGATGTAATTAGTTAAGATGATGTCATACTGGAGTAGGCGGGCTCCTAATCCAATTTGACTGGTGTCCTCATAAACCGGAAATTTAGACCCTGATACACAGAGGGAGATTGCTGTGCTCTCCCTAATTGAAGTTATTTTGTCATAAGTCAAGGAAACAAGAGAAAAGCTTGGTAGCATGACCCTGCCAACAACCTGAGCTTGGTCTCTCTGCCTCCTGACTGTGTGACCGTAAATTTCTACTCACAAAAGCTACTCAGTTTGTGTGTGGTACTTGGTTATAAGCACCACTGGGAAACTCAGACATTCTCTATCATCAGGTGATGCTGTTAGAATAGATCTGTAGCTTTCAAACTATTTGAGTCTTAACTTGACTTTGATATTGGGTCTCAGAGTCCTAAAGCTTCTTGGCAGCACCCTTTGAAAACCATGGGGCCAGGTGATCTCTAAGGTCCCTTTAGCTGTCATTCTTTATATCAAAGACCCTTTCAATTTTGACAAATGATTGTTCAAAAATTTGGAAAGAATGTTCAAACACAAAGAGTGTTCTCCAGCTGTGTGGAAAATTAGGCCCCTGCTTGGCCCCCTGTAGACCACCATCCACACCCATCCCATCAGTTTCATCAGGCACAGATTCCTGGAAGGAGGAGTTTACTCCATCCATGAGCCAGAAAGTATAGAAATTTCTTGGTCTGCTCCTGTGACACTTCCACTCAGACATTTATATCTTTTCTGGGCTTGGATATCAGAGATTGGTGTCTCATTTTAGATCATGGTCATCTGCTCAAGCTCCCCAGTGGTACAGTCAGTTGAAAGGCTCTGTCACCTACCATTCCCCTACCTCCCTGCATGACTCCCAGCGTCCAGTGGTGAAGTCCAGTACCTCAAAGAACAATAGACACCACTTTGAAATTATTACTGTGTCCTATTTTTCCATCTTTAAACAGAGAAAGAAAGATCATGGTATCATCGATATTGGGGCTGGGGGATACTAGGCATCATACCATCCTTGATTACAAGTCTATCAGAATCCTCCAGATGGGAAGATTTCATTGTGGAGACTGGATTACTAATTATTCATATGTCTCCCAGGCTACACTGGAGGGCCATGAGAATGGGGACCATTGTGCTCATCAGTTTTGAATCCTCAGATACAAATGAATAAACCGTAAGTACTGGGAAGACCTGAACAGCTATCTTCCTCCTGAGGCTCACATTATTTTATAAGCTGGAAAGGCATACATTCACAACATTCAGACACAAAGTCACAAAGGGAGGGACCTTGTCCAGATAGACTTGCCCAAGTTGAGTCAGTCACAATCTTAATAAATAGGTGATCCTGACACAAAGATAGAGGTTGCTGATCTCTTTCCTGCCCCAAGTATTGTTATAAAATTGATTCATCCCTCCACAAAAAGTTTAAAAAGGAGCAAAATGAACTGATTAATGTGCTCCATCTAGACCCCAAAATTATCTTTTCCACGTTCATAGATGTCATGAAATTCCACTCAATTCTAGTTATATCAGTATGCCTCTCCTGATAATAAAACATATATACCTATAGTACCATCATCACATGTATAAAATTAATAACTCCATAGATATTACCTAACACTCAATTTTCCCTTGTTTTATAGTTGTGTTGCATATTTCTTTTATTCAGAATGTGTTTTATAGTTGTTGCTGTTGCTTTGTCCAATCAAGATTCCAAATTCACAGATTATACTTGGTTGTAGCATCTTTGTCTTCCAGTACAGTCCTTCAATTTCTTTCTTCATGACTATGGCTTTGTGAAGAACCCAACCTAATGGTTTTATGGGATGCTTTACATTTCTGACTTGTTTAATTGTCTCCCCCATGATGCTCTTTAACTTGTCCCTCAATCCTCTTGAGATGGCTACCATCTTGACCTACCAAAAACTCTTGAGTGTGGACTTTGGTTAAGAGAAAAATAGGAACACTAATCACTAGGATATATAAAAAACTAAAAAAATCTTCTCTCTCACACACACACAAAACAAATAACCCAATCAATAAATGGGTCAAGGAACTGAACAGATACTTCTCAGAAGATGATATACAATCAGTCAACAAATATATGAAAAAATGTTCAACATCGCTAGCAATTAGAGAAATGCAAATCAAAACTAAGATCTCATCTCACTCCAGTCAGAATGGCAGCTATTAAGAATACAAACAACAATAAGTGCTAGTGAGGATGTGAGGAGAAGGGTATACTCATACATTGCTGGTGGGACTGCAAATTGGAGTAACCAAACAGGGAAGCAGTATGGAGGTTCCTTGGAAAACTTGGAATGGACCCACAATTTGACCCAGCTATCCCACTCCCCAAAGGACTTAAAAACAGCATACTATAGTAACAAAACCACATCAATGTTTATAGCAGCACAATTCATAAGAGCTAAATTGTGGAGCCAACCTAGATACCCTTCAGTAAATTAATGGATAAAGAAACTGTGGGTATATATAAACAATGAAATATTACTCAGCATTAAAAAAGAATAAAATCTTTTATGCTAAGTGAAATAAGCCAAACCTAAATGACAAAATGCTGAATGTTTTATGAGGATGCGATCCATAAGGGGAATGGGGAGAGGGGGAGCATGGGAGAAATGGAGGAACTTTAGATAGGGCAAAGGGGAGGGAGGGAAATGGAGGGGACAGGGGAGTAGGACAGATGGCGGAATGAAATGGACATCATTACCCCAAGTACATGTATGAAGACACAAATGGTGTGAGTCTACTTTGTTTATGACCAGAGACATGAAAATTTGTGCTGTATGTGTACTATGAATTGAAATGCATTCTGCTGTAATATATTGCAAATTAGAATAAATAAATATTTTTTTAAAAAAAAAAGAGAAATGGGACTGAACGTTCCCAGGATCCCTCTCCACAAAAATGCAGGCTCCATGCCAGCAGTTCCCCATGACACAGCCATCCAATGTCCAGTCTTGCTGAGCCACTGCTCCAGGACACTGGGAAGAAGTGCCTGGTGCCTTTGAGGTTGGAGTGAACACAGCTGGAAACATACATAATACCCCATAAAAGACCATGAAGATTTAAAAGTTTCTCAGTGATTTATGTCTCTTTAATTAAGAGCTTTTAAGCTTTAATTAAAAAGTTACAGAAGTTGTCTTTACTTCTGAAAAATGTGTTTATGGTTGACTGCTTTAGAGAATTATGCCTTCAGAACCCTGGGTTGGTTCTATGCTAGAGTCCTTGAGCTCATTGTCAGGGTAGGGGGAAGGAGGTCAGTGAGAAATGCCATTAAAATGGGAAGCTGTGACAACTTTCATTACTTTTTGATGATTGTGCAATAATTTTTCATGATAAATCATCTCATTAAATCTACAAACTTGGAGGCAGAATCTAAATGCCATGGTCCTGAAAAACAGAACACATATACACACATACATTGGAACCTGGTCTTACAGGGATCTGTCTTCTCTCTGAGGATACAGGAAAAAAAAAGTTTATATTTTATTACTAAACTTCCAGTTGGTTCTCAGGTCACTCACTTTGGTGCACCATTGTGAAGAGCTTTAATGTGGACTTCCACACACTGTCCACCAACACCAGCTTCCACTTCTGAAACCAGATGTAACCCCTGACTGGCCGATTGTCACTTGCCCAGTACCCTGAATCCTGGAATCCCTATTTGGCATTATAATCTCTTTCCTTTGAATTCTGTGGTATTTATTTTAATAATAATTCACTTTAACTTTTCCCTCTCCTCCTTTGCATTATATTATTTATGCCCATGCCTATCTCTCCTGTCTTGGCTTCTCTACAAGACCACACCTCATCTCTCTGGACCCCAGCCAGATAGAAATGGCTACAGCAACCTTTGTATCTCTATTCTATCATGAACAAAATCATTTCAAAATATCTAAATAATTCTATTCCATTTTCTAAGCAAACTATGTCCCTCTCCTTTATTGAATTGTAAATCCTGATGACAACAATTTGGTCATCTCTTTTTTCTTTTCTGTTCTGCCTAACATTAGGTCAAAGAATTGATTCAGCCAGACTCCTAACTCATGACACATTCAATCCTGCATGGTCTATATATTTATGTGTTCCTGTTTCTCCCCTTTCCCAATCCTGTTATCTTGATCACTGACAACCATTCTAAGGAAGCGAATGAAATTCTTTTATTTATTTGCATTCTTATAAAATGTGTAGACCTTTTGTGCATTTAGAATTTTAATTTGCTCCATTCTGTTTATTATTCCTTTTACTCAATGTTATGCTTTGGAGACCCATCCATGTCTCTACATGTATATACACTCTGTAACTTTTAACTTCTACTAGGATTCCATATTCTGCTTTTAGTGCATTGTACATTTTTCACTCCCCATTAAGAGACACTCAGATTGCTTTTAACTACCCTCAGGTACCTGTAAAATGGAATTTCTGGATTATAGGGTTAACAAGTATTTATGACTAAGCTGTGCTATGTTACCCTTAAAAACATCTTCCCTTAAAAACACTGAGGTGCCATGGCACCTGTGACCCCAGTGACTTGGGAGCCCCAGATAGGAGGATTGCATGTTTGAGGCCAGCCAAAGCAACTTTAGTGATAGCTTGTCTCAAAATAAAATAAATAAATGAAAAGGGCTGGAGGTGTACCTTAGTGGTAAAGCACCTTGAGTTAAATCTCCAATACTTACTAAATAAATAAATAAATATCGGCAATGCTATACATCCTTACTGGTGGAGAAGGAGAATTTTCCTTATTTCTCCACACCCTAAAAAGCATTATCTGACTTTCTAATTTTTGTCAGTTTCATAGACTAAAGTGATATTTTAATTCTCATTAAAAAATTAGATTTGGATTTCCTCTACATACACCGGGTTTCATTTTGGGTTAACATTTTGGGTTTCCTCTTCTATAATTTACTGTTCCTAACTTATTCCCATGTTTTCTTTGGAGTTCTTATCTTTTGCTTGTTGACTTGTAAGAATTTCCTATGAATTCTAGACAGTAGGTTTTGTTCATTTTAGTCACAGAAAAACATCGTCTCCCAATTGTCATCTGTGAGTTAATTGTCCATGGTACCTTCCATTCAATAGAAATTAAAATTTTTATATGAATATGATTAAATGCAACAGTTTCTGCCTAATATTTTAAATTTTGCTGAAGAAGTCTTGTCTTAGCCTAGCTCTCAAAAGTAGTCTTCTAAACCTTACAGTTTAAACTTACGCTTTTTTACTTAGGTCCTTAATTCAATTCACTCTTGTTCAGGGCATTACCTAAGAATCTAGCTTAATGCTCTGCTGTAGTAAGTAGATGTACCCAAGTACATTAATTGACCCATCTTTCTCCTCATTCATTTGAGAGCCACCTACACTGTATTTGAGTTCTCACCTCAACACAGGGCTCTTTCTGGGCCACACTGATCCACCGATCTTTGTCCTTGTCCAACTACTCCACTGTGTCTTTCTAATGTGTCTTGATGTCTGGTAGGTATTCCTACTTACCCTTCCATTTCAAAGTTGATCTAGCTTTGTGGTTGGGCCACTACCTTCCATATACACTTGAGAGTAGATTATTAAGTTCCTTAAATAAATTGAAATTTAGATTCAAAATTGCAATAAATTGGTTAATTGGACATAAATTCACATCTTTAATATGCTGAAATTTCATATTTGGGCAATGCATTTGTTTTTTATTCAGACTAAATTTTCTGGACCTTGTGACAGTATTAACTTTTTCTCTGAAAATGACTCAGATATTGTTAATTCCTGGTTACTTTTCATGCTAATAAGAATATCCTGTTTTTAAAATATTTTGTATTTTATTATTGTTGTAGAAAAATGCTATTTTAATACAGTAGATCTGTGGTCCAAAAATCTTTTGTTTATTATAACAGTTTTTCTTGTATTGTCAAGGTAAATGATCATGACATCTGCAAATGATAACACTTTTCTCTCTTACTTTCAGCTCTTAGACCTCTAATTTATTTTCTTGATTTATAGCTGTATTGTCTTAAACAGTGACAGTGATAATTTGGAACTCTTATTCTATCCTCAGTCTTAAAAGAAATGTATCCAAAATTTCTCCAATAAAGATTTTTACTATATACTTTAAGTGTAAGACTTTCACCAGTGTAAAGAGTTCTATTCCATCCCAGTTTGCTAAGAATTTTGTCATGAATAGTCATTGAACCTTATCAAATAATTTTTCTGCATCAATTAAGATAATGGCATGAACTTTCTCCTTAATCTATTGATTCGGTAAATTACATTGATAGATTTTTCTAATGTTAAGCCATCCTGCTTTCCTAGAATAAAATCTACTTGATCATGATATATTTTAATATACTGATGAATTTAGTTGGCCAGTATTTTAGTTGGCATTTTTGTACTTACATTCCTAAATGAAATATGCCTACATTTTTCTTGTTTTTTATATTGGGCTTATCTCATTTGAAACAAAGATTACACTAATCTCAGAAATCAGGCTGTATAGTTTTATTCTTTTTCTCTTCCCTGGAATAGCATATACATGCCCAGCAAGGTGGTGCACACCTGTAACCCTAGCTGATCAGGAGGCTAAGAGAGGAGAATTGCAAGTTCAAAGCCAGCCTAAGCAATGGTGAAGCGCTAAGTAACTCAGTGAGACTGTGTTTCTAAATAAAATACAAAATAGGGCTGGGAATGTGGCTCAGAGGTCGAGTGCCCCTGAGTTCAATCCCCAGTAGCTCCCCCCACCCCTGAAAAAAGAATAGCATATACATAAGGTTGGAATTCCCAGTTACTTGAATGGGAATTACCAGTTACTAGAATGAAGCATAATGAAACATAAAACTATCTGGGACAGGATTTTGAAAGAATAAGAGGTCTTTGGCTACCATTCTAATTTCTTTTTATTATTTTAATTACATTCTCTAATTTTTTTTATCTTGAGTCAATTTTGGCATTTCATATTTTCTAAAAATGTATCCATTATATCTTGCCTGTAATTATTCACAGTACTTTTATTATTTTGATCCCTGCTTTATCTCTAGTAATTCCTTTTTTATTCCATATTTTATTTATTTGTATCTTCTTTTTTTGTCTTAAATAGTCTGTTCAGAAGACTATGATCTGGGAGTGTAGCTCTATGATAGAGTGTTTGCCTAGCTTTTGCAAGGCCCTGAGTTCAATCCCAACACTCTCAACACACACACACACACACACACACACACACACACACACACACATAATTTCAGAGGTCTAGCTATTTTACTATTAATATCAAAGAAACAGCATTTCATTTTATTGATTAATATATAAAATATACAATTATAATTTTTCTCTTGTTCTCAGTCTTATTGATGTATGCCCTTTTGTTTTTTATTTACTTTTTGTTTCTTTGGTTCAACTCCATAGTATGCTCTTTTTTTTGATGTTATCATCTCCAGATCTCAGCATACACTTAGTGTTCAGAAGCTTTTTATCAAATATTTATTTAAAAAATGAATAAATTATAAATACCTTGAGATCAGATAATATGTCTTGTCCATCTTCCTTGAGATTGGGAAATGTCTTATCCACCTTCAAAGTCCTCCAAATACCTACTGTACTCCCTAGTAATAGGAAACCTCAGTACTTTTGAGAATATTTACGAAGGGAATATTTAATATAAATAAATACACTTCTGTCTAAAGGAACCCCCAGGGGTCATCTAATAAAATTTTCTGAGTCAAAAGCAAAAAAAAAAAACAAAAAACAAAAAAACAAATAGCCACATATGATGGTGATCCTCCATTCTTTTCCTCCTCGTTGGTGATAATGCCCCTAATTTCAGTCAGATATACAAACATTTGGAAGAAAGACTAAGGGACCAGATTCTGGCCAATGGGATATAAGTGAAAATGCCGGGTATGACCGGGGAAAATGTAAAGGGGAAGACATGTGTCCTTTTTCTTCCTCTTTTCTCATCTTGCTTTCTGGAATCTGTGTATAATGATTAGGGTTCTAGTAGTTCCAGGGAATTAGGTGACGCCCTTGGCAATAAAAGCCCTCTACATGATAGAGCAACAAGGCAAAGTGCCCAGCTTCTGTGTTTCTGGAAGCTTCCATGGTAGCCCCAGATGATCATTTTTAAGAGTGCTCCTATTTAAGATCCCATTTTGGTTCTTTTGGTGGGGAAGTAAGCAAAGCATCTTTGACCTGTAGCTGAACAACGTGACTAATTAGAGTAAATTAGATTAGTAACTGACTCAGTGTGTGCATGTCAATCTTTCCCGAAAAATGTTCTTCCTCATATAACAAAGACCTAAGAGAAGCTGATGTTATAACCACATTTCATACATGGGAAAAGCAATGAGGGAGCTGAGAGTAAGATCATTCCTTGATCTCACTCAGACCTCAATTTGCTAGATAACTTTATTGCTTCTCAACTAAATCAATGAGAAGAAGGCTGGTCCCAAAGGTTCTCACCATAGAAGAGTCCAGGGTTTCTCATGGAAACTCCCAATAATCGGTAGCTCTAGTGATTGCCAGGGCAAAGTTCAAGTGAACCTCAATTTTTCAGTCTGAAATTTCTGAATCTGAAATGATTTTTCTCTGGTTGAACTCTCTGACTAACTAGATAATTAGGTTCCCAGTTCTTAAGAAAGTCAAAGACACTTAAATAAAAATATGAAAACCTAGCTCAACCTTTGTGGCTAATGAGCTTGACTCTCAAAGGGCTACTCCACCTCCTTTTATATGATCTGGGGTTTGGAGTTCACCATCAGTCATGGTTTTGCAGGGAGATTTTGAAGTTCAAATCAGAACAAGCTCCCTTCCTGGATGACATCTAATGCTCCGTAATCTATACAATCAATAGGCCATGTTGCCTCTGTCACTCCATCAACTTCTTCAAGACCCTGTGGCCTCCTTGGGTGCTTCTTAGAATGCCTTCTCAAAACCAACATCAAAATCAGCTGAGATTCAGAGTTAAACAGGACTTAAATGGGAATGAAATCATGGCTTTTATTTTAGCAGGAGGCAAGTTTAAATGCAAGACCAAAGCAAGCATTATTTGGCAGATCATAATTCTACTCTTTCTTCCCAAGTCCCAGAGCTGGTCCTCAGGCACAGGGAGGTTTGGGCCTGCAGAACAGATGTTTACCTGACTAAAAAGACAGTTACTCAGGATCCAAAAGGGCCTGACCACCTTCTCAGCCAGGGAAAGGAGTGCAAGAGAGACCAGAACCATGAGAATTAGCCTTGGATGCAGATCTTACACCATGGAGAGACACGGCCAAAGAGATGTCAGACTGTTACCACTTTACCTGTTAGTGGAAGCCCCCTTTGCCCATGGAGAAGCCAGCAAGAGGTAAAAAGGTATTTCTGACACTGACAGGAAGTGTTTGTACAATCCTGTGAACCAGAAGAGTCATTGAGAAATAAAGAGAATTTCTCCCCTCCCATAACCCCAAATTCCCAATACATATGCTCATCAATCATTTACAATTGATTAATTAATACAAAAATAAAATAGGGCTGGGGGTGTAGCTTAATGGTTGAGCACTCACCTAGCATGCATGAGGCCCTGGGTCCACTTCCTAGCACCACAAAAAAAATAAAATAAAAAATAAAGACAAATTCTCAAATACCCAGAAAAGGGGTCTTAGCCTGGAAATGAAGGTGTTAAAAAACTTGAACCAGCTCTCTTTCTTTTCCATGCCATGTTTCTATACTTCTCATAGCCAGTTTGCTGGTTTAAATTTTCCTTCAAGTAGTTCCCACACTATTGCGGCTGGTAGTTTAAATATCTAAAAGAAACGGCATAGACTGCTGGGATCTGTATTCGCTTTCTTGAAAAAAAAATATCAAATGGACTGCAGAGAATTAGGTGGAATTAATTCACCCTGGGAAGAGAGGAGCCGAGCTGCTTCTGTCTCGTGGTTTATAAGGTCACCAGAATCCCTTGTTGGGAATTATTCTTCCGTAAATCACTTCTGCCCAGCTACTTCGGCAGCCCTGAGTTGCAGATAATCCAGACAGTGTCTGGTCTCAGATCAGAAGCTCCCCTGACCTCCCCTACAAGGATTCTGACACCAGCTTTGGCTGCAGGAAGAAGTGGGGGCCCCTAATATGCACCAACTTTTTTGATCACCTTCAGACCAGAATTCAGCTTCACAGATAAATGCTTTGGGTAGAAGTCACTGCTAAAAATACAGACTCCAAGGTAGGCAAGGACCCCTGCACCCCAGGATCAATTTCGACGGCATGCCGGAGGGTGGAGTGTACATTAGGACTTGGGAGCTTGGGTGGCCAACTCCAATCAAGGATGCTACGCTCCCACTGCTGAGGGCTGGTGAGCATTTGTAGGTTTTCTGTGCATATGTTTTTGCATTTAAAAAAATATGTCACACTGATTAATCCATCTTTAACTGAAAATTATTTGGCATTGGACAAATGACTTTATTCTGAGTGGGGGACTTAGTTTCAAGTAGATATAAATTAAAACCCTACATCTGCTACATGTCAATAATGCCTTTGAGCAAAAGATACAATCACACTGAACCTGTTTCTCTACAAGTATATGGAGAATGCTAATTCACACTTCACAAGGTTGTGATGAGAATTGTAAAAATAACACAGAGCCAGGTACAGTGTCACACACCTGTAATCCCAGAGGCTTGGGAGGCTGAGGCAGGAGGATATCAAGTTCAAAGCCAGCACTCAGCAAAAGCGAGGCACTAAGCAACTCAGTGAGACCCTGTTTCTAAATAAAATACAAAAGGGCCTGGGGATGTGTCTCAGTGGTTGAGGGCCCCTGAGTTAAATCCCCAGTACCAAATAAAATAAAATAAAATAACACAAAGTGCATAGCAGACCACCTAGCTGTATTAGGCTCTAGTTGAGGTTATTTGACCAGCTATTTCTATCTGAGAAGTCTCCGTGTCTCCTCTCCAGAGATATAGGGTGGGTGCTGGGGTTCTATGGTCTAGGGTGGGCACACACACCATGCCAGGCCAATAAGAGTGCCCTCCCACCACCAGATTTAGCACTGGATGGGTGCTGAGAGAGATGAGCCTCCCTCTGGATAGTGGGCTACAAAAATCCACTAGCTCAGGAGATGATGGGGACCCCATGCTCTTCCAAGAACCTGGGGCAGAGGGAGAAGTCAGTCTTCATATATAGAGAGGAGGATCACAGATCTATGGAGAGGACAGGGGAGATGGAGAGCAGGTCACCTTCAAGTCCCTGCCTTCTAATTTAACTTTATCTGTGGGCTCCAGGAAGCCCACACCTGTGTGTCCTCATAAGAAAGTTGTCTCCCTTGTTAGCTTGTGGTGGCTCTTATTACAGGGAATAGAACACTGGTCTATCTCATTATTCAATAAACAGTAAATATCAACTATGTAAAATGAGAGAATTGGCCAAGAAGAGAGGCTATCTGTTTTCCACCCAGCCTCCCCCGCACCCCACCTCTAACTGAATATAACTGGTTCCTGGGAGCCCTTCACCATCTACATCTTCTACAGCTACCTCAACCTAAACTTGCTATTCACTGATTCATGCATGTGATAAGCCATTTCTCTGTGGGCAGGAACCATGACATACCTCTAGTTCCACATGCAAATGGCTGCACCTCTCAGCCCTGTCCCTGCACCAGACTCTGTCCCTGGCCACAACCCCTTGCTGGGACCTCACCCATGTGCTCCTGCACTTCTCTCTTTATCCCAGCCATGGCTGTCCCTTCTTTTTTGACTCCTGTTCTAGTGGTACAGAGCAGCCCAGCCTTGGCACCACCCAAGAAAGGGGAACTTTTAAAAGCCAAACATCCTCAGTACTCACAGTAAAATTCACAAATCTGTGGCTCCCTGATGAGCATTCCCCAGGACTCATCTCATATAACTCCTGTGATAACTTGCAACATTGACAGTTATTGGCCACATTTTGTTGATATAGAACCTGAGGTGCAGAGAGGATAAGTAATTTATTCAAGATCACACAGGTAGGAAATGGCAAAGCTAAGATCCAAACCCATGGCTGTGTCATGCCAAAACCACTCACAGTTTTGGAGGCTCGAGTTCATGGCTGGTCAGCCCCAATTTTAGGGGACCTGTGGCAAGGCACACATCATGGCAGAAACATGTGGCAGAATAAAACTGCTCCTTTTATGTCCAGGAAGCAGAGAGAAAGAGGAAGTAGCCAGGGACCCACTATCCCCTCTGAGGTCCTGCCCTCCTGTCTCCCACCCTGTGACATAAGGGCCTCCCATTAGGTCTCACCTCTCAAAGATTCCACAATCTCCCAATAGAACTACCCTGGGGACCAAGCTCTTGGGAGACTTTCCAGATCCAAACTAGAGCAGAAGGTAATCTAAAGTCAGACAGGTGGTTGTGACATCAGATGGGACAGTTGTGGCTTATGACATACTCAGGGAACTGAGGTAGCCCACTGCTGCTTGAGGGATGGTCCATGTGCATTTTATACCTTCTTAGAATGCTCAGTTCTGCCACAGCCATTTTCTGCATTCACATAGTGCTTCTAGAGGCTAAATCACATGTAAGTAAATGTGAAATTCATGTTATGCTCAAATCATTCCTTAATCCATCAATTGCGTTGGAACAGATTTGCGTTTCCAAAACAAGCATGATTGCAGAGCCGGGTGAACATTCAAACTCACACAGGGAGTCAGTGCTAGAGCCCGGTGCAGCGGACATGTAACTCTCCTGAATTGCAGGGTCCAATCCACTTTTAGCCCAGAATCAATGAGGAGGTTCTGATAGTGTGGCAAAAGTTTCATTAGTCATAAAGCAACTCAAACCTTCATAGATGGAGAATTATCTGCCTTCAACATAAGAAGAAATAAATCCCAAGAAACAAGCAATATCTGAAATTGAGCCAAACAGCATCAAGCACATGTCCCCAAATGAATTCACCCCATCCCTGAGCCTTCCACACCTAAGTGTTAAGCGGGATAAAAATTGGCATTCTGCAATGGGATTTCTGAATCGTGATCCTGGATGCACTTTTGAGTCACCAAATCAAGGGTAAACAGTGTTCAACATTGAAATGGCCGAGGAAGGAAAATAGACTGATAACTTTTAAAAAGGAGTTGTAACAAGCCTGACCCAAACAAGGATTTTAGACAATCCACAGTAAACCAGTAAACCTACACCCGGAACATCCCTGTTCTAGGAGGCTAGCTGGCACCTGTCCACGGCAGGTATGACTTCTGAGCACACAAGGTGTCTCAGCTTAGAGTTCTGGAGAAATCTCCTGTGTATTCAACTGGTCTAAAGTGAAGCTTCCTCTCTCTCCCTTCCTCATTCTCCCCCACAAACCTGGTGCCACTGGCTTCCCTGGAGGCAGACAGGGCTTTTCCCACCTCCCCAGGAGCAGCAGAGTTTACAACAGAATAGCAGCCACAGTCTGTACTGAGCAGACAAGGAATCAAGGGGATGTTTCATAGATGGAGAGATGAGCGGTTCTGAAGTGTAATAAGCAGGCTAAGAGGATGGGAGCTTTCTACCTTTGATGAAGAGCCATAAGAGGGCCCCACGTGAGCTCTGATAGCAGTGATTACTGTGTAATGGGACCGTTCCCGAGCTGATGGCTTCTTCCAACCTAGAAGTTCCAATCAGGGCACTTTACTCACATTAACTAATTAAGCCTCCTGTGTTCCCAGAGAAGCTCAGAAGCATTATGTTCTGGAAAGAGGAAGGTCCCCAGCAGCACCTCATCACCATCGATACCATCATCACCATCATCATCATCATCCCTCAGGGGCCATGCTGGGGGCTATAAAAAGCCAACTGGACACATATAGTCCTCCAGGGGTTTAAGTGTTTTAGAGACAGAATAATAGCTCACTCCTACATGCATTTATTTACCTATCAACATATTATTACTGTGGTCATTAACCCTGTTCTGGATTAGCGTAAGGGCTACAGGTGGAATGCTAAGACAGAGTCCCCACACTCAAGGAGCACCCAGTCTAACAGCAAAGGCAAAATAAACTGCAAGGGTGACAACTGAAGTGCCCAAGAGAAAGTTGCCCCAAGATTCTAGTTACCTGAGAAAGAAATAAGGTAAGGGCCCTCAGCCTCCTGTCACTCACCCCATGTTCAGTTCATCATCAAAACTGCCCTGGCTTGAGGAGAGTGAAGGGGAGGGTAGGAATGAAAGTACCATGAATCGGACTTTATTTCCGTATGTGCATATATGATTGTGTGACCTGTGTATCTCTACATCAGGTACAACCAGGCGAATGAGAAGGTATACTCCATTTATGTATGATGGGTCAAAATGCATTCTACTGTCATGTATAACTAATTAGAACAAATTTAAAAATATTTTTTTTAAAAATTGCCCTGTCTTTCCTCTCAAAGTGACTCACATCTGCCCCTCATGCCACTGCCTTGGTTTTAGGCCCTCGGGGACCTTGGAATAGCTTCAAAACTAGACTATCCCAGTGCAATCTGATGGAGGCCAAAACCTGAAGGAGTCACTCAGTCCACTGGCCAAAATTTTTCCTTGTCCCCAGGCCCACAGTCAGGGTGGACCTTCCTCTGGGAATTCCATGGGTCTCACTGCTCCCTGGAAGAGCTGGGCACGGCCACACTCCAAGGCCTTGCTTCAGCCTGTCCCGCCTGCCTGGGTGACCCTTCCTCCCCTCGTCAACCTGCTGCAATGCTACTTGTGCCTGAAGGCCCAGCTCAATGCCTGCATGAGTGACATCTCCACACTGCTCCTTCCCACTCCAAGCAGGGTTCAGCACATCTTGATTATTCATTTTAAAAGTTTTATCATAATTATTTGTTTGAATGTATATTTAGACTCCAAAGTCCTTGAAGGCAGAGCCAGTCTCCCAATGCTGGGTCAGTGACTGACACAGAGGAGGGATTGGTGGGTGGAAGGAATGGTCAGGGACAAACTGCCTGCTTCCAGAATTTGTGCCCAAGGCCCCTCCCAGCACATGAACTGCTCTATCACATGACCATAAGCCCCACAGTATAAAGAACCATCCTTCCTTCACATATGGCTGACTACATCAGCCTGTGGTTTGTGGGAAATATTCTAGCAAGAGGTGGTCCCTCTGCCAACCCTCTGGTCACCACTGTCCTTTGTAGCTGAAGGTTGGATGGGGTCAGAGTGGGGTTGGCAGCCATTACTAATAAGCAATGGTTACAGAAGTCCTACCACATAGGGCTCCTTTACCCTCATTTACTTAGATTAATAAATACTGTCATCACATTTTATAAGTGAATGAGCAGCCTCTCTCGAGGTACCACAGCTGGGATTTGAACCCGTGGCTGCTGACTCAGAGCTGGGGTTCATTCTGCCACTCTAAGTTGCCTCCCAGCAGCAATGGAAGGGGGCAGCCTGTGGCCTGTGGAGGGCAGTTTGGACAGCATTGCCTCTGTATCCTGTAAGCCCCAAACTCCATGAAAACTGGTTTTTATTTACCTTATATGGTGAAAAGAGAGGTGCCCATTTTTTTTTCCCATTTCTGCAGACTCTAACAGACGGGTGCTAATTTGTAAGTGCAAATTGTCTGGCTTCAGTTCTATCTACCATCTGCCTGCGTGAACTAGTGAAACCAGGGTGACTTGTAATTCTGCCAGTTCTCTTCCCAAGGTCCTTCCATCCCTTCAGATGAGTTCACCCTCTTCCTATTTTAAGACAGAGCTTTGCAGAGCAGGGCACTTATGGAACTCTTCCAAGGACCAGAGCAGAAAGTGATAAGATGAAACCAAAGCAGTCATGCAGACAAAACCCTCCAGCGAGATGCCAGGACACCCAGGCTGGCTGCGTTCCTCCTAGGGAATTTCTGGAGGAGGGGCAATGAGTCACTACAACTCTCTGGGCCTCAGTTTCTCTGCCAAACCACTAGCACTTGGAGTCCCTGAAAATAGAATGTGGAGCGGTGCTGTGCCTGTGGTCTGACTGCCCTGCTGTTGCTGCTGATCTGTGCACAGGTGTTTGCAGGGACCATCCCCCAAACTTTTCATTCTCATAGTCCTAAAGGAGCCCTCTAAACTCCTCTGGAAGATTCTCTCTACTCCCCCAACCCCTGCTAAAAATAAAGGGCTGGGTTTCATCTCATTCAGAACACAGCTAGGACACAGCTGCTGGAGGTTCTACCTCACTGCTCTCAGCAGCACCTTCCCCAATAGCCAGCCTCCAAAATGGTAAGAGGGTCCTAAGGCTCAGAGAAGCAATTTGCCCTACCAAAGCACAGCCTTTAAACCCCAGGTGTCATTCATTATAATCTGAAGGAAGACTTTTCATTCCTTCACCTAAGCTCTTCCTTTCCTGCTGGTTTCCACTTTCTTTTCTGCATCTTGTAGGAAATAATCACCCATATGATAAAGGCCTGGATTCCCCCTTCAGTGTGCTGATTCTGTTTCTCAAAGAGACAAGTGTCTGGATACCTGCAAGGTGGGTGAGCAGACATGTGGGTGGCCCATGGAAGTGGTTTCCTACCTGATTCCACAAGGAAAGGAGACTTTCTCACATGCTCAGGAACCTCCTTTCCTCCCTCCTCCTGTGCTGGACTCCCCAGCCCCAGCCACATGCCCCCCCCCCCCCCGAATTCCCAAATCTCTGAGACTGGCAAATGAGCCAGTCCCTCCACCAGCCGCCAAGTTAATTTTATAAAGTCTCTCTTTTACAAACTAAGAGGGAAAGTTGGCTGTTTCATTTGGTGGTTTTCTTTAGCAACACTGAAATGTCTAACATCTAAATGTGTGGTGTTTGCGAACTTAAATATGTCGCCTCTGGATGAGCCATTCCTGAGGAACATCTGCTCTCCAGAGGAGCAGTAGTGAGAAACCACAAAGTTGCATGTCTTGTCTTTCCGTAAAGAAACGAAAGGTGTTTCTCTCCCCCTCAAAGTAACAGCTCCTTCTCACTGCACATCAAAACTCCAGCCTTTGGCAAACACGCCTGAACACTTCCAAATCTAAGTGCGGGTGCAGAACTTCAGGCTTCTTAAGTGACATTCCTCAGTCCCGGGCTCCATCATAACTTCCAACCATCTCTTAGGAATCTCTGAGTTCAAGGAGGCTACTGCACTGTGCCTGCACCATAGCTTCCCCCACAAGGCATTAAGCATGGTGACCTGGAAGATGGGCTCCATGCAAATCTCCTCATCCATAGCATCTGGCCTAGAACTTGAAAATTCTGTCTAAGGCTGCCGACAAGTTAGCATGGAAGGGATACCAGTTCAAAGAGAAGTGCAGATGGTTACAGTGAGGACAGAGCCCTCAAGAAGAGACATGGGGCAATAGAACAGACCCTAGAATTTTAACCTTCTTGATGATACTTCAGCTAGACATAGATTCAATGGCATGTTACAGGCAACTCAAGTAAGAGATGTCAACATGCAGGGTACATTCTTTCATGTAAAAAAAAATCTGAAGGCAGAGAGATAACGAGTCCAGAGTAATCATGAAACCATCAGAAACCAAAGCTGCTCCTGACTTTGTGCTGTCATGTTCAAGGTAACCTCAAGGTCATTGGCATTCAAAGATGGCTCTTTTGAGCAACTGCTATTGCACAGTATTCTAGGGAGCAAGAAGATAGGAACACAAGAGCAAATGTCCCCTTGACATATCTGCAAGCCAAGTCGACTCTATTTTGGCAACTGGACCCCAAAGATGAGACATTTCTGCTTATATCTCAGCAGCTAGAACTTAGTCACTAGCCACTCCTAACTGCATGGGCACTAGGAAATAGCCTCTTAGCTGGATGCATTGTGACCTTGAAGAACTTGGGCTTCTCCTCTAAAGAAAGAGGAACAATGGATAAGAGAGGCCACCTGGCAGCCTCTGTGACAGCTCAGCTTTCCATCTACAAAATATGTTCATCCTGACTCTTACTCAATGTCACCACTATTGACATTTGGGGATAGATACATCTTTATTGTAAGTGTGTGTGTTGGAGACTATCCTGTGTATTATGTTTGGCAGCATCCCTGGCCACTAACCACTAGATGCGAGTAGCCACACCACTGTTCCAGAAGTTGGGGCATCAAATAATATCTCTAGACATTGCTCAATGTCCCAGGATGACAAAAATCACTCCTGGGTGAGAAACCCTGATTTATATCAAAAGGACATTATAATGAGATTATAGACATGGTATCCATAAGAAATAGTGTGTGTGTGTGTGTGTGTGTGTGTATACACTTTAAAATAGTATTCAAATATATTAATAGATACCTATTTACCTAGATATAGTAATGCATGAGAATGGAATTAATCTTTATGCTTTATTGGAAAGGACCTTGAGAGATGTTAAATCAGATGTTCTCTATGATGCACCCAAAGTTCCAAAGAGTCAACACAGAGGGCACACAGGAAACTGACCTGATAGCCATTCTTCTCAAGAGGTTGCAGCTAAGTACAGTGATGCATGCCTATAATCCCAACAACTCAGGAGGCTGAGGCAGGAGGATCCCAATTTTGAGGTCAGCCTCAGCAACTTAGTGAGACCCTAAGCACCCTTGAGAGATCTTGTCTCAAAAATAAAAAATAGAAAGTATAGGGCTATAGCTCACTGGTAAAGCACCTCTGGGTTCAATTTCTAACACTGCATCTCCCCTCACCCCCAGGGAAAAAAAAAGACTCCAGAGGTTGTCCTAAAGAGAAAATGACCTTGGACCTCATATAATATTCTCCCTCCCTGGACTCCAGCACACCTTGGGCTGTCCCATCTCAGGCCTCCAGATCAGCTACCCCTGCCTGGGCCCCTTTTCCTCTGCTCTGTGCATAGCTGAGTCCTCATCCTGCCAGGATCTGCTTCAAAGTCATTGCCTAAAATTGACCACAAATCTAAATAAACCTGCTCCCCCCTCTGAATCACCCACGTCACAGTTCATACATGTGTATTCATCAACTCACTTTTTATTATGCCTCTCCTCATTATATTGTGGCTTCTATTAAGGTAGAGACCATGTCTCTTCAGTCACCGGCATGCACCTATATTTATCAGCACCTGGCACCTGCCAGGAAACATTTGATGAACAAATGAGTGTGGTAATGAGGGCGAGTAAGAGGGCATGTGTGGTGTGGGAGGGAGAGGGCAAGTGGGAATGGGAGGACCTGGGATATAGACCAGGACAAAGGCCTCAGCTAAGTCCAGGATGACCAATCAGTAGCAAGGGTGAGGTTCACTCAGACTTCTTAATTCCAAGTCATAGTAGATATTTGTGCATATGTATACCTAGAATAGAAAAACAAAACATGATTACCAGAGCCTACAATATGATACAGGCAATAAAGCATGCATTTTCATAATAATAATTAATATAAAAAGTGCTAAAGTGTACATTTATATATATATATATATTTTTTTTTTCTTTTCTTTTTTTTTCCTTCATTTTGGTGCTGGGGATCAATCCCAAGGCCTTGTAAATCTACCACTGAGCTACATCTCCAATCCCTAAAGTTGGAAAATGTATAATATTTTAAGATTTATTTTTATTAGTGCATTATAGTTACACATAATATTGGGGCTCATTTTGACAAAATTACACAGGTACAGAAAATAATTTTCTCCAATTCATCCTCCACTCCTTCCTCTTTCCCTCCCCTCTTCCTTCCTCCTGTCCTCCTTCCTCTACTCTGCTGATCTTTCTTCTATTTGTTTATAGTTTTTTAAATTAGTGCATTGTGAATACATATAAAGGTGAAAGTCACTCTGGCATATTCACGTGCCACCATTCATGTGCATCACATATGTGCATAGGAACGTTTGGTCAGATTCATTTCACCATTCCTCCCTCTTCCCACCCTTTCTCCCTCCCCCTCAATCCCCTTTCTCTACTCCACTGATTTGGCTTCCAATTTCGTGAGATTCCTAGCCCCCCCCCCTTATTTAACTCTAGCTTTCACATAGGAGAGAATGCTTCAACACCTGACTATCTGAGTCTGCTTATCTCGCTTAGCATGATGTTCTCAGGTTTCCATCCATTTACCAGCAAATGCCATAATTTCATTCTTCTTTACGCGTGAGTAAAAAAAAACTCCATTGTGTATATTTTAAATATAAAACAAGTAAAATAAAAAGAGAAAAAAGCACAACATTTCTGAAGGTGGAGCGTTTACTTTTAACTATGGGCATGCAACTTCAACGGCAATGTTGGCGGGGGTGTTCTAGGATGCGTAGGAGCTGGGTAGGTGAAAGATGGGGATACCTCCTAAAAGGAAGACCAACTTAGGTAAGGCAACCTGTGTGCGAAAGCTCAGGCCTTTCCTGAGCATGTAGTTATCCCAGCAGTGTCCAGTAGAAATGTAATATGAGTCACCAGGTAATGTCAAATTTTCTAGTAGCCACATTAAGAAAGTAAAAAGAGGGACTGGAGGTGTAGCTCAGTGCCAGAACTCTTGCTTAGCATGATTGAGGCCCTGGGTTCAATCCCCAGCACGTGCGGGGCGGGGGAGAGAGGGCGTGGAAGAGGGAGAGAGAGAGAGATAAGTGAGTAAAGCCAGCTAACTTCAATGCTATAATTTACTTAACATATCCAAAATAGAACCATTCCAACATGTAAAAAGTTACTGAGATGCATACTAGCCACATTTCAAGTGCTGAGTAGCTATATGTGGTAGAGTAACTATATGCAGCCATGTATTGAACCTGCTAGTCCACGTGGCCCAGGCCCACCCTGGGAAGACAACAGAATGAGGCAGATGGAGAGGGAGTTGGAACAGGCTTTTCCAATACTTTTTTCATGATGCAAGTTACCAGAAATGAAGCTCAAAGATGGGGAGGCACACAAGACTGAGGGAACATCCTCCAGAGCAGAGGTTTATAAATGCAAGACTCACAGGGATGGTGCCCAGGCCCGGCTGAGAGGATGCAGACAAGCAGCCTCAACTGTGGGTAATGATTTGACTGCCTGCCACAACTGACAGACAGAGGGATCTGGCCCAATTGGGCTAATGAGAAATTTCCAAGGAACTTGGGACTCATTCAGTTTAGTTGGATCTCTTCAATGGAGGAGATGTAAATACCAGGGAGATGCAGGAGGTACCTCCCACCACAGAAATGAGCAGCAGAAAAACAAGTGGCAGAGAAAGAGAAGGAAGCAGATGTGCAGGGAGAGGCTAAGATGGCTGTAAGAAGGCCTTGTATCCCCATCAGTTTTCAAGGTCAAGCTTCTGAGCATCCCCTGAACTTCTGAGCATCCCCTGAACTTCTGATCTTTGGTTTTATGATATGTCCCTTACCCTTGAGTTAAAATCAGACTAACTTCCTCTCCCTCTCTCTCTCTCTCTCTCTCTCTCTCTCTCTCTCTCTCTCTGTGTGTGTGTGTGTGTGTGTGTGTGTGTGTGTGTGTGTGTTCTCCCTCCGCTGTTTCTTTTAGCTGCCCACTTCTTTACTCATTTCAGAATATTGGTTTCTGTTCTTGCAATTAAAGATTTAGAAAGTCCTGAAAGACTGTCAGCACAGTCTTCTCATCCTGAGCTGGGCAGCTCATCCTGAGCTGGGCAGAAGGCAGAAGGTAGAAGGAATCCACATGAGAGATGAAATTGCCAGGATTTGACAATGGACAGGAGAGAAAGGGGTGCTACATCAGCCTGGGTGACTGGAAAATAGATGGTGTCCATCGTGGAGGAGAGGGAGGAAGCCAGTCTCTGAGGGGAAATGGTGCTGTGTTCTGTAAAAGATGTGGACACTCAACCTTCTGCCTTGCCTGCAGCTGTAGAGATCCTGGGAGCCTGTGCCCTGGATGAGGGGGACATATGGGGCTGGACTCCTCCTGCTCATCCCCAGGCTCACCGGAACCCAGGCCCGGCAGTTTCCAGGGCCTTGGGATCACAGGCTTTCATCTCCATGGCTTTGGATACAGTGAAGTGTCATTTCTGGTCCTTACTCTAGGATCTGTCTCCTGATCCACATAGCTACCACTGACATCTGCTCCTTTTTCCTGCACCTTCTCCCCTCCTTGATCTTCCTCTCTGTTTATGGTTTAGAAATGAAGCATCCCCAAAACTCATGTGTGAGACAATGGGAAAATATTCAGAAGTGAAATGATTAGATCACGAGAGTTGTAACCTATTTAGTGAATTAACCCACTGCTGGATTAACTGGGTGGTAACTGCAGGCAGCCAGGGGTGTGGCCAGAGGAAGTAGGGCACTGGAGATGTGACTTTGGGTTATATTTTGTCTCTCTCTCTCTCTCTGTTTCCCGGTTGCTATGTGCTCTTTCCTTCACCCCATTCTTCTGCCACGATGCTCTGCCTCACCTCGAGCCCAGAGCTATGCAGTTAGCCAACCATGAACTGAACCTCTGAAAATGTAAACTAAAATAAACTTCTCCTCCTCTATTTTTTTTCAAGCATTTTTGTCACAGTGACAAAAAGCTAACTGAAACACTTCTCTTCAGCAGCTATGGACAGGAAATAACTGTCTTTCTTGTCCCAAATGTAGAGAGCTCATTGTAACCAGAATAAAAACAGACAGACTCTGTGGTGTCAGCTTCTAACAATTTGTACAACCACACATGCACACACACACACATGCACACACACACATTCACTCTCTCTCCTCCCTCCTTCAATCCCTCCACCTCTTCCCTCCCTTCATGTAATCGAATTAGCCATAAGGCACTTCTCCCTCACTTTATCCTTCTGTCTGTCTCTCCCCCTTTTCCTTCCCTCCTTCATTACTCTCTCCATCAGCTAGATTTATACAGTAACCCTCTTTCCTTGGAGTGAATCTTTCAAAGACTCTGGCCACTACAGGAAAAGCAATGGCAGGTGACATCTGAATTCCCTGGCTCTGCTGCCCTTGGGTCTCCAGACTGAGGCAGAATTCTCTCCCTGACCTCACACTGCACCCACACCATGCAACTGCTTGCTTACAAATGCACTCCACCTCTTTGCAGTGTTTCTGCAAAGTGCTCAGCTGCTTTTGCATTTGCTACAGAAAAAGAGAGGAGAAAAGACATTTACCCTAATTCTACCCTGTCTCAGCCTCCAAGGACTTTCTGGGTATTGAGTTTATAAGCTGATGAAAAGTGAATGATGATCATGATCAGAATTTCATGGCCAAGGAAACCAAGTCAATGTGCTCTCTGGGTTAAGGATTTTCAAAGAGCTCTCAGCATTCACAACCTAAGGTTCTCTGGGTTCTCTTCTCCGCCCAGTGGACTCTAAACATTTTTGATTGCTTGCCCCATCTGTAGAACTTTTTTGAGCATCCACCTCCAGTATATACATATTTATTTATTTATAATTATAATCACGTACAACCACATGTCCAAAATTATGTATATTATAAATAGACATACTCATTATAATGGAAGTAACAGACACACTCAGAAAATAGAAATTGTAAAAGAAGATAAAGAATGAACATAAGTAGACATTTCATTATGTTCTCTCTGCACCCTGTGGATCATCTCATGCACCTCCTGGGCACGTGCTTGATCATCTTGTGCACCTCCTAGGCACACATCTGCTTTGAAGCCTCTCTGGAATTGCCCATCAACCTCTTCACAGCTCCTTCACAGATAATCTCTATTTCAGTTCCCTTCCTGCACACACACTTCCCCTTGAAGTCCAGAGTGGCTGCATGAATTTCTTTGTCCAATCAATGGGTCAATTCCGACTGGGCATCAAGAACTATGACTTTTCTTCTTTTTTAATGGCACAACAGAGCCTGAAACCTCCTGTTGGAATATGTCTCATAAGAGGATCATCCCAAATGTCTTGAGTGGCTAAAATGAGCAGACATTGCCACCCATTTTGGATTGGAAGATTGGAAGCTTTTGTTACTGCAGCACAAACTAACTTATCTTAACTAATCCTATTTTGAAGAACATAAGCACCATTGTGATTGTGGTCATGGGCTTGTTCTCTGAGATCTGATCTCTCCTAGCAGTCTCACTGAGATGATACTCCTTGGTAGTGATGATAAGCCACTGCACCATGGAGGAGGAAGAGCAGGGAACATGGGATGAAGATGAAGAAATAGCTCAGAGTCAGAAGACGAAAAACAGAGATCGAGAAGGCACCATCTGGGAAGATTTAGCCCAGGAATTGATGGGCATTTTCCACTGTGGTCCAAAAGCTATGAGGATCCCTGGCTAATAAGCTCCAAGCCACAGAGTGAAAGATGACACTGTAATCCTGGTTTCTGCATGTTGTGTGCCTTCCTAATAAAAAGAAGTTCGATTTCAGGCCAAAACAGGAATTTCTCCCTTTTAAGGCTATTCTTTCAACTCTCAAGACAGTGGATCTCTGTCACTTAGAAGTTTCCAGGAGAATTAAGTAGAAAAATACCTAGTTAACTGAGGTTACCTCTCCATGGAATCTAGAACACTGACAGCCCATTTCCCAAATGCCTCCCAGATTATTGACCCAAGCTATTGAATTTCACTGTGGAGTCCCAAGTGGTTAGAAAGAGGAGATTAGGAATTTGGAATTGTCTTTTAAATCTAATAAGATTTAACATATTGGTCCAAATACCCTAACTGAAACTAAATAGCAATAGAACTTTTTTTTTTCCTATCTCAAATAAACAGACTGCAGGTCTTGGGCTGGTAGGGCAACTCCACTGCATAAAATTATTCCAAATGTGTTCTTTTTCCTCTGCCACCTTTACAATTGAGCTTCTATCACCTGGGTCTAAAATGGCTGTTCCAGTTACCACCTCCATGCCTACATTCTATTCAATAGGAATAGCAGAAGAAAGGTATACCCTTCATGTTACAGGCATAAACTAGAAGTTATATACATTACTTCTGCTCACATATCATGAACCAGGATTTAGTCATATGGCCAAACTTAGCTGCAAGGAATCCTGGGAAATGTAAGTCTCCTGCTATTATTTAAAAAAGAAGAGGAGAAGGGATACCTATGGCTGGCTGGTATGCTGTGTGGCCTTCTTCAGGAAGCCTTTCTCCGACCTCCTCCTAGCCCCTGAGCTTTCATGGTGCCCAGAGCATTCATTGCAATTCACTGAGTTTTATTTACTCCTCTATGTCCACTAGATGAAGCTCCATAAAGGCAGAGCTGCACTCATCCTGTTTATCCTTGTATCCCAGGCACTTTGTAAGGACTTGATGAATGTGCATGGGAGTCCTTCCTTATCCTCACCCATGGTTTTGTTTTCCCTGGCTTCAGTTATCCCTGGCTATTGAACCCTACATATACAGTACAATAAGATATTTTGAAAAAGAAAACCCATGTTCATATAAAGTTTTTATTGCAATATATTATTTTTTAAGACCTTTATTAACAGATGCTTGCAGTTTGTTGACTTTTTTGAAAAAAAAATCAAGTTGTAAATTTTTATTACAAATTAAAAATGAAGTTCTTAAAAATCTCAACTTGGCCAGATATGAAGCAATATATTATTATAATTGGTCTAGCTTATTATTTTTAATCTCAGTATTACTGTGTTTAATTTGTAAATTAAACTTTATCATAGATATGTATGTATAGGATAAAGCATGTATAGGGTTCGAACTATCTACAGTTTCAGATATCCACTGGGGATTCTAGAATTTAATCCCCCTTCCCACTCCTGAAAAGGGGGACAACTGTATTGACTAAGTGAATTATTATGCAAATGAGTATGTGAAAATTCAATCCTGAGGAACCTCTGACTGTTTCTCTTTCTCTCCCTTCTTCCCCGGTTCTGTCAAGCTTCACCTACCCTATCTCTCCATCTTTCCTTCCCCTTCTCCAGGCCTGGCATCTTGTGGTGTTAATGTATGTGGAAAGGAGGAGGAGAGAGACAAGAAGCAGAAGATGAAAGTTGGGGGACAGTGTTCAACTAATCAGGCTTCATGAGGGAAGTGGATAGGAAAGAAAAGTGGACTTATGAAGTATCAGCATGGACTTCTGGGCATTAGAAAACCATGCAGAGGATGTAAACTATTTGGGAAATGTTTAAATTTATTCACCTGTGTTTACAGGATCCAGACATCACTTGGTGAGTGGACAGGCTATGGCTCAGAGGGAAGGAAAATGTCAGCAAAGTAGAAATCCCAGAAAGCCTTCTTCACAAAGATTTCTGCCCACTGAAATCTTAGGAGAAATAAACAAATCTGCAAAACACTGTCAGTGGTTCTCAACTGTTTTCAGGTTGGCTGAGCTTGGAAAGTGTGCTTGTCTCTGCAGAGCCCCCTGAGATGTTTGTATCCTTAATTCCATTTACAAATCAACAATTTTAGTTAAAGACAACAGGATTATATCATAATACAAATCACAATATCATGCCCATGCATACATGTCCAAAAAGGTCAGTCATCAAAATTAAACTAAAAAACTATTTCTGAAGTTTACTGTTAGTATTCATTTGCTCCTGGTCATTGACTTTATTGATGTTTTCTGTCTGTGCTTCCTGGTTTGTGAGCAAAAATTTCAAAAATCAAAGGAAAAGTACATGGAGAAACACAAAAATTGGAGAATATTAATTCACTAATTTTTTGGCAATTAAGAAAATATGTCTAGAGTATAAGCTCTAAAAACAAAATGGCAATAACTGTCTTATCCATTGCTACTGCAGCTCCTAGTAGAGTGTCCAGAATATTCTAGATACTAAACAATTATGCGTGGCCAACGACTTTATTTTAGGTATGGAACCTCACTCCAAGTGCTGAAGCATTTGAGAACTCCTGCACAATAGCAGCAGTCCTTGACAGTTTTCTTGATGAACTCTTCCTTATGGTTAGTAAATTCAAGACTATAAGGCCACATTATCCCTTAAGACAAAAGGACACTCCCAATATGCATGATTTTTTTTAACTCCAACTACTCCTGTGACTTTTGAAGTGACCTTGGATAAGTGGTCTACTGCTGAGCAGTTAGGTGGATCCCTGATTTGGGGGTCCAACCATTAGAATGTCAGTGGAGGGAGGTGTGCACTGCACACATGAAAACCTTCCACACACCATCTTCTACGTTCTTTTCCCCTCCACTGCTCTGATACAAATAGGTGAGCTAAACTTGGAAGCCATACATTGAAGATGGCAAAAACACAGAGAAAAGATGCCTGAGTGCTGGAAAAACAACTTGGAAGAGAGAGACTCACAATCCAAAACACCTGTTTAGATTTAATGTGAGCATGAGACAAACTTCTCTCATGTTTGAGCATTTGAGGGCCTGTTTGTCTACCTAGTCATCATATACAGTGGAAATTTCTTCATAAAAAGTTTGCAAAAAAAACATCAAGGCCCAGTTTTCTAACATTTTAGGTATATCTCCCAGGACAGAACATTCCACCTTAGGAACCATATAAATATTTATGAGCTATCTGAAGTCAGAAACCCTTGGATTTTTTTTTTTTCTTAGTTTGGCTAAGAAAGGAATTTAATCCATTTTCCAGTCTCTACTGTAACCTGTAAAGGACCATTTAATGGAAGACTGGTTGTGGATCAGTGCTTCAGGCTTGGGGACTGTTCCTTGAAAATGTCCTGTGAGCCATCAGGGTCAATTACTGCAGAAAGTCTGGATGCTACAAAATTGTTTCATCTGAGGTCAAAGATTCACAGAATGGCATTTGCTGTTATAATGCCGCCCACGAGCTCCGGGCCAGGGCTGAAGCTACCACATGGTTATCTGTTGAGATTGACTTTCTGTGGAGCAGAGAAAGTGCCTTAGGTAGAGTCATGGCCAGCATTTCTGAAGAGGCACAGCTGCCTAGCTGGGTAGCTACCAAAAGCTATTTGTGTAGGCTGTTGCCCTGTGGCTATCAAAGGAAACCAGCCCTCCCCTCCAGATGACCTGCCACCCACCCAGCTCCTTTCCTATTATGTGTAAGAACTAGAATTAAGGTCACCATACCCTGGTTGCATTCCAATAACAGCAACAAGCTGTCTATGCCTCTGGTTGCCACTGGGAAGGGTGAACCTTTAGAGAGTCTCACCCAAAAGTCAACTGCAAAAGTTAGAAAAGATCAAGTAGCCAAGTGATTTCACTCCTTCCACCAAAGCAGCAGTTTTCAGACAATCAAATAAAGCATAGAGAAGCAAACCCATCTGGAGGCAGTGAGGAAGACCCAGGATCACTCACTCCCTTATGAGCTTCAAATTGGTACCCTTGGACCCTGCAGAGTATAGTTTTTAAATGGCACATCCAAAGACTCTTCCTAGTGGATGGGCCTAGTGGCCCATCCAAAGTTCTAGCAAGAAGCAACCTCCAGTGTACACAGCTCTGTCCCCAGAAGTGGCAGCCAAGCAAATCTGAATGTGGAAATCTTACTGGACTACAAAGACATTCTTCTTATCTGCTTTCTGCCTCTTGGATTCGCAGCATCTGCTGAGCATCCCACACATGGCTGGTACTTCATATCCAGGGAATGAAAGAATAAAAAAAGCTTCCCTTTTATATTGCAATTGGAAACATTCACAGGAAATTGGCTACATAACACTTCACAGTTGATAGGACATTTCTCACTATATTGTCTCATTCAGTCCCCAGACCCCATTGTGAGAGAGGAAAGACAGAGATCATCATCCTGTTAGTAGAAACTGAATTTCAGAGAGAAAGAGATGACGTACTCAAGACCACACAGTCAAGGGCAGTTGTAGGTATGGGGTCACATCTTCAGGCTCTGAGTACTGAATGATCTTTCTACTACCTTCACCATTGAGATTCTTTGATGGTAACAAATCATTAGGTAGGGGTGCTAGTAGCCTCTTATTCATTAAGATCTCAGCAACAGGCAAAGCTCAGATGGACTCCAATCTTTGGCCAATAAGGATATGCCTGGCTGGTTATCTCATTAGCTGCAGGTTCTGTCTCTTTACACTGAGAAAAGTGACCCCAGCTCCACAAGCATAGATCATAGACCCCACAACAGAGTCTAAATGCTCATGGCGGAGGTCACTGTGGGTATAGAATAGGAGCAGATCAGAACCGCCTCACCCTCCTGACATAGAAACCAACACAAAACCCAAGTCAAACTGTACATGGAAAGTCACATCTGGGTGTTACTCAATCTTGGAAAAGGAAGCATTAAGCTTGAAAGCTACAATTCCTGGGTCCTGGTGTAAGTCATGAACTTGGTCCATAAAACTCACAAGTTGCTAATTTAGTGTTTAGTGTCTAAGATTTAAACAACAGCCCCATCAGCAAATTTTGCAAAGGCTGACCTATCTAGACTCCCCATAGCCTGCCTGCTAAGAGTGTAGAATCAAATTCACCATAAACCCTACATCTAAGTCAGTCCTCAAGCATGAGCAGGAGGTGTGAGTACAGGGGGGTCTTGTGTACTAGACAATAAAAGCTCAAGTCATGGGACTTTCATTAAAGTCTCATACTTTTAGATTGCCCAGGGTCTTCTCCTCATCTAAAGTAGAGCATATAACTCCTTCTCCATGAATGACCAATGCTATGAATGCATTTTTGCCAACAGAAAACTGAGCCCCAATAATACAAAAATATATTTGACCCTCAAGGTCCTTCTTTCTTTTATTCTTCAAATTTCTCCTCTATTTGCTTTTTTCATCTCAAAAGTGAGAGCCAATTTCCAAGAAACTAAATCCCTCATGATGGGGCACAGACCAATGATTTAAGATTGGGAGGATTAGAGGATGCTGAATCCTCCCTCTCTGGGTTGAGGGTTGTACAATCACATAATGAAGGACACCCCCACCCCACCCCCCACACAGACACCTCCTGAGCCCAGCACAATTCTGGAGCTTGAAGGAACACGGTTAGGATGATCAGGGGGTCACTAGCTTTTTCTTTCTGAATTTTGTGGCCCTAAAATGCAACTATCTCCCTATCCTGCTAAGGTATATGATCTGAGCTCATCTCTCACAAAACTGACTACACAATAATTTAAATGTTTTAAATTTCCCCCTCTTTCTGGGCACCCAGTTCTCACACAATTGACACAGACACTGCAGATCACTTGGCATATCCAGCACCAGAGAAGAACCTCACAGAATATGGGAACAGGTAAGAGAGGCAGAATGGCTGTGTGGAGTTCTAGATGACTAAGGGCCTGAGATTCCCCTGGCCACTCATCAATTGCTTGGCTCACGTGCACGTGGCATGTTGTATTCTGTGCCCAACACTATGCTGGACACTGTGGGATGCACAGAAGTAAAACAATTTATAACAACAGCAACAAAAGGCCTGTTATTGAAGAGGCCAGACAAACAGAGAGAGGATACTGAGGTCAGAATCCCAGATCAACAAAACGTGTTCATATATGCTACATACTGAATACAGGATCTGCTCCAGGTACTGAGACACAGCGAAGCCCAAGACAGACAAAAACCTCCTCCCTCATGAAGCTTACATTCTAGCAGGATATGTATTTCAGGGTTTGATTGTGGAGTTCAGAAAATAAAAAAAAAAAAAACATCAATACTGTAGAGAAGAGATCCAGATGGCTAAGGTAAAAGTTTCAAGCAGATCTTCTCCCCACAGTCTTTTTTTTCAAGCCCATCTCAAACTGAATTCATCACTATGTCCTCCACCCATGAACCCAGTCTCATCACTATCTACCCAGTCTTAGTAGCAAGAAACCTGAAGCATACCAGATAATTTACAATCAGGCTTGTCATGTAGCTCTTGCCTCCTAAATGCCTCTGAAATCTGTTTCCTCTGCGACAACCCAGTTCAAGCCATCATCATTTCATACCTACTATGGTGGATTCTGTCACACACAGCCTAGGTCCCTCTTTAATGAAAGATTTGCTGCCTCGGCTCTGGGAGTGCTGTTGGCACCCAGCCTCCAGCTGTCAGACCCTTCAGATTTTGCTGCTGCTGCAGAAATTTAGCTTCTCCAAGGTTCGTGAATTTCAGTTTTCATGCAGAGAACTATTTGATCCAAGGTTGGTGCCTTCAACCCAGGACTGTTCCCAAGAGCCGCTATTCTAGTTCCAGAGCTTCCTTTGGGGCTAGCTGAGGCTGCAGTTGGTCCTTCATCACAGCAGGGCACGTTCTTCTGCCTCCTCCCTTCTACAGGTGCTGATCTCAAGGGTCCTCCTGAAATGAGCACCCTGCCTGGTGGAATCCAACTTGTGATTCCAAGAAAATTGCAGAGCCGCCTCCGGACTTTTATGCTTCTGCTCAATGCTTCACCAATCTTTATCTCTGATTACCTACAAAAACATGATATTTCTAACTTTTAAGATTTAACTTTTACTTTTATTGAAGTACTACAGAGATAATGAAATCAAATATAACTTAAGGATTAGACAGAAGAATGGTGCTCCCTTCCCCGACCCACACCTTCACCTTTTGCCATTCGTTTTCACATTTCTGAATAATGCTTATGCTTTTACTTGTTGACATTTTTTAGTTTTAGATATCTGTTGACTTCCTACTCTGGAAGATGACAGTTTAGATCATTTAAACACACACACACATTTTTTTTTTCTCTCTTCATTCTCCTGAAATTGTGAAGTCGCAGTTTTAATTGTTTTTTTTTCTTGTTTTGACTCTGTCTTTTCACAGCTGACCCATGTTTTATACTGTGATTTACTTCTTTTCCTGTACATTTTTGCTTGTTTGTTTTCCTGGGTTACTTTATTTGCTTAGGTATTGTGTACTTTTCAGTATTAGAATCTGAATGTATGTGTCCTCGCGAAATTCACATGTTGGAATTAAGACTCACTGTGCGAGGATTAAGAGGTGGGACCTTTGAGAGTTGTTTAGGCAACAAGGATTCGGCATTCATGAGTGGGATCAGTGCCCTTGTAAAAGGGTTTGAGGAAATTGCCCTTAGTCAGTTCTACCATATAAGACTCAGTGTTCATCCCTTCCACTCTGTGAGGATTCAGCAAGGAGGCGCCACCTTTGAACAGAGAACAGCACTCACCACCCAACAAATCTGCTGGTGCCTTGATCTTGGATTTTCCTGACTTCAGAACTGTGAGAAAATAAATTTCAATTCTTTATAAATTATCCAGCTAAGGTATTTTGTTTTACCAGCAAGAATGGAGTAAGAGGCCTTTACTAATTCCTCTCTAAACTCTCTGCCAGAATACTTCTCAATATGCCCAAACACACCTGGTAATCAGTCTACTGAATGTCTTTCTTTTTGGAGGGCTGGGGATGTGGCCCAGTGGTAGACTGCCTGCCTAGCAGGCACAAGCTGCCATCCTGGGGAAAAATATTCTTCTTTTTGGAAACATCCTTCCTGGAGATCTCCCCTCTTTTTTTCAATATGGGCTAAAGCCCTCTGATGCCACTCAATAGTCCTCATTCTTGTAGAACACATTTTCTGGCAGTTACCTGATAAAGGGTACCTAGGAGGTCATTTTTGAGACTTGCATTTCAGAACACTGACTCTAGCTGCATACTTTAGGTAGTTTGGCTGGATATAGAATTCTAGGGTCTACACCATATTGCTTCAGAATGCTGAAAATATGGCTCATATCTTAACTTTCAATATTGTTGATGAGAAAACTGTTGACTCCTATACTTTAATGTTTCTCTCTCTCTCTCTCTCTCTCTCTCTCTCTCTCTCTCTCTCTCTCTCTCTCTGTGTGTGCGTGTGTGTGTGTGTGTGTGTCCTCTCTTCATCTCTCTCATTTCCTCTTCTACTTTTCTAAATATATTTTATCCAGATTCGGGATGTCCTGAAATTTCTTTTTATCTTTCACTTCTTGTTTGGACTTAATTTCTTGAAGGGTTTCCTCAATTTTATCTTATGATTTTTTTGTTAGATTTATTTCTGTTCTCTTATTTTTAATTTCTGAGAGCTTATTCTCTGCAATGTCTTGTTTTAATGTTTTCTGTTCTTTTTTTTCTTAAATACAGTGTCTTGTCTTACATCTCAAAGTATTTTAATAATAGGAATACTTTTGTTTTTCTTCTATACTAAGCCTTAAATTTGTTTCTTCTGAATTCTTTCTAGTTTACTGAGTTCAAATTTTGTCTGTTAAAATTTTTCATCCAATGTCTGATGGCCTCGCCTACTTATTTACATTCAAAAGTGAGGTAATCAGATGCTAACTGGAAGTTCCATTATTGGATTTCCCATTGACTTTAGCATACGGTGATTATTTGGGGAGTAGGCCTTTTGGTTTGGAGACCCCAAATGTTGATACCTTTAGATCCTTTATCTTGGATGGATTGCTTTACTCAGAGAAGAATCCTTGGAACTCCTCTTTGGGGCAGATAAGCCTAATTACTGGTTTTATGGAAAGCTAAATGGGAGCAAGAGGATGAGGTTGTCTTTAAGTCCCCCTATGGCTTTAAGACCACAGACTCTCCAGAGACTAAAGCTATATTCCTGTGCTGGGAATGTAGACAACAACCTGGCGTGCAGAGTTGGAAAGAGAATCTGGTTGGAATTATTCCATAAACCTAATGCTGAGTGTACATTAGGATCACCTGGGGAACATTTTTAAAACTGCTATTTCTGGACCCTCTGCTGAACCAATTAAATTTGAGTCTCTCCTTGGCTGGGATTTAGCTCAGTGGTAGAGTGTTTGCCTAGTATGTGTGAGGCACTGGGTTCGATTCTCAGCACTGCATATAAATAAATTTAAAAAGGCCCATTGATAATATATATATATATATATATATATATATATATATATATATATATATATATATATATATATATATATTTGATTCTCTCAGGGTAAGGTTCTGACAAGTATATTTTGAAACTCTCCCAGGAAAATCATGCATTCTGAGGACTGCAAACCCTGGCTCTATCTACTGATCTTTATAAATATGTTCAACCATTTCTTCCATTACTGGTCACAATGTATTTTTCTTTTTTTTTTTGGCAGGGGGTAAGGTGCAGTACTGGGGATTGAGCTCAGGGGCACTTGACCACTGAGCCACATCCCCAACCCTATTTTATGTATTTAGAGAAGGGTCTCATTGGGTTGCTTAGGGCCTCACCATTGCTGAGGCTGGCTTTGAACTCAAAATCATTCTGTCTCAGCCTCCCGAGCCACTGGGACTGGCCACAATATCTTAGCTAATATAATCAAATAAAATAGAATGGGTGGTATAAACAATGGAAGGTTACTCTCTCACAGTTCTGAAGGCTAGAAGTCCAAGATTAAGATTCTAGATAATTTGATTTCTGGTAAAAGTTATCTTCCTGGCTTGCAGATGGCCTTATGTGGCCTTTCTTCTGTGCATGCATGGACAGAGTTGTCTAGTGTCTCTTTTTATAAGGAAATTAAGCATATCAGGTTAGGAGTCCACCTTCATGATCTCAATTCATCTTAATTATCTCCTAAATGTCCTATCTTCAAATACAGTCACTTTTGGGATAGGGCTTCACCATATGAATGGGAGGACACAATTCATTCAATAGCACACAGTCTATAAAAAGACAACTTCAGAGGAAATCATTACCTTTGATCCCTGGTTGTTTCTGCAAATCAATTTGCTTCTTCTTGACTTCTCCCTAACATAGTTTAAGCTTTATCTGCACTGATAAGTCATTTGTGCCCATTACTTTTCCCCTTAACAATTTTGTACGCATTGCTTGCCCTTTTAAAATATCCTTTATAGTCATTTCAGTGAAGTTTGGGGAAAGAGTAGAAATAAATGCAAGTGTTCAATCTGTAACTTTACCTATTATTTCTTAAGAATGACATTTCTAAACCTCAATCTTTATTATGACTCATTTCTAACTAAAACCTTTCAATATCTCCCTGTGACATACAGAAAGAACTTTCAAACTTTTTAACCAATTCACCCATAGTGGCAGAAAAGAATTAACATGTGTATTCCGAAGTTTCTGGGATGCAGTCCAAAAAAGTCAACCACTTGCATGAAATTTCTTTGAAATCTCAAGTTTTATTTTTTTAAGTATATGTAAATTTTGCCCCTATTCCATAATAGAACTGTTTATTTTAATATAAGAATATTATTTTAAATTACTTGACACTCAACTTGCTTTGCTTTCCTTGCTTTCCCCAATCTTCAAGTAAAATTGATGCTTTGGAAGACTGATTGTGTTTATCTCATTGCTTTGTGTATCCATGAGACACATGCCTCAACTTGAGTCTCAACCCTTAATCTTAAAGTGTCTTATTCTTATTGTGTTCCCAACACCAACCAGAGTCTATGGCCCTCAGGAAATACTTAACAGGTATTTGATTCATGAACTGAATGAAATGAACATGAAAGAAGGATATTATTTGGATGGGGAATGGTGATATATGGCACATCTGGTAGATTTTAACTATGCCACATTCAAAAGGGAGGAATGAATACATGATCTAGCATGTGCTCTGGATAGCACCCTGGGCTGGAAGCTTTTCCAAATTTTCTTACATCCAAACTTTTGCCCTGAGATCCCAGGGTAGCTGTATCTCTGGCTGAGCCTCATAACTGAAGGGTCTTACCCTATCTCCTAACCTAGAGAACCTCCCCCACTGCACTCTTCCCTGCTCTCACTTGCCCCTCCTCATTATCCTTGGGAAGATTAAACCTATGCTACATGTCCAGGCCCATATGAAGCTGTGTTCTCGGAAGCAGGGCTCATCTTACACTGAGGGATTAGACAGATGCTCCAACTTTAGTACCGCAGAGATAGCCCCCTAACCTAGAGCAATCTCCTGCTGAAGTCAGAAATTCTTCCTCTGAATCACTACACCTTCCCTCTACAAAATGTCCTGGGAGGGATGCCTTGGGAAGTCCTTCACATTCCAGGGTGAAGAAACATGAAAGTAAGCTACCTGTCTTCCAGGAACAAGAGAGAGATTAGAGGCCATGGAAGGGAGGGATTCTTACTGGGGTTAGTACAGATTTCTTCAGCTTTCCCCTTAGCTAAGAACCAGGTCTAGTGGGGAGGAAGAGAAGGAAGGGAAGAAGGAGAAAGAGAAGAAAGAGGAAGAGGAAGAGAAGAAGGAGGAGGAGGAAGAGGAGGAGGAGGAAAAGAAGAAGGGGGAAAAGGAAGAGGAGGAAGAACAAAAGGAAGAGGAGGAGAAGGAAGAGGAGGAAAAAGAGAGGGAGGAGGAGGAGGAAGGGAAGAGGAGGAGAGGAGAAAACAAAACAGCTTCTAGGTTCTAGGGAGTGGAGGCAGCTATTGGAGAGACCCTTTCCTTCTGAGTCTTTTATGTTGGCCATAATAGTGACACAGTCATCCCTCTATACAGTATGATTGATCCTCATATTCAACAAACCGTGGATCAAAAGTATTTAGAAAAAAAAAAGTATGAATACTAAATATTCAATCTTCTTTGTCATTAGTCCCTTAACAGTTCAGCATAACAACTATTTACAGAGTTTTTCCTTTGTATTAGGTATTATAAGTGATAATTTAAAGCATACCATGTGCACAGGTCATACACAAATATTATGCCATCTTTGGAGGGACTTCATATCCACAGATTGTACTACCTGTGGGGCATCCTGATACCAAAGGATAACCAGATAGGTATGTGGCTCTACAGCACTGTCTTAGCTTTTTCTTCTTTCAGTCCCCCTCCATCCTTTCCTTTCACCAAAACCCTGAATGCCAGAGAGAGGTCAGATTAATCAGCTGGGGAGGGGGGATGTTCTAAGTTTCCTATGTAGAATTTGTAGATTACAACTTATGATAGAAAAGGAAAGTATATCTTTAATGGAACTCTTTAGAAGCAATAATAATAGAGAACAGGAACTCATTCAACCCTCCCAACCCTATAGGTAGGTTCTACATTAGTCCCACTTTACAGATGGGGCACCTGAAGCCCAGAAGTTTCACAGCTCGTGGCTGTGGTCTGAGCATGAACCCTGTCTGTGCCTCGCTCCAGAGTGGCCTTCTCCTCACTCTATACTTTCTGAAGCAGAAATGTAGCATCTACCTCAACAGCTCCCAGGCTCGAACGTTTTACATGCCAAGAAAATTTCAAAATAATTTGGGGGAAGGTAGATCAACACAGGATTGCCAAGTTTATAGTGCCAAATAAGCACATTAAAAATAAATCCTATTATCACTGTCGTTTCATTTTTTTTTAATGACTTGTTAACACCACCAAATAGGAAGAAAATAATCTCAGGATAAAAGCAGAAACTTCAGCAGAATAAATTTAGACTTATGAAAATCAGTACTTTCCCGTTCTCTTCCCTATTTTGCTGAAGACCTCCAGGAACTATCCAGGACCTGCTGTGATCTTTTTGCAGCCTCTGGAGCCACAAATCAGCTTGCTGGGTCTCTGTTTTCTCAAGACACAGAGCCGAATCTCTAGGCCCACTTGGAACCAGGGGTGGGCGTATACAGACCCCGGGCTTCAATCCTAGGACCATTCCCAGGAGGGAAAGCCTGTATCTGTCCCTCACCAAGGCATCCTCCATGCAACAAGACTTCCTACACTTCCATCAACTCAACATCTTCCCAGGCCAAGAGCAAGCAGCGTGGTGGGGGAGGTGGGAGAGGCGACAGAGAGGGAGAAACCAAATCAATGAAGCCAGTGTGCAAGTGGGCGGCAGAGACCAAAGGTCTAAACATGAAATGGGAGAGTTAATTGCCCAAGACAGGGGAGAACCAACAAAATTTGCTCAAAGTGATTGAGACAACTGGGGCTTGATGTCTCAATCTTGGGAATTATTCCTTCTTTGTTTCTACTGCCATCAACCAGCATTTATTCAGTCACTGAATAGCTAAAGGTGAGGCTCTGGTCCTGTTTTGCTTCCTAAATCTTTTTCACATTTTCCCACACAGCTTCCCTGACTCTGCCCCTCATCAGTTTTTTTTTTTTTTTTTGGGTTGACTATTGAAATAGTTTTGCCCAGTGTCCCCACGGCCTGTCCATCCTCTCCTGGACTGAGCTTTCTAAAATGCAAATCTGACCATAGCATCCCCTGTGATTTAATTCCTCCTTTCATGTCTCCTTACCTGTCACCAAGTGAATCAAGTCAGAGCCCTCCAGCACAACACTCCTGGTAGCTCCATCACACACACACACACACACACACACACACACACACACACACACACACACAGCCACAACATTCTATGCCACTCCCTGCCTGGCATTCTGTTCTTCAGGGACATGAACTTCCCTCTCAATCTCTATATAGTGCCTCTGAGCCTTTGCCTGAAACTGTCCTCTGTCTAGACTGCCCTTGTCTCTTTCCACCTAATTCCTCTCTGCTCTTTCCAATCTCTCTGAGGTCCCTGCTTCTCCAGGAAGCACTGTGAGATCTTGGCCCAGCCCCTGCCTCTCACCTGGCTTGGTCACATGAGTGTGTGTGCATACGCCTGATGATGGTCACCGTGATGCAATGAAATCATGCTTCCCTCTTGGAAACAAGGTCGTATCATATTTATGTTTGCATTCTCTTTGCCAGCAATACACTGGGCACAGAGCAGAACTTAAATAGGTTCTCTTACCTGTGTTCTTGCCCATAGGGAGCCAGATGAAAAGTGGTCTCTGCCCTTAAGAGCTTGTAAGTTAGCTGGAGAGATGGTACCCATAGGCATAAGACTACCTAGAGCTGGAATGCATGGTAAAGTACATTCCCAGCAACTGGGGAAAAAATAATATGAGTTGGGGCTGGGGTTGTGGCTCAGTGGTAGAAGGCACCTTGCATGTGTGAGGCCCTGGGCTCAATCCTCAGAACAACATAAAAATAAATAAAGGTATTATGTTCATCTACAACTAAAAAAAATATTTTAAAAATAATATGAGTTAACATTGCTCAAAAAGGTTTTGTGGAGAACTGAGGAGGAGGAAAACAGATACCTTCCCTCACCTGAGGATTGGCTTTCTTACTCCACTGGACTATACCTTGCCCCAGGCCTTTGCCAAGCTAGTCTCAAATGTTCAACCAGGTCTGGAAGATGCAAAACCCAACAGGGACAGCATTGGGAAGCCTTTTTGTACAATTAATAGCACAAGTATTTTCTGGGGACTGGGTTAGGCAAGGGTAAATTCTTTCCATCACTGTCTTGGGCAACTTTTAAAGAGAGGTACAATATGTGCTTATCTGCAGGCAGCCATGAGGGAATGTGACTCTGCTCCAGGCAGCCTGGGGATGAAGTGGGGCCCCAAGGTCTTGTAAGAAGAAGCCCTTTGGACTGAACTTTGAGGATCAGGAGCTTCAGTAGCTGACATCCCCTCTAAAGGGGTTGCAGAGTAGAGGAGGAGCATCCACCATGTCTTGCCGTAAGAATGGTGTTGTGGTTTGGATGTGGTTTGAGGGTGTCCCCCAAGTCTTCTTGTGTTTTGATTTGGTCCCTGTTGTGAGGAATTTCAAGGATGAAAACTTATTTCAACTATCGTTTTTACAGGTGGGGCTTGGGAAGTGATTAGGATTAGATAAGGTCGTTAGGGTGGCCCCATGATCATATCCTGGTGGCTTTATAAGAAGAAAGACCACACATACACACACACACACACACACACACACACACACACACACACATTGTGTCTCCTCCTCCTTCCTCCCTCCCTGTCTTCTGCTATGGGGTACCCTGCTCCACTGTGGAAGTCTGTCGGCAAGAAAGCCATCATTGCATGAGAAATTCCAACCTTGGACCAGAACCATGAGCCAAAATGAACCTAATTTTTTATAATGCACTCAGTCAGAAAATGAACTAGTAATGATAGGAAATGGAGCAATAAGCCTCTGTCACTGCACAGAAATTCCAAGAACACTGACACCTTTGTGGCCAGAAAGCAGGGGAGCTCTTTGGAAATGGTCACTAAGAGCTGTCAGGCTTCTGGGAGTCTGAGGAACCAGAGAAACCAGGCAGCACAGAAATGACAGGGGATGCACAGGGTCAGGGAGTGAAGCTGAGGTGCCAGCAACCTGGGATGGGAGATTCCCCTCCAGACCGATGCACTAGGTGTGGCACTTTGGGGAATGGGTTTTCCGGGATTGGTGAGCTTCAGGGACCCATAAGTAGGACTCACTCCCCAGTGGTGATGGTCAGGTGCTGTCCCACAGGCTCACCTCCATCTCATTCTTGTCATGTAAATGTCCAAATGTCCTGGTGCAGGGGGCTTCATGGCAGCGCCATATGTGGCTGAGGGAGCAGTGAAGTTGCCTACAAAACCTGCTCTGGCTGTTGCTCTCCTGGATTTGCTTCAAGCCTTAACTGGCATCTGATTTGATGGGGTGTCACCACACATGCTTTCTTTTTTTTACCGCACCCCAAAAAGGGCACCCTCTTTGAGCAGAGAAAGGCCTTCTCAGCCTACCAGATCCCTGTGGTCTATCCTCTTTCAGAAATGCAACTGGCCTCGGGCACTAAATCATTCAGTCCCCTTTGGAGACACCCAAGCCATCCCATGGCCTTTGGCATTTGAATATGGTTACAGAAGCCACAACTCACTGAACCCAAAGGATGCAGGAGGTGGGACTGGAAAAAACTCTGCTCCATCCAGCATGTGCAACAAGTACCTCCTCCCTCCCAGAAACCTGTCCCCTCAAGCCTTCTTGGTCCTGTGTGATGCAGGAAAGCAGTCCTCTGTAGGAACGTCTGCAAAGCAGGAACGAGTGAGAGAGCGCAGACATAGATGGTCCCACCAGTCCATTTCCAAAGAGCTGTTTGATCATTTGCTTGGCTCTTAGCTTCTCTCTCTCTCTCTGGCCAGGGCCACAATCTGTATGCACAATCCTTCTGCAGCCCTGCGTGTAAAAAGGATAAATTGCCTCCTTGATCTCAAAGTGATGGCCCCTGTCCAAGCACCCCTCACCTACTGGGTACATAATTGAAGTGTGGTCTCTGAGTCTGCAGCTGTCACAGAGGAATTGACAAAGAGACGAGAAGCTCCCGTGCATGCCAGGCTCTCTCCAGCTGCTGAAAGCACAGGAGAAGGCAATTTTCCACACGTTGCACAAGGGGACAGCTACACAGTGTTCTCAGACACTGGGGGTGCCCTTCATCTAGAGTAAAAAAAAATTAACAAAGATGCCCCTAGACTTTCTTTCAGTTTCTCTTTGCCTCTGCTCATGCCTAAGAAGATTCTGGAAGGCTGCCAATCATAGATCAGGAATGCCTTTCAGTCTAAAAGAAACCCTCAGAAACCTTAGCATTGGACTGACCCGTACCTCAGTTTTCTAACCTGTGTTGCAGTTAATTGAGCAGCAAATAAATAAAAGAGTAAATAAACAGAAATGAGAAACGGACCTCCATGTACCATGAGTTCAGGGCCTTCCTTCATATCCCCCACATCTACCTTCCCTTTTCTTACAGGCTGAGTACCAGGCCTTCCCTTTCGGCACCTCTGCCCAGCTCCCCAACCAATCCTCAGAGAGGCAGGAAGTTTATAAAATGGCTCAGTCTCTATTTTCAAATGGAAAGTTTTCTACTTCAGTCCCAGCTTCTAAATCTGAAATGAGGAAAACCAAGCAGGGGTCTGCCTGGTCTCTTTCAGTCCTGGAGACTGCCTGGAGCCCCAGCCCTGGTCAGCTGGTGTCTGTGGTCATCCACAGCAGGGCTTCCTGACTCCAGTTGACCAGGGCCAAGCCTGCGGCCCATCCCCCCACAGGCAGCCTCTGCTCTAGAGCCTTTTCCCTGCAGAGCTGTGCCCTGAAGGGAGACTGCAGCTTAGTATTCACATCTCTTACCCTGAACAGGAGTAGCTCTCGTGCCAGGCATGATTCTGTCCCCCTCCCTGACTGCCCCATGGCACCAGGATATTCACAGTTGTCATGTCAAGTGTAGGCCTAGCACAGCTGTTTGACTAACTGAGAAGGCTTTGTAAAACTGTAAAGGAGAATAGTACTACCCGAGGTTACTGGGCTATGGTCACTCCACTGTCTTTAACCTTTCTGCTTTTTTTAACCCCCATAATATGAAAGGAGAAAAAGAGATGATCTTAAGAGGAAGCAAGAGATGCTCTGGTGTGTGTGTGATGGGAATGCCTCAGCCCGGGGGATAGATGTGCATGGACATTCAATGCACAGATAGCAAGGCCTCAGAGTTCCAGTCTGTTAACTACAGAATATCTCACTCTTTTCCAGGTCCCCAAATATCCCTAAAGTCCTCAAAAATTGCTTAATGTGTCCATTACTTCCCATCTCCAGGGGCACCCCTCATACCGTGGTCTAGGGGGTTGATGTCCAGAGTAGCAACCTTGCTACACCTTGGGTCTTTGTCAAGGCTCACCATGGAGGGTAAACGAAGTGTCATACCCACATGGTGCCACATCTGGGCACCCTCGATGTTATCCAAGGAGGGGGAAACTAGAATATCATGTTGGTGCCGAGACTCACTTCTATCCACCCTCCAAATCCTGGAGCCCATGCCAGGGCTTCCCCTGCTGAATGGGCTGGGATGGTTCTGAGCCCCGGGACATTCGGGCTCATTTTCTATGGCACAGTAGTCCATGCCTCCCTCAGTTTCCATTTCCATCAAATCTCATGTTTCTTCTTCCATTTTCTTGAAAACAACTCCCAACCTCTCCTGCCTGCTTATCAACATGTTTAGAGACACTTTCTACACAGTACTTGTATAAACCAAAGCAAGAATTCAGGAGAAGCGAAATAAAATGTTTACATTCAGCCTCTCCCATGCCCCATAAAGCTCCCCAAGTTCCACTCCCCGCTCCATTACTGACATAAAATGCTCCTAAGATGAATGTTTATCCTTTCAGGCTTTATCTCTGCATTAAGCCAAGCCTGCCCTCCCAGGTTCCACAGCACAGGGGGATGCTGCTCTACATAACAAAGTGCCCATTCAGGAGGTCTTGCAAAACAAAAGACTAAACTTCCCAAATATAATATTAAAGTTTTCATCTCTAGCTAAGAAAAAAAATGCATGCAATTTTCCAATGACCAATTTTCTGGCTTCTACATATCAAATAGCAAAAGTCTCAGAGCCAGGGCATTCAGTTCCACATGACACTTCAGAGTTTCCAGGCTAGGGATCAGAGTCATGGCTTTGGGGCATTATAGAGGAGACCCAAGACCAAGATCTAGTTCTGCCTCTGACTAGCTGAGTAAGAACTTTGCCCAGCTTTCTTATCTGTGAGTTGAGAGTATCTGGCTAGATTTATAAGGATCACCCAGCTCTGACATTCTTGCATTGCACTGTCAGTCACAATTAGTAAATTATGACTGAGACAGGATTGGGTCCTGACACCAGTGTCTGAAGCACATATGGGAGATCTCTGGCATTCTTTTCCAAAGCGGAAACTGTGCACAGTTCTTGGAGAAGATCACTAAAAGATGCCAGTGAGCCAACAAACATTCATGGAGCATCTACTGCATGCCAGACCATATGCTAGGTGCTAGGGTGCAATGGTGACTCTCTTTTAGTTTTCTATCACTATAATAAAATACCTGAGATAATTAATTTATAAAGAGAAAAGGTTCATTTGAACTTACAGTTTCAGAGATTTTAGCTCATGATTGGGTAAACCCATTGCTTTTAGGCCCGTGTTGAGGCGCACATCATGCAGGAGTGCGTGGTAGAGCAAAATCACTTATATCACAAGTGAGAGAACAAAGAGAAAGGAAGAGTCTGTGGTCCTACAATCCTCTTCAAGAACCTTCCCCCAATGACCTAAAGGCCTCTCACTAGGCCTCACTTTTAAAAGTCCCATCACTTCCCAATAGCACAGATCCAGGACCAAGACCTTAACATACAGGTCTTTGGGGGATATTCAAGACCCAAACTATAGTGTGACCAAAAAAGATGTGGTCCTCATAGAACTGACTGGCAGCTAAGGCTCCCTAATAAAATGTCACAGCCTGAGTGGCATCAACAACAGAGCCTTATGTTTTCACGATTCTGGAGGCTGAAAGTTCAAGGACAGGCGAGGACAGTTCAGTTGCTGCTGAGGACTCCCTCCTGGCTTCTAGATCATCACTGTCTTGCTGTGTCCTTAGGTGGCCTTTCCTCTGAGATGCACATCCTTTGTGTCTATTTGTCTTCTTATAAGGCCATTAGTCCTGGGACAGAATTCTTTTCAGAGCAGTCCTGTAAAACATTTTATTGCTACTTTACAAGAAAATATTGAAGTAATGTTGACTTTAAAATGAAAATTTGCTTTGCTTGCTAACGTCAAATGGACACTCAGTGCTGGGCACAGTGGTTCACGGCTCGAAAGACTGAGGCTGGAGGATCGTGAGTTCAAAGCCAGCCTCAACAAAAGCAAAGCTCCAAGCAACTCAGTAAGACCCTATCTCTAGATAAAATACAAAACGAGGCTGGGGTTATGGCTTAGTGGTCAAGTGCCCTCAGAAGTTCAATCCCTGGTACTCTGCTGCCCCCCAAGAAACAGAAAAATTCATGCTCAGCTATTCCTTCCTGTACGCATGAATTTTTTGTTTCAACCAGAGTGACACCATTTTGAAGGTATTTTAAATACAAATTATACCTCACACATATAATGTCAACCAGGTACCTAACCTATTTAAAGGAATGCAGTGTGGATGAAGATGACCGAGACGGTGGCTGCTTAGACAGTAGCAGTAGCAGCAGCAGCTGGGACTGCCACCCAGCCCATAGTGTAAGGTCAGAAATGCTTCTAAATATGAAAAAGAGTGGCAAGTGTTATATACAATGTGGTAAAATAAATTTGATTAGGATATCAATGTAGTTACTGTGCATTTTGAGTTTTTAATAAATTCATTTCTATATAATATATACACACTTTGCAAAACGCAATAGAAAAGGAATTTAATCAAGATTTCGAGGAAAATTTTAATGATTTATTTACTGTAATTTCTTTCTTTAATTTTCTAGGTAATAAACCTTTTGCTATATAGAATGCTTATATCCCAGTGTATCTCAAATGATGCTGGATATGTCAAAAGCCAACATTTCTATAATTAAATAGAGTACATTATGATTAAATTCTGTTTAATCAGATTGTTAGTATAATGTATAGGAGTGAAGTTACCAAAATCCCAAGCTGCTTGCGGACTTAGGGCCTCCCTGTACAGTGCTGATTGGTTCCAAGCCTGCAAAGTTCTGTGAAGGGGAAGGGAACCCTTCTGAGAAAGGACTCTCAAGCTGAGACCAGGAAAGGCAGGCAGGGAAGAACATTCTAGAAGAAACAGCATGCACAGAGGCCAAGGAGGAGGAGGAGACTAAAAACTTGATGCTGAGGGTGGGATCAGAAGGACAGGTCAGGATGCAGTGTGGGATGCAGGAGGAGGTCTGCTTGGTCTCTTGGGCCATGATGGGACACATCACGGAGTGTGGGGAAGTCATTCATTGCTTCATTTATTGTAATAGCAAAAGATTTATGAATTATCTAACTCTTTTGTCAATAAGAGACTGGTAAATAAACTTTGGATCCAGCCAAAAGATAATTCCTAGAAAGTTTCTGAAAAAGGAACTTTGAACTCTCTCCCTGGGGTTATGAAATAATCTCCAGGATAAAATCAGTGTATATTCAGTGCTAGATGCAAGACGAGTTTTTTAATATAATGTATTTTTTTTCCAAAAGAAAAAAAAAAGGTTTATATTTGCTTATATTTATTTGACTATTTCTGGGATGATACCCAAGAAACTAGAAAACTGGGTTACCTCCAGAGAGAGACATCAGGTGGCTAGGGACGGGGGGCAGGAGGGACAATTTCAGTGGTCAGACCTTTGGAGTCATTTAAGTCTGAAATCTTGCCAATTTACTGCCTATTAGAAGGAGGAAGGAAAAAGGAAGAGAACAAAAGGAAGAAGGAAAAGAGGGGGCCAGGAGGTAGCGGAGCTGGGGGGCAGGGCTAGGAGTAAGGGCACTTCATCCAGGACTGTGGCTCTTTGGGGAAAGAGTTTTATCTGGACAAATAGCACTGGAGGTCCTCCACGTTCCCTCAGGTCTGCGCTTGCCAAATACCATTCTTCTGGTATTTCACATGGGGATGTTGTGGAGAAAGATCATAAACTCCTCAAGGGCAGGAACCTTCAGGTGCAAGTTCAGAATCCCCACAGTGCCCAGCACATGCTAGACTAAGCAAATAGCAAGCGGTGTCTTAATTCCATCTGCCAGACTTGCTGGCTCATCTCCCTACCACAAGTCAACCTCTGGAGTCTGCCCCAAAGACAAACGCAGCCTGGGGAGCTCAGGGATAGCTCCAGTTATATCCGCCCAGTCTCAGAGCCAGAGACACACATCCTTCTCAGAATTGGGGTTTTTTTGGGGTAAAACAACTCTCAAGAGGCACCCAGAGAAGGATCCACAAACTGAAAACTCACAATCCATTAGTGAGTCATGAGATCAATTTAGTGGGTCCAAGTAGCCTTTTTAAAAGAGAATGGAATTTTATTAAAATCAGAGTGCATCACATTAATAAGGATAAAATATAATTTTTCACTGTGGGTTGCAGCCAGAAGTGTTGGAAAACCAGTGGTTCAGAGAAAGAAGGAAAAGACCCTGGAGTCAAGCCAGTTGGGTTCAAATGCTACCTCTCTGATTTGTCCTCCCTGGTGAGTCACTTAACCTCCCAGCTTGGCAAAACAGAGACGGTGGCCATGTGTATCCCATGGGTGGATGTTAGCAGCTTGACCCAAAACTTGAGAAATGGGCACTAACACTGTCTCAACCACAGAACACTCCCTTGAGCTCACTCAAGCTCCTTGACCCTCGTGCAGACCACAAAGCACCCAGTGGCTTGTGTTCTGAGCAAGGGCCACCATCCCGGTTGCCTCTGCTGTCCCCTGACTAGCTGCTGTTCCTTGGCCTCCTACCATCGCTGCCCAGGCAGCAATGGGCTCCACGGCTTCCTGCCTCTACTCCACCAACAGGGGTGTGTGGCCACAGAGGCACATCTCAACTCAGCAGAGAATGTCACTTTTCTCTAAAAGGACATTTGTTATCCTGGCTCCCTTTTAGCATCAGTGCCAGGGACATAGGTGGTCCCCCATCACTCTGATTCCTTCATGACAGATCAAAAGAGGAAGATGATGAAGAAGAAGGTGGCTGTGCATCTGTGACTTGAAAGAATATACGCTATGCATGTCCCACCCAAAATTAAAGATGACAAATCAACATCTGAGGGGCAGGCGGGCTTCCTACTGGGACTTTGGGCCATGTGACTCTCCTCCCCCTGCCTCCCAGTTTCAGTCTTTGAACGAGAGTAAGGGTTGATTTCGAGTCTCTTCACCTGAAAAAAATCCCCAAACTCACTTCCCTCCCTCTCACACTTCCCAGACCAGCTGCCAACCCTGCATGCCCACCCAGGACACAGGGAAGAAGAGGTGGGCATAGCAGCCAAGAGCCTGAGAATCTGGGGGACCACTAGATCCTCCTTGTTGACCACACTGAATGCCTTCCATATTAAATCCTCTGTGGTCTATGCAACATTCTCTCAGCCATGTGTGGCCTGGCTTGCAGAACTGAGTGGGGAAGCTATGAGCTATGAGCTAAGGAAGCTCATAAGGGACCCCCATCAGGACCAGGCACCAGATCTCAAAGCAGTTGCTTCCTTTCCTGTTGTTTCATGTCCCCCTCTTGTACAAATTCTAGCAGAGTATCTTAGGATGCTTGGGATGCGGTCACAGAATCCCATAAACTGGGTGGCTTCAATGACACAGTTCCAGAGGGTGAGAAGTGTAAGATCAAAGTGTCCATAGATTCGGTTCCTAGTGAGGGTCCACTTCCTGGGTTACAGATGGCTCCCTTCTTGCTGCATCCTCCCATAGTGGATTGAGAGTTTTGGTGTCTTTTCTTGTCCTTGTAAGATCATTAATTTCATCGTGGGACCTCACTGTCGTGACTTCATCTAAACCAAATTAACTCCTAGAGGACCTACCTCAAAATTCCACCTCGCTGGAGGTTGAGGCTTTGATAGGTGAATTCTGAGGGGCACACAAACACTTAACCCCTAACAGGGAAGACGTAGAAAACTTCCCATGTGCCTGGGATCCGTGAGTGTGGAAGGAGCTGGGTCAGTCCGATCCCTTGGCTACCTCCTCACATGACTCAGCCCAAGAGACTTCTTACTTTTCCTGGGAGAAAAACACTAAGCGAGCTGGCAGAGAGGACACACTGTGCTCTATGAAGCTTGTCACCTTAATGGCCTGATGAAAGGAAGTGACAGAGATAGATCAGGATAATATTGCAGATTACTTACTGGATTGCCATTATCATTAACAGCCTTAATTAGTCTATAATATACTGTACCTCTGCCGCAAGAGCCATGGTTAGAAATGGAAATCAGGCCAGCAAGAGGGAAGATGGGCAGCAAGAACACCAAGTCCACAGCTCCTCAGATCTACACAGAAGGCGAGCCTGACCTTGGGATTCAAAGCCCTCACCCACGTACAAAATTGAGTCTTGAGTTTCTAGGCAGGACTGTGACTCTAGATCCCCACTCTCTTCTCAGGTCCAGTTCTCTCCCCTCTCTGACCAGTAACTCCAGCTCCTACTCCTCTACTTGCCTTGAGGGTGACTCCACCCTGCATGTGCACAACACTTTACATTTTCCCAAAGCATGTTCATATTTATTTTCTCCTGCAGTGACCATGTGGGACTGGAGCCACTCAGGTTATGGACTGAGAAATTGAGAGGCAGAATCACTGAATAAACCAAGCTTAGGACACAACTCCAACCCACTATCTGTCCGGTAGTCACACTCCCACACTCACACAGTTATACACCCATATACACACTCTCACACAAATACACTCACATGCATATGCCCACTCACCCACTAAGACACTCATGTAACACATGCACACAGTCATGCAAACACTCACACATATACTCATGTGCACACTCACATATACATCAAGACTCTCCCTCTAACAGACTTATTTCCATTTCCATTAGTATCAAATTATTAAGATGAGTAACTTCTTATCCAACTCTTACCAATTTTTTCAGTGAATCAAAAGATAGGATTTTTCCATTTCCCCTGGGGACTTGGCCAAGAGACATCATTACAAGCTGTTACTCATGCCTTTCTCTATCACCATGCTTTCAACAGCAACCATGCTCAGTACCCCAGTGATTCTTACTAGAATGTTCCGCCACCCCATCCTTTTTCTATATTTTGGGAAATGAAAGCATAACATCAAGGTTTGGGTGCCTAATTTAATCCCCCCTTGATCTTGTTCAAGAGGAAGAAATGCTAACCTGATTGGTTGTGTCCCCAAACACTGACCAGGCCGTGGCTACTAGTGGGCAAGATCCCTGTGCACAAACACAGTGGGTCCACGTGGTTTGCATCCCCAAATCCCATAACCCCAACCTAATCAGAAGAAAACATCAGACACTCCCAAGTTGAGCTGATTCCACCAATGATGTGACCAGTACTCTTCGAAAGGGACAACTCAGAAAACTTGACAACTATATGTCATGCGGGACCCTGGAGTGGGTCCTAAGACAGAAAAGGATGCCAGTAGAAAAGCCGGGAAATCTGAATAAAGTCTCTACTCTGGGTAATGTGATTGTACTAGTGTTAATTTCCCTGTTCTGACAACAGCATGTTGGGTATGTAGGAGGATTAGGGATGCTGGAGGGAGGGTAGATGGGAATTTTCTGTACTATCTTGGCAGCTTTTCTTTAAATCCAAAATTATTTCCAAATAAAGTGTTTATCTAGAAACAGGCAGGCCCAGACTGCAGGAACACAAAGCAGCATATTACATGTTCCCTAGGCCCTGTGAAACTGATGATTATGGATGCCAGGAACACATACATCTGAGCCTTGCCTGGTGGTTAATTGCTCAGAGAGGGTGTGTGTTTTACACTAATGCACTTGCTGGTACTATTTCTTGGAATGGAGGCCTGCTAAATAAGTGCAGGGCTACATTCTTCCAAATCAATGGCATGTTAATAAATAGTTTATACATACACACACGGAAAGAAACATACACATACACATATCTACACAGATGGTAGGTAGAGCTTTGTTCTAAGATCTGGATAAAAAAATGAGTTCCCTTAGCAAACAAAAAAAAATTGGCATGTTGGGTTTTAATATGTTGATATTTGGCATATAACTCATTGGAGCTATGCTTTTCTACTTCATCGACAAAAAAGTTTTTGAATAGAATCTAAATAACTGGAAGAGAGGGAAGACCTGGGTCCCACAGCACAGTATGAGGCTCCCTGTGCAATCGTTGACTCTTGTGGGTGCACATCTGGATGATCTTCACCAGGATCACGTGGCAAGTTGCAGCGAGGACACAGGACTCTGTGTCCCAGGCTCTTTGCATCACAGATGGGTCAAGGGCAGGCCCAGGGCTGGAGAGAGTCTGGTGCATCGTGGCCAAACAGGGAAGGCCAGGTTGGCGAGATAGCAAAGAGCATGAGACCTGTGGCTCATGCCAAGGGGCTGCTTCTAGAAGAACACAGTGTCCAAAAAGGAGTGGACACTCTCTAAGGAAGCCATCACAGACCAGAGGAGGGTGTTGGATGGGGAGACAAGGTGTGAGGCAGCTAGAGAGTGAAAGGCCACCTGCACGAGTGTAGAAGAAACGCCAGGCCTCCCCAGGATGAGCGCACAGAGGGGCTCCCATCTGGGCCCAGCTGCTCCTTTGACCGGCCCGTGTTGATGGACTGGGTGGTACAGGCTTTGTCATCAGCTGCTGTATGACCGCATCCAGGAGAAAGGCAGAAACCTCAATGGCCGGGAAAATCCGAGGTCCTGGAGGGATGGCCCCAATGTTGGAGGAGGATAGTCAGGGATGAGCAGCCCTCCACACCCCAGGTTCTCTACAAAATTGAACCCTTCTCTGATACATTTCCCAGCTGATTCCAATACCATCGGTGAAAGCTAGGTATGAAGGAGTGCAGGCAGACCTAGGTCCACCTGCACCTGAAGCGCTCAGGGCCGTGGCCCCAAACCCTCGCTGACAGACAGTCAGCACCACTCAGAGCGTCAGCCCTAATCCAGGCTGTCAGAGTCTGGACCAGAAATGACCCCTGGCAGTCTCATGTGGAACAGGCTTTGTCACCAGCCCATGGGGTTATTAGGTGGTAGTGGAATCTTTAGGAAGTGGGACCTAGTGGAAGAAGATAGGTCACTGGGGGAGTGAGTGCCCTTGAAGGACCCATTGGGATATCCACAACAGACCCCTTCTCTTCCCTCTGCTTCCTGGCTGCCCTGAGGTGACGTCTTCCTGAACCATGCTCTCCTGCCGCCATGATATAATGGACTGCCACAGGCCCGAAGAACTGGGCCCAGTGACTGCGAACTGAAACCCCCAAGCCATGAGTCCAAACAACCCTCCATTTAAGTTCACTTTGTCAGGTATCTTGCCACAGTGACAGACAGCTGACCAATACCCAGGAGAAGGACAGACTGACAGCCAAGAGAAGGATCCTGAAGCACAGGCCAAGCACTGGGCTGGGGGCCACGTGTGGTGCTGCTGCTGCTCAGCTGAGTGGCCTCCGTTTGGTCCTTCACCATGTGACCAAGAGACCTGACAGAAACAATTCTCAGGAGGAAAAGCACATAGTAGTGCTCACGGTTTCAGAGGTCTGAGTTCATGGGCAGCCGGCTCCGTTCCTCAAGGCAGAATGTCAGGGGAAGAGTGTGGCAGAGTGAATCAGCTCCCAGGAGATCAGGCAGCAGAGAAACTCCATCCTACAAACACACGCCAACGGCACATCCCCAGTGACCCACCTCCTGCCACACCCCACCTGCCCTCAGTGGCCACTCAGCTAATCCTGCCAGGGGACGAGTTCACTGATGGGGTCTAACCCAATCATTTCACCTCTAAATCTTCTTGCATTGTCCCAAACATGAGCCTTTGTGGGGACACCTCACATCCAATCCATAGCACAGTCCCCACAGAACTTCTTCCTTGTCTTACAGAACTTGTTCCTCACCTTTTGAACAAGACGATCCCTTTCTGATTCTCAGCCAGAGCACCTTACTTCCTGATGAATACCCTCCAGTTCCTTCCCGTTCCATCAAAGGAAAATCCGAACTCCTGACCATGGCACGTACGTCACCATGGGACCTGGCTGATGCCTGCCTTCTCAACGTCACATGGCACCGCCTGATCCTTATACCCCAGCCTCAGAGAGGTTCTCCCTGTCCCCCAAAGCACCTCAAGTTGTTCACTTACTGTCCCCAACTAGAGCATTAATATTCCAACACTCCCCAGGCTTTCTATTCCTGTCATTCATCTTTCCTCATGGAAACCTCTCCTGAGCAACACGAATTTCTTTCTAGATTAGCGTGACTCATATGTAAGATCATCTTGATCACTTGTGATGATATTTATTCCCCTCCACCACCCTGCCACCACTAGAATGTCAGCTGTCTGTCTTGCTCAGGGATGTATTCCCTGGGTCCCAGAATAATGCCTGGCACATAGTAGGTGCTCAGTAAATAGCTAGCATATGGATGAATCGATAGATTCTCCCCATATCTGATGATCCTTTGATTTTAGATTTTCTACATCAGAGATATTCCCCAGATGCATTTCAGAGACAGTTTGTCAAGAGGCGGAAGCTTTGATGGAAAAGCACTTTGCTGAGACTGTCTCCGGCAGTGGCTATTTTTCTGTCTCATTTTCTCCTCCTAATGTGTGACAGCACAGCACCACGGTCTGCAAGTCATCCTGAGACCAGGCTGAGTCTCTCCGGGGACTGTCACGTCCACTGCTTCTGGTTTATAAGCCAAATGCTGGCATTTTTCGTGTCCTTGGATAAACTCTAACATTTGTGTCAGATGGTTCCTGTGTCTTAGGAATTCAGGACTTAGAAAGATATTGAAAGTACAGCCCAAGGCTAAAAGACATTCAGAATTTCCCACACTGAAAAGGGAACTTCACCATCCCCGACAGATGGTTTTGGCATCATGTGCTTGATGCAGGCCTCATAAGCAAGCTTCACACACAAATTGTCAACATTGTACATCCAGGGGATTCATGGTCTAGGGCACCAGCGCCACCATTTTTACTGCGGATTCTCAAGAACGGAAGAAAGATCTTCCTTAAGAAGAAGGAAGGAGGGCGTTTGCCCCAGCAGATATCAAGATTCACTATGTAGAGCCACATCCTGGAAGCTGAAGGGGCATTTCAGGTCTCTGAGGAAGAGATGAGTTTACAGTAAACGGTCCCAAGACTATTGGCTAGCCATGAAAGGATGGGGAGAAGGAGGGGAATGTGTGAATTCCTAAATCTGGTCTCGCATAAAAATCAATTCCACGTGCACTGAAGACTTAGTAGGAAATGCAAACATGAAAACATTTGCAAGATGGAATAGGGGAGCATTTTGTAAGATCAAGATAAGAAAGAGATTCACACACACACACACACACACACACACACACACACACACACAAGACTGACAAATGTGGACCACTCTAAAATCAAGAATTTCTGTCCAAAAATAAAAAAGAAATTTGAGTTCTCAAAAGATATCATTAAATAAGTAAAATAAGTAAGTAGAAACTGGGAGAAAACATTGAAAGGATGTATAATCAGCAAAGGATTGGTGTCTAAAACACAGAGCAAAGACATGAAAAGGGATGTCACTGAAGAGGAAATATGGAAAAAAATGTGAAAAGACGGTCGGTCTCAGTAATTAGAATGTATGTTACAAGCCGAGAGAGACACAAGATGCACTCACCAACCTAACAGAGAAGAAGAAATCTGAGAATAATAAGAGGGAGTTGGGGGATGCAGCAGTAGGAGCTCTGCTTTCAGGGGAGTAGGCTAATTCAGTTATTTCAGAAAATATAATTAAAACATCTTGAAAGCTAAAACTGCACCTACCACAGGCCATGTGATGTTACTCTAGGTATACACAGTAGAGAAATTCATACCTGTGTGTACCAGGAAAAATACATACATTCCCAGCTGTAATGTTCTCAAAACTATGAAACAACCCCAATGTCCACCAACAGAAAAAGCAAATATGCAAATTCTGGTATATTCACACACTGGAATATTAGACAGCAATGAAAATGAATGTAATACCATTACACACAGTTACAAGGATTATCTTAGAAATGTAACATTGAATAAAAAAAATGAGTCTTGAAGAACAATCATTAATATATCTTTTAGAAACTCAAAAGCAAGCAGAATAAACCAATCAACATATTGTTTGATTCACAGAAATGAGGAAGTGAAACCATCTTCTAAAAATCCATGAAATGCTGGTGGGATTCCAAATTGGTGCAACTGTTATGGAAGGCAATATGGAGATTCCTCAGAAAACTTGAAATGGAACCACCATTTGACCTAGTTCTCCCACTCCTAGGTTTACACACAAAGGTCTTAAAATCTGCACACTACAGTGACATAGCCACATCGATGTTTATAACAGCTCAACTCACAATAGCTAAACTATGGAAACAATCTAGGTGTCCTTCAACAGATGAATGGATAAAGAAAGTGTGGCATATATACATGATGGACTGTTACTCAGCCTTAAAGAAGAATGAAATTATGGCATTTTCAGGTAAATGGATGGAGCTGGAGAACATCATGCTAAGTGAAACAAGCCAATCCCCCCAAACCAAAGGCTGAATGTTTTCTCTGATATGTGGGTGCTAATTCACAATGGATTTGTGGGGTGGCTAGGAAAGAATAGAGTTATTTGGATTAGATAGAGGGTAGTGAAGGGAGGAAAGTGGATATGGGGGTAGGAAGGTAGGAGAATAAATCTGACGTTATGACCCTTTATGCATATATTATTATACAACTGGTGTGATTCTACATCATGTACAACCAGAAGAATGAGAAATTGTACTCCATTTACATATGATGTATCAAAGTGCATTCTAATGTCAGGTATAACTAATTAGAACAAAAAATAATTGATGACATGATAACCACAAACTTCAGAATTTTTTTTTATAAAAAAAAATCAAAATAGTGGGCCTTGCTGATCCATAAAGATTTGTAGGGAGAATACAGGTAGCATATTGGTAAAACTTTAATTCTTAATTCAAGTGGTGCAGTTCATCATCATGCTTTACTACTCTACTATACAGACACTACATACGTTTTGTATATATTAAATATCATATAGTAAAAATTAGAATATTGAGAAAGAATATGAAGCAAACCTGTGTCTGGTTCCAAATATCATCTTCCCTAAAAGACACTTGACATTTGAGGGTATGTTTGGGCCAGGTAAGGCCAGATGAATTAGAGCTGTAAAATCATTGCTGATTATTTATTCAACAAAAATTAGGGAGCACCTGCCCTGTGCCCACAGGGATTGGTCACTAAGCAGAACAAACTTGGCCTTTGCTTTTGCTCTTACAGAACTAGGGGTCCACTGCTGACCAGAGGCCTAGAGAGCCAAGATGCCTACCCCACGTCCTCCTTCCTGGGTGAAAGAACTCCACTTTCTCCCTCCTCTGGGCTAATGTCTTCTAGGAAGAGTAGAAAAGAATGAGGGGTTTTGGAAAGGGGTCTAGAATATTCCTCTAAGACAAAGACCACCCTGGAGGGAGAACTTCTTTGGCCACCAGACTGTCTCCCAACATCACTGAAGCCCTGAGGCCTCTCTATGTACCTGGCTGGTATCGTTTGTTTGGAACAAAGCAGTTTGATCCTGGATGCTGATACTATGGTTGAAATGTGAATCAACGGTTTCGAGCTGTGTTTTTACTAGTGTCATGTGTAGTGTGTCCCAGACTCTGTCTTTCTCAATGCCCTGGTGTATTTAAGTCACTTACCCCATAATACCTGGTCTCCCTTGAAGTGCCAGTTCTCCCTATCCTGACCTGCCTGCCACTCACGGTCAGAGTCTGTTGACACTGAGAAAGTTCTCCATGAAGGGAAGTGATGTCTGATAGTCTCACTCGCCAGACAGCACTAAATATTATATTTTATTCTTCTTTAAGGCTGAGTAAGATTCCACATTTTCTTTATCCATTCATCTGTTGAAGGACACCTAGGTTGTTTCCATAGTTTAGCTATTGTGAGTTGAGTTGTTATAAACATCGATGTGGCTACATCATTGTAGTGTGCTGATTTTAAGACCTTTGGGTGTAAACCTAGGAGTGGGCTAGCTAGGTCAATGGTGCTGTCAAACCTGCTGGGACATACTGAGAGGAATTCTACCCTCCCCTGTGCTGAGGGGGAGGGTCAACTCTCATAGACCAGTGACTGTGGGAACAATACCCACTCCTTCTTTCAGCTGAACCGTCCCCACCTGGAGAGGTGATCTAACTGCTGCGTTCTCTCCTCTGAGGCTCATCACCATTCAGGTCTGTTCAGTCAGCTTTTCACCACTGTGGCCAAAAGACCTGACAAAAACCATTTTTGAGGGGGAAAAGCTTATTTGGCTTATGATTCCAGAGGTCATAGGCCATAGATAGCCAGCTCCACTGCTCTGGGCCCAAGGTGAGCAAAACCTCATGGCGGAGGAGTGTGTGGTTAATAGCAAATTGGTGAACACAGACCAGTGGGATCTATTAGACAGCATTAAAAATAATGTTTTTAAAAATTATTTCATCAAATAAGTGGAAAAAGCAGAACCCCAAATTATATATATTTCATTATTGAAATTTCCTGGAACAATAATCCATGCTCTATGTACATGCACATACACTTTGCTTAGAAAAAAGCTAGAATGACTGTTTTAGTCAGCTTTCTCACTGTGTGACTAAAGGATCTGAGCAGAACAGATGTAAGGAGGAAAAGGTTACTTGAGGGCTCACACTTCCAGAGGCCTTAGTCCATAGAAGGCCGGCTCCATTGCTCGGGGCTCGAGGTGAGGCTGAACATCATGGCAGGGGAGTGTGGCAGAGTGTGGCAGAGTGTGGCAGAGTGTGGCAGCTCACACCAGGAAGCAGAGAGAAACTCCACTCTCCAGATAGAAATATATACCCAAAGCCACGCCCCCAATTCCCACCCCCTCCCACCACACGCCACCACTTCAGTTAACCCCATCAGGGATCAACGCTGTGATTAGGCTAAGACGATAACCCTCCAGACCTTCTTGCTTTGTCTCACAGGTGAATTTTCAGGGGACACCTCACATCCAAACCGTAACAATGACGTACACTAAAATATCAACAGGAGTTTCATTTCTAGGGGATAAATTCTGAATATTTTTACTTCTTTTTTTATACTCATTGGTTTTATTTTCCCAATGTTTTTTATAATGATGATTTGTTATTTATACCAAAAAAAAAAAAGAATCTTGCTTAAAAGATGCTCGGAAGAACTTAAAATAATATGGAAAATGTGCTTTGTTGATAAGGAAAAGAAGCAAGATATTATATCATCCCACAAACCATATTTAGAAATCAGTGATTGGAATGGTTGCAAAACTCTAGTGAAATTATATATTTTTCTAATATATTACTCATTTCCACCATGAGTAATTTAGACATGCATTATTTTCTAAAATAGGTGAAAACTGGGAGGAAAATAGTTCTGATGCCTCTCTGTGCGACTCAGCCCTCTGGCCCCTCCCCACCAAGCTGGGGAGCCTTGAGCCTTGTTCCCTCCATACCCTCTCAGGGCCACAGGGGCAGGCTCGACCTCCGTGGCCTCATGGAACTCCCACTGCCCCCCAGATGGCTTCTCACCTGCCCTTTGAGGTTGACCCTTTCTCCTCCTCTCCCTCCCATTCCATTACCACTGTGATTCATGGAAGGCGATCAATAAATGTGAAAAACAATTGACCTTCTTCTCCCCTCCACCCTCTTCTTTCTCTCACCTGCTAACGGGAATCCAACCAGAGAGGAAGTGCAGCCACTTTTCTGGTGGGGCCTGGGGCCCCTTCTCCCCCCTGCAACATGCAGCAATCCAGGGCTCTCCATCAACTTAGCAGATATGAGAACCTCTCCTGGCTCACAAGCATCTGTGCTGGGTTCCTCTCGTCTACTTCTTCTGCAAAAATCCCAACCCAAGCTTCTCACCCAGAGCCAGCTGAGGCTCAGGCTGCAGCTGCCTCTCCATGTCCTGGGAGAAGAGACCACAGCAGCTGGTTCAACAGTCTCCATGGTGCACTCACAGCTTCAGCTTAAGAAAGGAGGATGCTCAGATAGACTCGCACTTCACTTTAGAGCCCTGGTCCCTTTATCTCAAAACACAGCAGCTCAGAGCATTAATGGGACCAGAATTGTGTGGGAACCCCCACCAAACCACCTCCCTCTGGATTTTACTTCCATACAAGGCAGAGCCTTAGCATTTACAGGTTTAATATTTGCTTTTTTTCAAAGGTATGAAATATGATATGTCAAGAGCTATGTAATGTTTTGAACAACTAATAAAAAAAAAGGAAAAAAATATGCTTTTTTGACTCAGGAGGACTATTACTCAAAGTAATTTTCTATTTTATGAAGGCATAGATTTGAATTGTTTGTGCTTAATGGTGGACAAGGCCAAACAAAATCACAGTGGTAAATTATGTAATGCTCATTTAGAAGGGAAACTGAAGGACCAAGAGTTGAAGTATGTGCCCTTAAAGAGTCTGGTCCAGATGTGTAGAGAAGCTGTCTTAATCTGCTTTGTATTGCTATAACAAAATGCCTGAGACTGGTATTTTGAAAGAAAAGAGGTTCAGTGAGCTCAGTTTTAGAGACAGGAATCTCAAGATCAAGTGGCCTCATTTGCTAACTCTGGTGAAGGCTCTCTGGCTGCATTAAAACATGGTGGAACATTTTTTCATTTATTTGTTGGTTTACTGTATATCTTCTTCTGAGAAGTGTCTGTTCAGCTCCTTAGTCCATTTATTGATTGAGTTATTTGTTTGTGGGGTTTTATTTGGTGTTAAGTTTTTTTGAGTTCTTTATATATCCTGGAGATTAGTGCTCTATCTGACATGCATGTGGCAAAAATTTGGTCCCAAAATGTAGGCTCTCTCTTCACCTCATTGATTGTTTCTTTTGCTGAGAAGAAGATTTTTAGTTTGAATCTATTCCATTTATTGATTCTTGATTTTTATTTCTTGTGCTTTAGGAATCTTGTTAAGAAAGTGAGGGCCTAATCCAAAGTGATGGAGATTTGTGCCTCCTTTTTCCACTATTAGGCACATGGCCTATGGTCTAATTCCTAGGTCCTTGATCCACTTGGAATTGAGTTTTGTGCATGATGAGAGATAGGGGTTTAATCTCATCTCGTTGCATATGGATTTCCAGTTTTCCCAGCACCATTTGTTGAAGAGGCTATCTTTTCTCCAATGTATGTTTTTGGCACCTTTGTCTACTATAAGATAACTGCATTTATATGGGCTTGTCTCTGTGTCTTCTATTCTGTAGCATGGGTCTACATGCTTAATTTGGTGCCAATACCATGCTGTTTTTGTTACTATGGCTCTGTAGTATAATTTAAGGTCTAGTATTGTGATGCCTCCCTTTTCACTCTTTTTGTTAAGGATTGCTTTGGTGATTCTAGTTCTCTTATTTTTCCAAATGAATTTCATGATTGCTTTTTCTATTTCTATAAAGAATGACTTTGGGATTTTAACTGGAATTTCATTGAATCTGTAGAGTGCTTTGGGTAGTACGGCCATTTTGACAATATTAATTTTGCCTATCCAAGAGCATGGTAATTAGAGAAATGCAAATCAGGACTGGGGTTGTAGCTCAGAGGTAACATACTTGCCTGGCATGTGTGAGGCACTGGGTTCAATTCTCAGCACTGCATATAAATAAATAAAATAAAGGCCCATCAACAACTAAAAAAGAAAAAAAAAGACAAAAAAGAGACACAGAGAGAGATTCAAATCAAAACTACTCTTAAGATTTCATCTCTCTCCACTCAGAATGCCAGTTATCAAAAATACAAGCAAGAATAAGTGTTGGGAAAGATGTGGGGGAAAAGGCACATTCATAAGTTGCTGGTGGGACTGCAAATTGGTGCAACCAATATGGAAAACAGAATGGAGATTCCTTAGAAATCTTGGAATGGAACCACCAATTGACCCAGCTATCCCACTCCTTGGTCTATACCCACAGGACTTAAAATCAACATACTATAGTAATTCAGCCACATCAATGTTTATGGAGCTCAATTCACAATAGATAAATTGTGGAACCAACCTAGGTGCCCTCTAATAGATGAATGGATAAAGAAACTGTGGTATATGTACACAATGGAATGTTATTCAGCAATAAAAGAGAATGAAATCATGGCATTTGCAGGTAAATGGATGGAGTTAGAGAATATCATGCTAAGCGAAGTAAACTAATCCCAAAAAACCAAAGGCTGAATATTCTCTCTGATAAGTGGATGCTGATCCACAATGGGGGGGGGAGGAAGGAATAGAGGAACTGTAATTGGCAAAGGGGAGGGAGGGGTGGGGTGGGGACATGGGGGCAGGAAAGTGGTGGAATGAGATGGACATCATTACCCTAGGTACATGTATGACTGCACACATGGTGTGCTGCTACATGGTGTACAACCAGAGAAATGAAAAATTGTGCTGCAATTGTGTACAATGAATCAAAATGCATTCTGCTGTCATAGATACCTCATTAAAATAAATAAACTTAAAAAAAATACATGGTGGAGAAACACAAAGGAACCAGCCACATCTGTACGGGCCAAGAACATGGAGTCTTCTGTATAACAACTCACTCTTGTAGTCCTAATCTAGCCCACAAGAGCTAGAACTCCGGAGGACATCATTAATCATTCATGAGGGTGATGCCCCCATGATCCAGTTCCCCCCCCCAAGACTCCCTCCATGTTGTCAAGGGCCCATCAGCTCCACACTGCCTCACTAGGCACCCAGTTTCCAGCACAGGAACCCCATCCACACCCCAGGAGGAGCATTAGCCATGTTGGAACAGAAGATGATCTTTATTTTTCTTTTTCATTTTTCAATGTCATAGTTTCTTGCCCCTCACCAATTTCCAGTGCACATCATAGTTCATTTGTGCCTTTAAACTACAAATCTTACCTTGGCACTCTCCACTCCATGATCGTATTCTGTAGAATTCAAATTACTCACATGGTAGAATAATCCCAGACCATCATAGGGTGGATCCTGCAGGCAACACTGCCCCTGGAAAGCATCTGCAAGTGGCATCTAACCGCTATGGTCAGGTGGACCTGTACTCACCCCATTCGTTTTATTTTCTTCTGATCCCACCTGCCTCCATCTAGCCCCATATTTCCCTCTCTTGCCCTTCAGACCTAAGCTTCCCTCTCATATCTCAGGTTGGCCTCTGTTATTGATAAGCATGAAGCACAAGGAGGGAAGACATGCCACCCTGGGCCCCAGCACACTTCACTCACCTAAGAGCGGCCCCGTTGACCCTGGGAGGAGGAAACCCTCACATTCTGCATGAATAGTACACACCTCCTTTTGAATGGAGAGCACAATTCCTTCTCTGTGTGTATGAGATGAGAATTTCTTAATGCTTAGTTTCCCAGTCAAGTAGTAAGTGGAGGAAGCCAAACAGATGGACGGCAAGTCATGCCCAGGTGTATGGGGGAGGATGAGTCAGAAAGTAGAATGAGGAAGAACATTTGGGAATGAAGCAGGAAGAGACTAGTCACTCGATGAGATTGAGCCAAACTTGGCCAGTCCCTGGCTGGTCATGGAAATTCCGTCATTACAAAGTCTTCCCTGTAGCCCAGATCGGCTAAAACACAAGTGTCTTGGTAATGCTGTCAGAGAGGTCAGTGTTTCATTGTCCATGAGGATGTCACCACTTCCTGGAGGCCAGCTTAGGATGGAACCGAGGGGAGTGGGCACCTTGAGCAAGGAGGGGCTGTTGAGCCAGGTGGAGGCGAGAGCCCCATAGTGAGGAAGCGGCCGGCCTTCAACAGACCCTGTGCATATTCTCCAGGGTCAACCTCTACCTTCTCCTCTTTTGCTTTCTTTGGATATCTTCTTTTCCCTCCTCCCCTGTCCTGCTCTGCATCTCTTCCCTTTCCCCAGAAACTAGTCCCCATTCCAGGCACAGGGCCTGGGGTTTCTAATTTGTCTGCCTCCTAAGTTCACCAGGACACAGGACTTGGTGGAATAGTTTCCGTATAGGCCTCCTCTAGTGTTGTCAAGTTCAACAGCCCTGTCTTTCTGCCCTCCTTCCTGTCTCCCCTCTTGGCTCCCCCACGCCTCCCTTCTTTCCTCCATCCTTCCTTCAGTATTTATTAAATACCTATTTATGTGCCAGGCCTGGGGAGTCACATAGACTTTCTCCTTTCATTCAAAATACACTTCAAAAGTGACTCCCAACCTTAAAGAGCAGAAAACACAGGAGGGTTGATTCTGGCTCATTGGCATGGTTTGGGAAAGTGTCCCCCATGTGTTAAAGGCTTGATCCCCAACATCATGCTAATGGGAGGTGGTAGCACTTTAAGATCTGGAAGTCTTCCGGTCACATGGGGTGTGCCCTAGAGAGGGATATTGAATCTCTGGCCTCTCCCCTTTCTCCTTTGCTCCTCAGCTGCTATGAGGTGAGCAGTTTTCTGCACCATGTGCTCCCCACTGTGATGTGCTACTACCACAGACCCATAAGCAACGGGCCAACTGACCACAGACAGAAACCACCAAATCTTCCAGCCAGAATCAATCTTTCCTCTTTTTAAGTTTGTTATCTCAAGTATTTTTGTTACAGTAAGGGAGTCTGATCTGGCTAATATATTTATTTCTTGGCTCCTCCTCATTTACCCTCATTATAGCCATTAAGCTACAAGCTGCTTCCACCAAAAAATTCTGTGTAAGACAATGCAGTAATAGTCAGAGGTGAAATGATTAGATTATGAGACCTTTGACCTAATCAGTGGATTAATCCTTTGATATGGATTAACTAGGTGGTAACTATAGGCAGATAGTGTATCACTGGAGGAAGCAGGTCACTGGGGCCATGACTTCAGGGTTTATATTTTGTACCTGGTGAGTAGAAGTCTGTCTGTCTCTGTCTCTGTCTCTGTCTCTGTCTCTGTCTCTCTCTCTCTCTCTCTCTCTCTCTCTCTCTCTCTCTCTTTCTCTCTCCACCCCCCGCCCCCGGCTGTCATGTCCTGAGCTACTTTCCTCTGCCATACAGTTCCATCATGGGGCCCAGAGCTATGGGTTTGGCCAACTTCAGCTATGGACTGAACTTCTGAAACCATGAACCAAACTAAACATTTCCCCTCTAAGCTATTTTTATCAGATATTTAGACATAGCAACACAAAGCTGACTAAAATAGTTGTGATTTTGTGGAACTGCTGAAATTTGAGCCCAGATTCCTGACTTCAGGTCTGGGACCCCTTCTGTACGTCCTCCAAGAGGAGGCTGCAGGCAATAGCCAAAGGTGAAATGTTGCTATTTTGCAGAAAGAAAAGAATCAAGTGACTTGTCCAAGGTCATATATTGTGTAAGCTAAAGTGGGACCAAAACCAGAAACAAGGTCCCCTGAGTCTGTGGTCCTCACTCCTTTTCCATGACTTGGCCTTGCCATATGGATGAGAATTCACATTTGAGAAGAAAATCATCACTGAGAGGCTGAGCACCTGACTGACTCCCCAGAGTCCAGACTCAGCACTCATAGAAGGATTCATCTGTCCTTGGTCTCTCACAAAACAGGTTCCCTCTGGCTTCAGGGTAGTAGCTGGGCCACAGGCTTTGGCAAACCAACTAGAATATGAGTCCCAGCTCTGATATTTACTCTCCATGAGCGTTGGGACAAATGACTTAATTATTCCAGTCTTTGGTCCCCTCTTCTGTAAGATGGGATGATAATAGTGACCATGTCACAGGGATATCATGAAGAAATGCAATGAAATATATAGAACATTAAATAAATTAAAACTACTATTATCATTCATGAAGTGAGGAGTTGGTAGAAGGTAAGAGGTCCCAGGGGTAAAAGAGAGGGAAGATAAATACAATTGGTGACTCTGACAATGAGGCTTGCCCTAAGTGTCCTCAGCCACAATGTCCAGAGCATTTGCTGAGAACAGAAATGGGAATACCATCCTCAGTTGTCTGGGAAGCCCTGGCCCCTGACTTACCAGAGCTGGCTTAGCTGCCAGGAAATGGTATGGCTCTGGGAAGCGGCCATGAGTCAACCTGATCTCTCCGCTGCCTCTGCCTCTGCCTCTGGGATCCCTTTAACATGGCAGCAGTGCTCAGCCAGTCTGGCAAGCGACAGGGCCCCAAACCAGCTTCAGCCTCCATCACCAGAAGAAAGCCCCATTTTCTGTTGGTTGGGGAAATCAGCAGAGCCCAGGAGAGACACGAGACAGGTGGACTAGCTTACTTCAGTGGACACTCTGCTCACCTGGGCTCAAGGCATGCAACCATCTCAAAGAAGCCTGGGGGAGAATGTTTACAGACACAGAAAATAGAGTCTTGATCCTTCTCCAAACCATCCAGCTCATCTAATGCACCATTTCCATGACTTTTATAGAAAAAAAAAAACAGTGGAAAATATTAGCTGTTAGATCCTTTGTTGAAAAGAATTTCTTTCTTTCTTTCTTTTATTGCTTAAAGCTTACAGGGACTTGTTATTTGTCTGCAAGAGGAGCTCAGACCTTAGACAGGTTCTTTCACCTACCGGATGACCAGATGGAGAGGAACCCTGCAAAACACTGCAGTCCCCAGGTGACCTGAAAGGCTTGGAGCAATCTACTTCAAATATGAGCTTTTAGCACAGGAGAAAGATACCCATCAGAGGTCAAATGCCATAAACAGCACCATGGAAATGGGTCACACCTTTCAGAACCAAAAGAGATTATGCTACTGCAGCATGCTTGGGCCTGACCACCCCCATACATTCATTATACACCAGCCCCCACCCCCCCAAAACATCCTCTTTCTCATGTGCGTTCCCCCATCATTTCATCTTGGCGGTTCCATTCAAGTCTCATTTGTCCCATCTGATTCTCCAACAGTCACCAGTATCCCTCATCCCAGTCATCCAAACTGGGCTGTCTGTCATTCCTCTAAGGGGCTCTTGACTCATAAAAGTCAGAGCTAGAGAGGACTTTTAGAAAAAAAATTGCTCTATTTTCTTCATCTTATAGACAGGGATGTGGAGACCCAGAGAGACACAGGACTTTCCTAAGCTTACCCACCTAGGGTTGGAGAACTGGACCAAGGAGGCCGGTGTCCTAAATACAGATAAACTCAGTGTTCTTCGTAGCACAGCCCCCTGGGAAGGCCTCCCGCAGAGGGCTAAAAAAGGGGCTATGCTTCCCCCAAGCCCCTTCTTTAAGGGAAAGGAACGTGCCTCATCTTTAAGGGAAGGGAAAAACAAAATGAAGTTAATGTCCATCCACCTACTTCTCTGGAAGGAAGTCTCAGAGAACAAAAACCTCTCTCTAAAGTAGGCAGTTCAACCCCCAGGGCCACATGAACCATTAGAAATAGCAGCTTATCTCCCACATTCTAAAAATCTTGCAGAGAAATCAGGCAGGATCTAAAAGAACTCACTCATCTGTATAAATAGAGGACAACAAAGTCAAGCTGAGGAGGGTTGGTGACAGAAATCCTTCCTGCTCTCAAGTTCCCTGATTCCAGGACTCTCGGAATGGACAGGATTTGGCTTGGAGAACAGAAGGCAGAGGAAGCAGGAGTTTCATAATGGGGCTTTTCAAAGGGTTATAGACAGACAAGACCAGAAAAAGACGAATGTAAAAGAAATAGGCTCCCGTTACATAAGGAAGATCCAGATCAGACATCCCTGAGAACCCCTAAACTGTGAGAAGCATGAGGCAGGAAATTAAGGAAGAATACCAGGCACAGAAAGCCAATGTCTTGACCTTGGGAGCTTCTTTCAACATGGGAGGGCAGTGCAGCTGAAAACCTTCTTCCACCATGGAGTTAAATTATGAATTTCCTGGGAGTGAGCCGTCCTTAACAATAAGACACAGGTTCTCCACGGAAATCCAGGCCCCCTGGAGTGGTCTGCTGGCTGTCTACAGGGGTCAGTCTGTGCAGCAGAACTGAGGGATAAGTTAGTGGTGAGGATCAGAGAATGTTCCAGCAACCAAGGGCTCCCTTTTGTTCTTTTCTCTCCCCCTCTCCCTTTTCAGTGTCCATGTTAATGAAAATAAGCCTGCACAGCTTCTTCTTCAGCCCAAGAATTCGTTCAGAGCAATTTGAAGCCAATTGAATGAACAGGAATAAACGAGCCAATATTGCAGTTTATGGCTGGCTGCTCCAAGACCCCAGGCAGCGATTAGAGGCCCTCTGTTCTTTTTATGCCCACAGCAAGAAGACGCATGAAAGCTGGTCCACTTAGGAGCTCTAAACAGGAGGTGCCTTGGCAAGGAATAAGATGGGTAATTATAGTCTGTGTTAATACCAGAATGATGGCTTTGCTACCTGGACCTGAGAAATCATTAAGTGATTGAGTAAAAGATTGAAACAGTGGGAGGCAGTGATTGCTTTGTTAGGCCCATGGACAGACAGGAACGAAGAGTCCCCATGGGAGGGAAAGACAATTGGTACTTCTGGTCATCCCTGGCTACTGCTGGACGGACGCTGGCCCAACACTGATTCACTCTCCCTAAGCAGCAGGGGAGATAAGTGTGACTCACAGGCACACACACACACACACACACACACACACACAGGCACACACACATTTCCTTGAAATGTCGTTTGCTCACTGTTCCCCTTCCTTCCCCACTACCGTTGTACACGTTCTCTCTTCCCCAGGACAGAGAGAAGGGACAGGTGTACAGCGCTCTTTCTATGATGTGTCACCAGCTCATTCTTGTGGCCAAGGATATCCTGTCCAGGATTCTGGGAATGTAAGTGGCTTTGGAATTAGGTTTTTTCCTAAGGTTATCAGCTCCCTTTGAGAGGTGGAATCCACAGTCTTGAACTCAGAACTAGAGGAAAGCGTTACACAGTTATGGTTGACCTTGACTGAGCACCTGAACATCAGTGAAACATTTTATTTTTTATTTTTTTAATTAATTTTTATTGTAGGTTGTTCAAAACATTACACAGTTCTTGATATATCATATTTCACACTTTGATTCAAGTGGAATATGAACTCCCATTTTTACCCCATATACAGATTGCAGAATCACATCAGTTGCACAACCATTGATTTACATATTGCCATTCTGGTGTCTGTTGTATTCTGCTGCTTTTCCTATCCTCTACTATCCCCCCTCCCCTCCCCTCTTCTCTCTCTACCCCCTCTACTGTAATTCATTTCTCCCCCTTATATTTTTCCCCCTTTCCCCTCACTTCCTCTTGTATGTAGTTTTGTATACCCCTGAGGGTCTCCTTCCATTTACATGCAATTTCCCTTCTCTCTCCCTTTCCCTCTCACCTCTCATGCCTGTTTAATGTTCATCATCTTCTCATGCTCTTCGTCCCTACTCTGTTCTTAGTTACTCTCCTTATATCAAAGAAGACATTTGGCATTTGTTTTTAAGGGATTGGCTAGCTTCACTTAGCATAATCTGCTCTAATGCCATCCATTTCCCTGCAAATTCTATGATTTTGTCATTTTTGAATGCAGAGTAATACTCCATTGTGTATAAATGCCACATTTTTTTTTATCCATTCGTCTATTGAAGGGCATCTAGGTTGGTTCCACAGTCTTGCTATTGTGAATTGTGCTGCTATGAACATGGATGTAGCAGTGTCCCTATAGTATGCTCTTTTTAGGTCTTTAGGGAATAGACCGAATAGGGGAATAGCTGGATCAAATGGTGGTTCCATTCCGAGCTTTCCAAGAAATCTCCATACTGCTTTCCAAATTGGTCGCACCAATTTGCAGTCCCACCAGCAATGTACAAGAGTACCCTTTTCCCCACATCCTCGCCAGCACTTGTTGCTGTTTGACTTCCTAATGGCTGCCAATCTTACTGGAGTGAGATGGTATCTTAGGGTGGTTTTGATTTGCATTTCTCTGACTGCTAGAGATGGTGAGCATTTTTTCATGTACTTGTTGATTGATTGTATGTCCTCCTCTGAGAAATTTCTGTTCAGGTCCTTGGCCCATTTGTTGATTGGGTTATTTGTTATCTTATTGTCTAATTTTTTTAGTTCTTTGTATATTCTGAATATTAGGGCTCTGTCTGAAGTGTGAGGAGTAAAGATTTGTTCCCAGGAAGTAGGCTCCCTATTTACCTCTCTTATTGTTTCTTTTGCTGAGAAAAAAACTTTTTAGTTTGAGTAAGTCCCATTTGTTGATTCTAGTTATTAACACTTGTGCTATGGGTGTCCTATTGAGGAATTTGGAGCTCGACCCCACAGTATGTAGATCATAGACAACTTTTTCTTCTATCAGATGCCATGTCTCTGATTTGATATCAAGTTCCTTGATCCACTTTGAGTTAACTTTTGTGCACAGTGAAACATTTTAGAAAGAGGCCCTTGGGATCCATACAAAAAGAAGAAATGCAATCTTTATCAGGACCCTTAGGCATTTTGTTCCCCTCCACTATTCTAAGAATAAAATCAAAGATAGTGTTTTCTCTAAAACTCCCACCACTTACCTACTTTGTTCTGCTTTGTAGCAGCTGCACTGAGGCTATAAAAATGAATAAGGTTTAGTTTCCTGATCTCAAGAAACTAAAGGCTTTTAATGGAGACAGATAAGTAAACATATCATTTCTATCAATACCCCAGAAAATCCCGTGTTGGAAGTGGGTACACCGTGTTACAGGAACACAGAAGAATGCACTGAATCTAGCCACAGGCTTGATGTGTTTCTCAAAGGCAAGGAGGAGCAGTGAGTCTAAAAGAGGAGACCAGACTGTGCTGGTTGCTCTGGCAGAGAAAACAGCACCAGCAAAAGCAAGAAGCGGAAAATTGCAAGGTTCATGTGGGGGGAGAACTGTTGGCCCAGCTCTAAGAAAACAGAACTGGTGCAGATCGACAGGCAACATGGGATCCGCAGCAGGATTTTTCAGTAAAGATGAAGAGCCATTGAAGGGTTTCACACTGGTGGGTGAGGGGTAGGGGAAGAGGTGAGGTGTAACCAGATTTCAATTTTTAAACCATGGATTTGAGGAAGTCTTGGGACAAGGAGACCAGTTAGGAAGCTATGGCCAGAGTGCAGTCCCGAGGAGGCATGATGAGGTCTGCCCTCAGTCTGACTTCAGGATGGAGATAAGGGGAAGGAATTGGGGGATCCTCAGGACAGTGAGTGGGTGCTTGATTGGATATGGGTCATGATGAGTTCACAAGAGTAAGGATGGCCATCAGACTCCTGACCTGGATGAGACTAGCTGGATCTGACCAAGAGGAAGACAAGGCTTGGGAGAGAAGGGGCTGGTTCCATTTGAGGAAGCCTGAGGGCCTGGAGATATCCTATAGGAGAAATTCTACAGAAATGTTAAAGCCTAGATCCCTGTTGCAGTGCAGCTCAGTGGCTTAAGAAAGGCATTCGATGCCTGGCTGCTTCAACTTCCCTATATGTAAACTGGAATACTCACTCTCCTCGACTCACCTTCTGCAAATAGACTGTGGAAACCAAATATGAAAATGTATTTCAAGCACTTTAGAAATAAAGTTGCTATATAAATACAATGGATTTAAAGTCTCTGTGCGAGCATTCCCTGGTATCCTGTTGCTGCAAATAATTTAAGATGCTGAACTCATTTTGTGATTGTTCTGCTTTTCATGAGTTTTAATATGTGTTTGAAAGATATACAAGTTCAAAAGTGCCATTTGCTTGACATTTACTCGTTCACCCTTTGGTGTGGTGGAAGAATACGGATGCATACGGGACAGAATATATATGTACCTTAGAGGGAGCTGGGAGGCCTCTTGGAGCAATGTCCTCACTTTAAAAATGAGGACACCAGGACCAGACAGAGAAAATAATGCACTGGAAGAGCATGGGTCACTAGGGGCCAAGCAGGTCCTGCATGCAGACCCTCTGACCTTTACTCTAGGCCTCCCCACCTGGCAGGGTAGGTATCAACCGCAATGCCATTGCCAAGGCACTCCCACCTCAGCCTAGGTGGCCTCCTGTGTGCCTCTGTTCTTCTGCATGAAGAAAGAGTTCTCTGGAATAATGGTTGCAAAGCCCTCTGAAGTTCCAAAGAATTAAATATATATATATATATATATATATATATATATATATATATATATATATATATATATATCCCAGACTAATGAGTCTCTCTCTCTCCTCATTTCAGGGCCAGAACATTTCTAGAGTTAAATAATGCAAGACTGAATATGGATGGGATCAATGACTGAGAGCAGCAGGGTGGAGATGTGGAACTGTGAATAAATTATGGCACTTGAGCCAGAGTGGGGTGCAAAAGGGAACCGGAGAAGCGCAAAAGATAAATGAGCCTTCAGATGGGAAGGATGGAAATGAGAAGATGAGGCTGAGCTGGGAATGGACAGAGCTCACAGTCACAGCCCCAGCTCAGGAAAGGCCAAGAGAGCCAGAAGCACCCACCCAGGTAGGTAAGAAACCAGGTATACCCAAGACTCTTCTATGTTCCTCCAAGGCCTGGACCCTAAGTAAGGGTATGTATGAATCCCTCAGTCTTCTACGTGAAGCCCACCCACATAGGAGGTTCCCCAAGACTAAGCCATGAAACCTAGCTCCTGGGAGATGATTCCCTCACAAGGGATTGCAGAGTGCATCATGTGGAAGCAACATACATCAAAACCCATGTGCACACTTGTGTTTTAAAGGATCTTAGGAATCTAAAAGAATCTAAACTAAAAGAAATAGTTTAAGTTAAGTTATAACATTTCCCAAAGCTACCCAACCACAGAAGCCCCCTGCTCAGCTTCACCTGGTGAGAAAGTTGGAAACAACTTCCTGGCTCTTGGTCCTGTATCCAGATGGCCCCTTCTCCTGAAATGACACCATTTTTGCCTCCTACATGATGGCTCTGAGTTCTGGGGCTCCAGGACCCCTAATTCATCCAGTTTTATCAAAGTTTAGTTTACCCCAATCACCCGAGCGAAAACCTTATCTTCTAAGGATGCAGACCACAATCCAAGTTCATCCAATAAAGCCAAGTACATCCTGAACACTAAGTAGTCAGCTCTGGGGTAAAGACGAAGATAAGAAGAGCCTCCAATATGAGCACCATCCAGAGACAGGGGCAAGGCCACACAAAACTGGTGGATTCAACATGTGCCAAGTTCAAGTACATGCTAAAATTAGGGGTCTGGGGTGAGTTCTGTAGATGTTCCAGAGAATGGAAAAATAAACTGAGAGCTTCCTTTTTTATTTATTAAAATATAAATTGACAAAATTACCCCTTTTTAAGCATACAGCTCAAGGCTGTTGAATATATCAGCGTCGTGTAACTGTCACCACCACACATCCTCAGGACTCTGGATCTGGTAAAGCTGAAGTTCTATACTTGATAAATAGCAATTTTCCGTTGCCCTCTCCCCAGCCTCTGGACACCACTCTTCTACCTTCTGTCTCTGAATTTGACTACTCTAGGTCTCCGTATTGGTGTAATGGCACAGTATTCGTCCTTTTGTGACTGACTGGCTTCTTTCACTCAACGCGTCTCAAGGTTTATCCATTTTGTAACATGTCAGAAATTCCTTCTTTTTTAAGGATGAATAATACTCCACGACCTGTATATACTGCAATTTGTTTATTCAAGTAGCTTTCTTGCAGAATGTGGGAGGCAAGTTTTCAAGGGTGGAGGAAGGAGGGCGTATCGATCCAGGTGTGAGAGTCACCGTGGAGACTGGGGAAGCCTGATGTCTCCATGCAGACTCCATGTCAGGCTCTGGCAAATTGCTGGTGGAGGGTGCTGCTTGTGGTCAGGTGTGTGAAGGTGTCCACAGGAACATGGACTGTGGTGACTAAGGAGCTGCCAGTGGCTCCCTGACTAGGGGACTGTGGCCTGGCAAGGATACCCATCCCTATTGTAAGGTAGGTTCTAGAAGGGGAATTGCTCAATTGAGAGTAATCACAACATATTCTAAGAGAAGATAGAGTGACCTGGTGTCCAGGACAATCCCCTGCAAATGAAATGGCTTCTATGTGACCTGCCCCTGCAAGAAGTCACCCTCCTGGTTAACAAAGTCCCCCAGCCACCCAGGACTGAGTTCTTTCTGACCGGTCACACTCCCAGCGAAATCCTGGAACTCTGTCACATCACAGCAGTCCCCAGGCTCAAGGCATTAAAAATGAAAGTTAAATACTACCCCTGCAAGGCCCTCCCCACCAGCCCCAGCCAAGTGACCCAATGGACTGTCCTCTCTTCCCTCCAGGGAGCGCAGCTCCAGGACCACGGGCCTGTCTCCTCTCTCACTTCCCTCCTTCACTTAACAATGGCCCTCTCATTAGTCGGCCACCTTCCCTGTCCACAGGCCTTTATTACAGTAACTATGGAATCAGTCACTGCACTTTCCAACAAGAAGGAAAAGAGCAATTAGGGGCTTTTGTCTCTGCCTTGTGGCCTGGCTGACATCATCCTCCATTCTCCCATGTGCAGGGCTCATCATTAACCCCCTTCTCTCCCTGCTGCCTCCTGTCAGGAAGTCAAGCCCAGGGACACATAAAGGAGCAGTATAATGAGTTGCAGCCCCCATGTCTGGTAAGGCCAGGGCCTTGGAGACACTGGTAAAAGGAAGAAATATACTGGGCAGCCCAGAAGCTACAAAGAGACCCAGATAATCACTGAGGTCATTGGGGCAGCTCGCAACCCTGCGCTGGCTGGTCCTGGCTCCAGCAGCCGTCCCTTGCCTAATTTCTAACTCAGTGGAGAAGACTACAGGCTGATTGTTTTGGCTATTTGCACAGCACCAAGATCATCCCTAGATGTTAGATATTGCAAAGCCTTTCTTGAGGGCCTTCTGTATGATAGTCAATGAGGAAAGGGCAGAATATAAGAAAGACCCAGGCCCTGTTCTCAGGAAACCTCAGATTAATTCTGAGCTGGCCAGAATAAGCATGCTTGGAAACTCTACAAAAGGGACCCATAATCCAATGTCAAGTGTCAGGAAACACTTCCTGCATAAAGTAACACTTGGTTAAAGCCAGAAAGATGGGCAGTAGTTCATTCTGGGGAAATGGGCATTGGGGTGATGTGTGAAATTTCCCTAGCATGGGCCAGAAGATGGCCCACCTGCAGAATGCCAGGGCCATGTGGTTGAAATGTGGCAGATGAAACCAAAAATGAAGGCACAGAGTCTGCGACATTAAGCTTGCCTTCCTATCCCACGGGTACCAATGGAGAAACCCCTTAGGGGAGACCCCAGGGGTCTCCAGCTTCTGACAAAACACTCCTCGTACAAGCACACTATGTCCACTTATGTGGAGCTGCAGTTTCTTGAATCCTTAAATGCTGATGAAATTGGTCAGGGTGGTGAATAGGAAAGAATATGAAACTTTGAATTCAGGCAGGTGGGATTCACATCCTAGCTCACCTGCTTGCCAGCTCTATGAATTGTCCACATCATGCTATCCTCTCTGAGCCTTTGTTTCCTCATCTGATATAGAGAAATAATGTCTCCCTCAGTTGGGAGGGCTAACTGAAAGGACAAGAATACAGTATCTAGCCCAAATTTCACTCACCTCTTCTTAGCCATTGGTCCTCTTTCTCCTTCTGAAATGTAGGTCATTTTTCAGAAAATATGACACTTCATCTTTATGAAGCTTCACTACATCTCATTATTCCTAGTTTCTTGGACTATTCTCCATATCACATGATTTCTAAGTTCTTTACCTTGTGGTTGCAGATCCCAGGATAATTCCATCCCTAAATGTCAGCTGCATGAAGGCAGGGTTCAAATGCCTTACCTCTAATACCCAGCACAATGCCCAGCACATAGCAAGCAATTGACATACACTAGATGAATGGATGAACACAGTCTGGACATGATGCTTTTATTAATGCAACCCATGGTGTTCTCCATTTATAAACCATCTGTCATTGTCTTGACTCCTGTCAGTCTAACAGACGAGAACCCCAGGACTTTCATCTATGAGCAGCTATTGTATGAAGCCTTTCTCATCCTATCCACATTCAGTTGGTTTTTAAACTAAAGCAGGACTTTGATTTATACCTTCTACATTTTATCTTGTTAGTTTCAGTTCATTGTTCTGCCCTGCCCAGACCTTTTTTGAATCTTCACTCTGTCATCCAACACATTAGCTTTCCCATCTCACTTTGCTTCATCTATCAATTTGCTAAGCAGGCCTCCTACGTCTCCATGTATCAGAGGATAAAATGTCAAAAAAGACAGACACATTGTATGGTTCTTGAGGGAAATGGACAAGCCTCCAGTGACCTAGCAATATGGACTTTCTGATGGACACCAATTCATTCATCAACACTCCTTGGGGACAATTGTTCAATCAGTGAGGAAGCCACCATTCAACACACAGAAATATATATACAAATCCTAACATCATGTATAGGATAGTGGCTACCAAGTGTCAGGCCTACTGTAATGGTCAGTTTGAATTGTTAACTTGATTTGATTAAGAGATGCCTAAGATTGAGCATCTCTGGGTGTGTCAATGAGGGTGTGCCTAGAATGACTGGCAAGCGGGATAGCAAACTGAAGTGGAGACCCTCCCTAAGTGTGGGCAGCACTGTCCAATAGGAAGATGGCTTGGATGGAATAAAGTTGGAAAAACAAGGAAGCGGCAGCAGATGCAAGCTCCATTCTTGAATGTGTTCTTGATTGCTGCTGCAGTTGCCTGAGGACATCAGACTCTCCCTCCCTTGATCTTCCAAAGTAGACTCTACCAGTGATTCTCCAGGGAGTTTCCAGAAGCCTTTGGTGTAGGACTGGAGTAGCATCATTGATCCCTCTTGTTCTGAAGCTTCAGCCTATTGGACTGTGCTGCTACTGCTGCCTCCAACTCTCCAGCCTGCAGACGGTCATTGTGGACTATCCAACTTCTGGTTGTGTAAGCCAATCTAATGAATCCCCTTCTTATAATCATACCTCCTATTGTCTCTGTTCCTCTAGAGAACCCTGACTAATGTACCTCCTATGCACTATCTCATTTAACTACCCTACCACCACCACAAGGCAGATGTGGCATGGAGAAATGTAGTAGGTAATAGGTAAGCAAGACAGATTGCCTGGGTTTTAGCCCTGACTCTGTCCCCTGCTGGTTGGGTAACTTCAGACAATAAATTGTCAGAGTGGGCCATTTGCTGCAACAAATTACTTCAAAATTTAAGTGACAGAATACTATAAAAGTTTATTTCTTATGTGTGTCAAGCCCAATCCCATGAGAGTGGCCTTCCACAGGAGGGTTTGGGGTCTAAGCTTCCTTATATCTAATGGCTTCTTCTCGAGTCTCCACTGGGTCTATTCTATTTAGCCAAAGTACAAAGCGTGTAGGAAATTCCAAGACAAGTATAGTTCTGATATGTCCTTGTGTCTACAATCCAGTAGCCAAAATTATTCACAGGACCAATCTCGAAGCACTGGAGGCTGGGAAATGTGGAGCATGTGGATTGAGGAGTGCTGTCATCTTGGTTTCAGGTGCAAGAGCCTGCCCGTCTTACTCATGTAAGCCATGGACATGATCATGTTGCCTGCTCCACATGTCTGCCTTAGTCGGAGGTCTCCAGACAAATAGGAGAGAGAAAGGAAGAGAGAGAAAAAGAAAAGAGATTTTCTTTAAGGGATTGGCTCACATGACTATGGTGTCTAGATGTTGGAAATGTGCAGGGCAGACTGGAAATTACAGCAGGAATTCATGATGCAGATTTGTGTTCAAGGCCAGTTTGGAGGCAGAATCCCTTCCCATTGGGAGACCTCGGTCCTTTCTCTTAATGCCTGCAACTGATTGAATGAGGCCAACCCACATCACGTAGGGTAATCTGCTTTCCTCAAAGTATATAAAAATGAGTCCCACTTATATATGTAATTATAATACACTAATTAAAATAAAACTAATAGCAATGAAGGGAGATCAATAGAGTAGAGCCAGGAGGAAAAGAAAGAAAGGGAAGGTATTAGAGAATGAAACCAATCAAATTATGTGCATGTATGAGTATGGCATGAAGAATCCCACTATTATGTATAATTATAATGCATAAATTTTTAAAAAAGAGTTTTTTAGTTTTTTCAGGTTAGACCAGGTAAATTGCTTGAGAATTTTTCTTATGCCAAATGTTTTCAATTTTTTATTGCATCAAGCTCTTTAGGAAAATAAAAAGCCTATATAATAATAACTCAAAATTTTTCCATTAAATTGGGTTAATTTCTAGGAAAACATGAGACGTGCTTTTAGAAATTTAGGATAATAAGTAAACTATGCATTTTAATTGGTAAGGAAATATTTTCACTGGAGAAGTGTTTTCAAAGAGTTTTAATTTTTATAATTACTATAAAATAGACTTGATATCATAGGGAATTGTATAAAGAAAAAAATAGAGATATTATTGAAAATTAGTTATTCTATGTAAACATAAAGATATTCGCAACGAACTGAATTATACTCGCTAAGAATTTCCACATGCGGATACGTGGTAATATAATTTGATATTGTGAGAATTTTTATACTCTTTCTGAAAAAAATGTTAGTCACATCTTTAAAACATACTTTTACAGCAACATATAAATGGTTGTTTGCCCAAACAAGGGAGCACCATGATCTCACCAAGTTGACACAAAATTAACTATCACCATGCCTGAAAACCATAAAACCCCAAATAGACAAGTTCCTGATTCATAACACTCAGTAAATACTTGCAATTATTGTTGTTCCATTTTACAGATGAAGAAATTATCACTGAAACAATTAAAGTAACTTGCCTAAAACCCCAACTGCCAGACTTTAGTGCCAGTTCCTCTCGACTCCTTCCCAGGGCTCTTCCAGGCCCATTAGTTATGAGAAACGCTGGCCTGTGGGCAGAGAGTAGGACAGAGGATAAGCCTGTGGTATAAGCTAGTCAGATGGCAGGCTTTGTGCAGGCAGAGTGCCCACCATTGAGTATGTCATGGGTACTCTGAAATACTTGCCAACTAAAACATTAGTGCACCTATAAAGTAATAGATGTGATACCGGAGATAAAACTGGCTCCTCCCCAGAAGAAATGCCCAGGTAATGGGTTTTCTTTCTTGTGATCTTTTATGCCCCTGTGTTTACATCATTAGTCTAAGTTAGAGTGAGTCGGTCCAAAGTATTCATAGTGGTAAGACAGCCTGCTCACAAAGTTCCTCTCTGCTGCATGAACATTGGTCAAGAGTCATGTGGTCAGAGGATGGCAAAGGTGAGCCTTTGCCATCTGAATGTAATTCCCAGGCTGATGACAACAGAAACCTGTAAAACTAGCCTAACAGTGACCCACAGACACCTGTGAGTCATCATAGACTGCAAGACCCAGCAAGAAGGGTGATTCCCTGCCAGCGAGTAACTGAAACCGACCAGAAGCGCAGACAGCAGAGAACTTCCTGTGATGGGAGTCTGAGTCAGATGCTGTTTCCTGCCCTCTGCTGCTCCATGAAGCCCCTGGCTGGCCTGTTGTGACCTCATCCAAGCTGATCCATTAGCACCAACTCTAGATACTTCCTTCAGCTGAACAGAGCCCTGGTCTAGACATTAAAAGCCTCACATATGGTCATAAAGCCATCAATGGCTCGGAGGACATTCTGACCCATGTTGAGCCTCAGGTTTTCCCTCTGCAATGTGAGTCTAATATCCACAAGTCTGACCAGCTGCATGCGAGGCTGTTTCAGTGTGGCTTTGGAAACCACAAGGCATCATCCATGGGCATCACCATTGGCATTACTGTTTTCAGGAACGAGACTTGAGACAGCTCCCATCCAATAGGGCTCTCTCTCCCCATTCCAGCTGGTGCAGACTTTGGCAGGGATGCACACAGACATCAGTTCCTCAGTGACTTTGCCCATGGCCATGGCATCTCCGCCTGTGAAAGCTGATTGCATCTGGCTCCATCCCGATCACCAGGCATTTCAGCCAAATTAAAGGAACTGGAGCAGCGAGGCTTCAGGTTATGCATTCTGTGTAGGCAAATGATGGCGTTCCCAGAAGATCTCCTCTCATTAAGCCCCAGAACCTGTGAATACGTCACCCTTTGATGTAGCAAAAGGGACTTCCCAGGTGTGATTAAAGGTAAAGCCTTTGGATTGGGAGAGAACACTTGATTACCCAGGTAGACCTAATCTAACCATTTCAGTCCTTAAAAATGGGAAGCTTTCCCAGACACAGTCAGGGGTAGACATGACTACAGGAGAGTCAGGGAGATGGGGCCATGCTGGCCACAAGGATGGAGGAAGGAGCCAAGAGCCAAGCACTGAAGGTGAGCTGCAGAAGCTGAGAAAGCAAAGAAGCCATTCTCCCTTCTGCCTCCAGAAAGGAATGCAACCCTGTCCCCATCTTGATCTTCCCCTGGTGAGCCCCCTGGGAGACTTCAGACTCAAGAGTGGTGAGATCAGCAGTCAGAGAAATGCAAATCAAAACCACCCTAAGATACCATCTCACTCCAGTAAGATTGGCAGCCATTAGGAAGTCAAACAACAACAAGTGCTGGCGAGGATGTGGGGAAAGTGGTACACTTGTACATTGCTGGTGGGACTGCAAATTGGTGCGGCCAATATGGAAAGCAGTATGGAGATTTCTTGGAAAGCTCGGAATGGAACCACCATTTGACCCAGCTATTCCCCTTCTCAGTCTATTCCCTAAAGACCTAAAAAGAGCATACTACAGGGACACTGCTATATCCATGTTCATAGCAGCACAATTCACAATAGCAAGACTGTGGAACCAACCTAGATGCCCTTCAATAGACGAATGGATAAAAAAAATGTGGCATTTATACACAATGGAGTATTACTCTGCATTCAAAAATGACAAAATCATAGAATTTGCAGGGAAATGGATGGCATTAGAGCACATTATGCTAAGTGAAGCTAGCCAATCCCTTAAAAACAAATGCCAAATGTCTTCTTTGATATAAGGAGAGTAACTAAGAACAGAGTAGGGACGAAGAGCATGAGAAGAAGATTAACATTAAACAGGGATGAGAGGTGGGAGGGAAAGGGAGAGAGAAGGGAAATTGCATGGAAATGGAAGGAGACCCTCAGGGGTATACAAAACTATATACAAGAGGAAGTGAGGGGAAAGGGAAAAAAAATATATATATATATAAGGGGGAGAAATGAATTACAGTAGAGGGGGTAGAGAGAGAAGAGGGGAGGGGAGTGGGGGAGGGGGGATAGTAGAGGATAGGAAAGGCAGCAGAATACAACAGACACTAGTATGGCAATATGTAAATCAGTGAATGTGTAACTGATGTGATTCTGCAATCTGTATATGGGGTAAAAATGGGAGTTCATATCCCACTTGAATCAAAGTGTGAAATATGATATATCAAGAACTATGTAATGTTTTGAACAACCAACAATAAAAAAAATTAAAAATAAAAGAGTGGTGAGATCATAAATCAGGGCTATTTTCAGCCACTAAATGTGTGGCAATTTGTTACAGCAGCCACAGAAAACTCCAAAGATGGAGATGGGAACATAAAATGAGAGACCCCCAGACAAGTCCCAGACCAACTCTCCCATCTTTCCTCCTCTGAAGCAATTACTGTTCAGGCCTGAGGAAGGGCCGGCTGGGGTGGGGCATGATGGATTTGAAGTGAGCCACAGCCACACGATCTCCATGGGTTTCCTGGGTTTTGTATGTATATGAAATAGACAGGAAGACATCAATGCCCTTCCTACACCCAGCCCCATTCTAAGAATGGAGGACGATCCCCTGCCTCCTCATCCCTTCCTCCTCCAGCAGGCATCCACCAAGGGGCAGTCCATCACCCTCCCTGGTGCCTCCTTCCCACCCCAGCAACAGCCAGCAGCCATGCATTCTCAGCTCCTAGCCATCTCTTCAGAGCGATGAACGCCATCGTTAGAAGGCTTTCATTATCAGCGGATTGCACACAGCTGATGTTGATTTGATAGAATCCAATTTAGCATCCCACTCTGGGCTCTGCTCCATAAGCATTTGGGTTTAGCATGTACAGGCAGTTTGATGCCGTCTTGATGGCCTTTTAAGCGGCTGAGAAAATTGCTGGCATGGCAATTTGGTGGCAGGCAGGCTCCTGAAGGGTGGGGCTGAAGGAACGGGAGAAGGAGCAAGAGACCACGGGGACATTTTAGCCCCTATCTGTAAAAGGCAGCTAAGAGTCTGAGAATCATACATTAAAGTGGAAAGAGAACAGACACCCCAAGGGTATCAGGATGGGGAGCCAGGGGGCTCCACACAATGAAAACATGGTGCCTCTTTCTGATGGGCCCAGCACTACCCCCACACCAAGTCAAAGTACCTGCACAAGGCACATCACTATTCCCCAAAACCCTTCTCCACATTATCTGTCCATTGCTTGCAGAATGGATGACATTTGCAGAGGGCAGTGATGTGCTGGTTTATGTCTAACCCCTGGATCCATAAGTTAAAAAGCCCTGAGTTGTAGCATTTGCCCATTAACCTGGTGTTAATATTCTCACTGTCAACTTTAAGCCACCAATGAGATGTCGCCGAATGTAAATTTGGGAAGAGGTGTCCTTGGCGGGTTGTATGGATTTGAGTGAGCTTCACCTCACCAGTGCTACAAGGCTATGTGATATTCTGAATTTGAGCCCATTTTACAACTGAACAAACTGAGGCTCAAAGTAGTTCTGACTTAGTCATGAGCTAAATGCTAAAGCCCTTCCCCAAACCAGGGGCCACAGATGCCGAGGATGCTACGGCTCCTTCAAGTGGACAGACGTGTTGCCTGAGGTCCAATAGAACCCAGCCTGGGTCAGAGTGTGACATGGTAGACAGGCAGCCCTGTCCTTTCCCCCACCCTCATCCACAATCCTCATCAGAATGTGCTTGTCCTTCTTGGGTAGCAAGTGAGGCATGGGTGTTGGGCGAGGGCAGGGCCACCGGCTACTAGAAGGCAGCTCTTCTCACCAGTGCAGCTCTATTTCACTTCAGGAGGCTGAGTGGCTCTGAAGTCTCACTATCTCTTTGCCATGTCACCTGGCTCTTTCCTCTGTCTAGTCAAAGACTAGGCTTGAAATCGTGGTGTGTGTGTGTGTGTGTGTGTGTGTGACGGTCTCTGCATCCTTCTCTGTGTACTAGGCTTTCACCCGAGAGGCCTTTTATGGAATGTAGCAGAAGCCCATGGTCCTATGTCACATCCCTGTGCCCACTTCTAATTTTAGTCCCAGCTGTAGTGCCAAGTCACCCCACAGACACAGCGTCCTGCTTCAGGAACACACAGGCCAGCTCACCTTCTTTGGCCCCCCAACTCCTTCTCTGTCACTGTGGCTTTGACCTGCACACAGCACAGCAGAAGCACAGAGGTCACCCCTCCAGGGGCAGTTCTCAACCAACAAGGGCACGAGCTGGTTTGAAAATGCCCCATCATCCTCAGGCAGATCCTTCTGGGGGTCTTCACTAAGCTGCTCAAGAAACCCTAGCGGCACAGAGATTCCATAGCCTTCCTTCCCTCTGCTGCCTCCTCCTGCCTCATGGATCACTCCCAAATAAACCACCTGCACCCAAGTCCTTGTCTCTGGCTTTGCTTGCAGATATAATGCAAGCCCTCAAGTTTGTACTATTCATATTCTCATTTTACAGATGAAGAAATTGAGGCTGTGTATCTGCTGGACTTCAGTGAAACAGGCCCAGGAATGATAGCCTACCCTCCCAGACTGCCCATGAAGATGTTGGTTCTTGGGGTCGCAGCCACAGCCCACATTCACTGAGATGGCTGGGACAGGCCCACCCCATCCCTGCAGGTTGGGCACACAGGTTTTGGCCATAAAGAGCACCCTATGAGTAGCAGGTGGATTTTTCGATTAGTTCTTGACTGAATCTCTTTGAAAAGAAACCCTTTTAAGGCTTGGCCTCATTTTGGTTTTGCCTTTTTAAATAGGTGTGTACACACAAACACACAACATATAAAGAGGTATAGACAAGCCATGCATCTTTCACCCAAAAATCTGAAACTTTTTGAGTGCTGACATGATGCTCAAAATGTTTTAGATTTTGGAATCTTGGATTTCAAATTTTGAAATTAGGGGAAGCTCAACTGCAATTGAGCTTCATAAACCTGAAAATGTAATATGTCACTTAATGAAGACAGGATACATTCTGAGAAATGTGTTATTAGGTGATTTCAACATTGTGCAAACTTCACAGAGGGCACTTACAAAATGGAAACAGCTTCCTATCACTAAGGGACAAGAAGTTTCAGCTCAGTTATAATCATAGGGGAACACCATGATACAGGTAGTCTGTAGTTGACCAAGACATCATTATGCAAATAGTGAGCATTATTTTCTCAATTCCAAAAAAACCTGAAATCTGAAGTATACCTGGCTCCAACCATTTTGGATAAGAGATAATTAACCTGTATATCTGTATAAATATATTGCATGTGTATATATTGCTTTTATATATATATATATTTTTTTTTTCTCATATACATACATATATATATGGGGTGTGTGTGTATGTGTGTGTGTGTGTGTGTGTGTGTGTGTGTGTGTGTAGTTAAAAGGGTGGAAAGAAACTCACCAAAATGTTAACAATACTTATTCCTAGATACTAGCAGAAGATATTCCTATTTTGTGCACTTTTCTATCTTTTAAATTTTTTCCACAATGAGATATTATCATGATAAGATGAAAAAGTATTGTTTTTTAGAAAAAGAAAGATCAAACCTTTGAGGGAATTCGTCATTACCCTAAGACACTGGGAAGGTCAGCAGAGTGCTCAGCACACAGAAGCTGTGCCCTGGCAGTGGGTTCTGTCACCTCCTAGGACAACAGACATGGAGAAGGCAGGGAGGAGAGAGAACAGGGGAAGGTGGGGGAAAGGAAGACTTAAAAGTCAGACATGGTGCCCTCCCCCAGGGCACACTGGTGTGTTGGGGTGAGGAAGGGAGCCGGGAGAAGAGACATGGGGACCCCAGGTCCATAGCAGGGACAAGGGAGAACAGACTGTGCAATAGTGACTATGATTTGAGGATGGAAAGGCCTCCAGTCTGGATAAGATGCCAAGAAAGAGCTCCGGAGAGAAGGGGCAGGACCTCAGCCTTCATGGGGCTACAGTAAATGTGCTAGGTGATACTCATCACCATCCCAGTGGGGCCGGGGGCGCCAGCTCCCCTTTGCTCATTCATTTCATCAGTTTGGATGGAGCACTCCTGTTCCAGACACTGCCCCTCAGCTCAACAAGTCCCCACACTGTGATGGCCTTTACTTACCGTATTCCCCCACCACCCATCAGCACGCTCACTGGTAGACATCCAATAAACACAAATTATGAGCAAATCCAAGGGGAATTCCCCTAAAGACGGAAGAGGCTGTTGATCTGGGTAGAAAGAAAATTGACCAGAAGACCAAGTCTTTTTCTTCCTACTTTCCAGTGGCCCACCTCATGACTTTTGGCAAAGATCATGTATTTACTTAGTGATCCAGTGTCCCCAAAAGAGTTTATCCTAGAAGAAAATGCAGAGAAGAAATACACATCATCCATTAAGTATACCTCTATTACCTCTAACATGCTATCTACTATTCCTTGGGATAAAGAGCTGGCATAAATAGTGAGCATGAATCAATTCTGTCTCAACTCCTAGAGCCACAGGATGTCTAAAGGGGTCAGCAAGGTGGGTCCATGAGCAATGAGACTACTAAGACCAACGTGGGGCTGGGACACTGCTTGGGTGGGTGTGGATCTTTGTGCTTCTCTTCAGTGGTCTCTCCCCTGGGACCCTATGGTCTTAATGGAGGCTGCATTAGCTAATCTAGTGATTCAATTAGTTCTAAATGCTCCTGGCCTGAGAAGCAGGGAAGGCAAGGTGGGGATCTGCTGACTTCTATTTGCCAGAAAGGGTTTCCCAAGACAATGGAGATGCAATTTGAATTCCCAAGCCCCCCACTTCCTTCTCCATTCAAGAGCCCCTGGGTCATCAACTCCAATGAGATCATGCCTGTGAAAGCACTTTGTGAACTATTTTTATTACTCATTCCCTACTAGGGGAAGGGCCCCCACCTCACCCAGAGGTGAGGGGCTGCAGTGGGGCACAAGGACCAGGAAGTTTTTGAGGGGAGGGTCCAGGCCTAACCTTGAGGGATCCCAGGCCAATGGTCTTTCTGACAACGCAGAACGTAAACAGTATTTCAACTCTCTGCAGAAAACATGGATCCTGTGTGGTGGCAGCACACTCAGCTCAGGGCCACACTGCTCAGAGAAACCCCCTGCACCGCTGATTAAGGACACAACCACACACTGTCCCTACCACTTCTGGTTCTGGTTTTTTGTTTTGTTTTTGAGTGACCTAATTCCCCAAAAGAGACCTTACTTGGAGGACAAGGACCACATAATAGGTGTCAGTTCCTGGGGAGCCATGCTCAGTACCTGGCAGAAAGGGGTGGTTTATTAAGGAAAATGTGAGTGAAGACAGGACAAAGTGGACTGGAGGTGGGTCTACCATCTGCAGGTCCTTTTTCTCTCTGGAGGAAGGTACACTTTCCAAAGTCCAGGAATTGCTCCTAACTCCCTGGAAGATGTTGGCATTGGGAGGAGTCACTTTACTCCTCTGATTCCAATTCCTCGAACGTAAAATGGGAGGTTAGATTGGAAAAGTGATTCCAACTTTGGCTGGGCATTGGAATTGCCTAGGAAGCCTCGAAAACTGCCCATGCCCAGGATAGGGGTGTAGCTAAGTGGTAAGATCTCTTGCCTATCATGTGAACGGCCCTGGGTTCAATCCTCATTACTGCAAATAAAATAAAAACTACCATGTCTTAGCCCCCATGCACAAAGAATCTAATTTAATTGGTCTGGGAATGCATACCCCACCCAGACTCCCTGCTTTCCCAGAGCAAGGGAGACCTTCTTCTCACTCATTCCCCTCCCCATTGGCACCCCATGGTGGTTTATGAAGTGTATCATCCTTAAAGCAAAATAAGACCTCTTCTCCTGAATGGCTCCTCCCTGTTCCCCAAAATCTAGCCAAGTCGAGGGAACATGGATATTACTGTCCAGACACATATTATCTTAAAGACACTGGCTTTCTCATACATACGCTGAGATGTTAAGAGCAAGTTCATGTTCCATAGAAAATCACTTTCTTGCATGAATGTTAGGTGGGCCTTGGGATGCTGGTCACATATGCAAACTAAGCAAGCTAACACTGATGACGTCACTGCTTCTGCAGCTTCTCTGAGTGGGGATGGGTGCGGAGCTGAGACCCTGTAAAAGAATGCGTGTCCATTGTCCAGCTGGCTGCCCCTGGACAAAACACCATGAGGGAGAGGAGGTGCTACTTGAAAGCGCCTTGAGGGACAGAGGTGTTATCTCTTCAGACTGTCACCACCAAATTCTTCTTGGAGCAGTCACTGATCTCTTGTAAGCTTTCCCCAATAAATCACATGCCTCCCATGCTGTCTCTGGGCACTTCCTCTGGCCTCTCTGCCACCTACTCACCACCTTGGCAAAACCAGGCTGTGGTTGTGACATGGAGATAAAAAAAGAAAAGGAAAGAAAGTCCAAGTGACTGCCAGATGCTGTCACGGCCCCTCCAGGAAACAGCCTCTTATCTGTTCATCTCCCTTCTTATTCATCCAGAAAACTTCTTCAATACTGAAAGCAGTCGGCCAGATACATGAGAGGTCAATTTTTAGCACATTATCCACTTTCGCTGGCAGTAAGATCAAGAACTGTTTCCCCAGAAGACACTCAGAACCTGAGTTGGAGCCAGGGAGGGGCACCCAGGAAGAAGGGGCACAGCTGCTTCTCCTGGCAAGGCTGGGCTCTCGGGGTCCCACCTAGGGCCACCTTTCTCCTCACAGGATTTGTTAAAGCACACTGAGATCCATCTCCGTGTTAACCACCTTGACGATTTGGTTTTTTAAATGGAAACCACTGCCCTGGGTGGTACTTAACAACTCACAGGAACAGAGTCAAGACTCAGGAAGGAAATGAGCTTAGGAATGAGAAGTCAGGTGGAAACCAGCGTGAGAGCTGGGTGCAGCCTTAATATGAGGGTTACTGGACATTCAGAGTGTGTTCCATGAATTTTCCATGCCCCCATCATTTTCTAAAACAGAGAAAAAGTGGATGGCATCCAGAAAAAGACAAAGGCCAGTGCAGGTCCCAAGTGGAAGTCCACTTTGTGGGGAGAGCTATGGTGATGCATAAGGCCATCAGGTGGTCCCACAGCGAGTTGAGTTCAATTCCTCTAGGACTCTGGAAAGAAAGGGAACTTGGTTGTCTCAGGCAGTGACAAAATGGCAGATGTTGGTCAGCCTTCTCTTACAGGGTCATCGGGCAGACTTACAATGCCATGAATAATGGGTGTATCCAACTCAAAGGGGCACCTTTATCTAAGTTGCCCAAAAGCAACCAACTGGCCATCAGGAGCCCCAACCTGCCACACCACAGACCCAGGCTTGCCTCATCAATGTCCAATCAGATCTCAAGGGTGGGTCCTAGTCTACACTCTAGGATGAAAAAATGTTACAGCTAATATTCAAGGATCCCCTAAAAGTGAGCAAAACATACACCTGGATAACAAACCAGATAATTGATAAACACTTAGTACTTGGATCTCTGGTCACTGTTATCTTGGACTTACCTTAGCTTAGGTCAATATTTTATATTCCCCAAACCCACTGACTTGGTGGTGTAAGGACGCCTGGGAAAATTATCAAGAAATACAAAATCAGATGCAGGGATTCTCTGTGTAGGTAGTTAGGAGTAGACCACTTCTATAGTTTGGATCTCAAGTGTCCCCATTGGTCCATGTGTGTCAAAGGCTTCATGGCTTTGGTGGCACTAATAGGAGATGGTAGAAACTTTAGGAGGTGGGTCCTGGTGAGAAGTCCTTAGATCACTGGGGGGCATTCCCTTGAAGAAGACTGTGGAAAATTAACTCCTTCTTCTTTCTCTCTTTTTCTTCCTGACCATGAGCTAAGCAGTTCGTTCTCCCATGTGCTCCTCACCATTGCCATCTGCCATCCTCACTGGAGGCTCAAAGCTAGGGGCCAGCCCAGTCTTCACTGGAACCTCCAAAACTGACCTAAAGAAACCTTTTCTCTTACAAGTTAAATATCTCAGGCATTTTATTATAGTAACATAAAACTGACCAATACCACTGCTTTCCTGGGTATTAAAACATAGTGATTATCTGCCATCAGGCAAATCCCCTGAACCACAGAACCAACCAATAATAGAGCTAAAGGGGAACTTAGAGACGATCAGCTCAGATGATCCAATTTTACAAATGAATAAACAAGAGTAAAGAAGGAAAGGGCCAGATTGGGTCACATGGCTCCATAGATGTGGACCTTGAGGACACCGCAGGAGCAATCATGAGCATTCACAAGCCCATGAGCTTGGCCTGCAGGGATATGACAGGGGAAGAAAAGGCTGAAGAAAAGAAAAGGAATATAGAAGTGGACAGTAACATTGACACAATTCAATGGCCAATTGGAGGGCAGGGAGGGGAAAAAATTAGATTTTAGAACGAGGCAAGGGCCAGATCAGTCAAGGGTGAACAAAGAGAACTGTGAATGGAAGATGAACGGGTGCGGAGCCACCGAGGGAGATGGATCAGTGAAGTGTGAAATCAGCCCTCCTTCAGCCACACTGTACAGGGCAGCCTCGAGAGACTCCACTCGCTGCATGTCACTGGGCGCAGAGGCGAGGGTGGCAGTGAGGTAGGCCGTGTATGGTCAGGACACAGCTGAGGGTCTGTGGGGAAGAACTTGGTGGAAATGATGGGACTCCTGGAGACAAAGGGCGTAAGTCATCAGGACAGATGAGGCAAGTCTTCTCTACCGACCAGGAGGCATGGTGTCTGCCCTTTCTCACTCCCTGCTGAGCCCCTTCCAGCAGCCACCCATTTCTTCTCTGACGGGTTTTTGGCAGCCTAAGAACTGGATTTGAGAGTCAGATCAAGAGCACAGGGCAAACCCTGCCCCTTCCTGCACAGAGCTTACACCCCGGCCCAGATTGGACTCCAGAGTGTCTTAGAAGGAGCTCCTGGTGACTCTCCAGGGCGGCTGCCTTCCTCCCTCACTGGCCCTGGCCTCTGCAGCCCCTCATTGCTCGGGTGTGAGCTCCAGGGAGGCAGAGCAGGAGTCCTGCTGTCCTGCAGGCAAACTCCATTCCAAGAGTGAAAATCTCTTTCATCCCTGGATGGGGCAAGACACACACCTGCACAAGTCTTCCCCTGGGGGACAAAGATACAGACTTAAAAACTAGAGTGACAGTCAGCTAAAAGACCAAAGTGGAGGGTGCAGGGGGCTGTGGTCACCAGCAGAACCTCAAAGGACCCAGGCTGCCCCCGACAGTGTGAGGGAAGGACACAGAGGAGGCAGAGCGCTCCCCTGAAGGGGGAGACAGCCTGTGCCAAGGTTTCCAAAGTCTGCCAGGCACCTGCAGAAACCAGACAAATGGACACGAACGTCCACTTGCTTCCTTTAGCCTCCCTTCCCCAAGTCCCAAAACAGAGAAAGTGGGTGCTCTGCAAATGAGTTAGAAGAAGGACCCCAAGAACAGGCTTCAAGAATCATCCATGGAGCAGGTTGATATGCAAATTCCTGGGCTCCGGGGTCCCCCAGCTCCTGTTTCAGAAGTTCTCTAATGTAGTTGGTCCCTGGACCACCCTTTGTAAAGCCCTGGTGAGTGTATCATCTAAGAAACTACCAGAAGGTGAGGTTGTCAGGAAGGAAATAGGAACTATGAGGTTAAAAATTGAATTGTTCATCTAAGCACATGCATGGTTGCTTTCCTACTCACTTGAGTTGGTCTCCCAGACCCCAGGATGTAGCCCAAGCACATGTTCATCATCTCTGTTGCACAAAGAAGAAACGGGCTCTGAACATGGTTAGATGGTTGCCTGGGACCATAATTTTATAGCTATACAACAGTGGGGACTTGAAATTAGGGCTGATGTAGCTCTCTTCTGATTTCAACCATGTCTTCCCTCCCCCAGAAAAACAACAGTCAGGTTGGCACTCAGACCCAGATGGAGGTGAATTATTGGAAAGGGATTGTCCTCCGAGGCTTTTGTCCCCAGGGGCCACTTCCAGTGTCATTGTGACACCCCCCACACACGTGCACCTGAAGGCTAGTGGGGTGCAGCTGTCCTGACAGGCACCCTACGAGGCATCTGCCCTGTAGCTTCTTCTGTGCCACCATGCTGTCCTGCCTAACCACTCCCAAAGAGGGCCAACTCAATGCCAGAGTCACAAAGGGGTAGGTGGAGTGGTGCAAGCCCGGCAAGTCAAAATCCTCGACTCTGCAAATTAATCTGTGTGACCTCGAACAAGGATTTCACCTCTTAGGGTCCTGCTAACTCACAGTGGATGGGGACCTGGCTCAGGCCACATGGGTTTATTATGAAGAATAAATGTCAGAGTGAATGAAGGCCTCAGTGCATAGAAATCTGTGTTGTCCCTTCTATCCTCCTCACTCTCATGAAGGGACACCATGTGAGATGTCTCAGTATTTCCCTAAAATCAGGACTGGTGTTGCCCTAAAGGACAGAGGCCAGAGCGGCTCTGCAGGACCGTGCTGATGCACAGATTGGCCTCCTGCTTAGGAAAGCTTTCTCCCCATTTACCCATAGCCTCCTCCCCACCACCAAACAGGATAATTGGGAATCTGTGCAGCAGGATGCTGGCTCAGCAGAAGTACCACACATAAAAATTATTCTTGATGGCTTCAATGGACTTTGCACTGTCCAGGCCACAATGAAATATGAAGGCGGGGCAGTGGAGGATGACTCGGTGACACCTGGGAGCTGTGATTGAATGCATCCCATGAGTTACATTCAATACTTACTGAAGTATGGAGATGAGGTGATGTGCCGTTGGCCTATTTCTACTTGGATCTTCCAGATATTGTCTCCAGTGTCACATTATGCCATTTCCCTTTTCTCTGGCACTCCCTCCCTCGCAGGGACTGAAATAGGTTTAGATGCTTCCCCAGGAATAACAATCTCCTCCTGGTTCTAGTTTGGGTTCTGCCTGAGGGTAGGGGGCCTTTGAGGGAAGGCTAGAGGAGTTCTTGAAGGTTGGGAGACCTGAGTCCCCTTGTCCATCTCGTACCTGGCCATGGGACCTTGAGGAGGCCACTCAATGTCACTGGATCTCAGTTTCTTCATCTGAAAAATAAACAGACTACTGCTTGCTCCAGTTAAATCCCAGAGGTGAGCAGATAAAAGTTTCTTAATTCATCTACTGAAGCAAAAGTTGATTGAGACACCTGGAAAAAAAAAACCTAATTGGTCCCACAATGGTTAATTTGGTGTTTCTGTAAAGAGACAGCTCTAGAGGCAGGGGCGAGGCCTGGGAGGGCTTTCCAAGAGGGAGACTCTTTTTACCCAGCATGTCGTGGAAAAGTAATAAGTAAGTGGGGCTCACGCTATGTTCTCCCTGCCCAGTGACAGATCAAAGGTGAATATCATTAATTTTGGAGGCTTTTGTTCACTCAAAACTGAGAAGCCTTTTGCCTGATGAAGAACTCTTAATCAGTGTTGTTTTTCCTAAATTAACATATTAACCGCCGATAATTAACAAGCGTATCCTTAATGCTGCAGGATACTGACAAACCCACTGAACGCATCTCCTTGCCTATAAATCATCCTGCCGTCCTTCCAGGCAGCTGTTTAATTACTCTTCATTGGGGAGGAGCAACATTGATACTCTCTAAATTTGGTTGCCCGTGAAAATAAAGTCAGCAACATCTCAGCTCTTGATCGTGACTGTGGCATCTTAAGATGTCGCTGCCAGTTCTATTTATAAGGGCGAGAAACTGGAAATGACCCAAATGTCCAGCAATGGGGGAATAGCTGGGCTAAACCACATTAAAGGGTATAAATTTAATGGGTTATGCACACAGCTACTCACATGGCGAGACTCAAACTATGTCAATACGTGGGAAACACGCCTCCTAAATCATGTTAAGTGGGAAAGCAACATAAAATACTGTGTACACAGTGATTACAATGATATAAAAAGGTGTATAATTATTGACAAATAATGGGTGAGAATTTAGAGGGGTATAAAGTGTTGTGTTTAATGCTTGTTTTCTATTATAGAGTGAAATGCGTTCATTTTTTTTCTCCCAAAACAGAACAGTGGCAGTTGGCACTTTGGGTTTGACTCCAGCCAGCAGTGCTTAGGGCCCTGAAATCCACAAGAGTAGCCCAGCCCCCTTCAGCAGCCACTCCCAAGTTTGGGCCCCCACTCTGACGTGTGCTGGGAGTTCACGGTCCTTGCGATGTTGGAATGGAGTTTAGGAGGGCAGGCAGCTGTGTGGGCTTTAAACTTTGCTGTTCTTGGCATCTAGGGACTTGGAACGTGAAGGAACCTGCTTCTTAGCAGGAACATGTACTCTGCGGTCTCTGGCCAGAATCCCCTCCCTTGAGCTCAGCTGCAACTGGAACTGCCCAGCTCTCACGTCCAGCAGAGATCCCAACCTGGGGTCTGACTATGAACTGGGCACAGCAAGGGGAGTGAGGAAACAGGGATAAGTGCTCTGTGCTCCCCCACCAGCACTCAGCAGCGCTCAGATTGGGGGTTAAGTCATGGAATCAAGGGCAAGTGAACCTGATGATTTTTTGTATTGGAGATTCAATCTGGGGGCGCTTTACCACTGAGATAAGGGCTTTCCCAGCCCTTTTCTTTATTTCTTTCTTTTTCCTTCCTTCCTTTCTTACTTGTAGACAGGGCCTGACTAAGTTATCCAGGCTGGCCTTGAACTTGTAATCCTCGAGCCTCAGCCTCCTGAGTTGCAGGGTTTGTAGGCATGCACCACCATGCTCATCTGGGGGCACCCTATTCTTACCTCTGAATTTGGTGAAGCGCTTCCTTCTTGAGGTACACAGTCCTTCTCTAGCACTTCCGCCATCCCCAATCTAAGGGAATTTTTCCCCTCAAAAGAAGACAGGCTGGTGAAGAAGGCAGCGAGGGACACAGGGAAGGCCCACTTTAGTTAAAATCTGGCTTTAAAAGATGCAGGGCCAGCCAGCAGGCAGCCTAGATTCCCTGTCCACTTTCTTGATGTCCCTGCACAATCCCTTTGGCTTTCTGGTCAGGTCACTGGAACATGCAAGAAAAAGATCAGAGCCGAAGCCTCCGCCTGCCCCAGGATCCCAGGACTTGCCCAGGAGCACTCTGGTCCCCTTCTCTGCAGCTTTGTATCTTAAAGGGAGCAAGTTTGCTCACCGCTGCAGCCCTGCTGGGGACTCAGCCTGGGCTGATGCTTGGCGTGGAGCCGGGACATGTGCCCCTCTGTGGAGACAGATGGAGGACGGTGCCTTCCCCTCCCACCAGCTCGGGTGTTTGGGAGAGGTCTCCATCTCCTCTCCCACTCACAGCTGTTTGAGTACATTATCTCATTGGCCCTATCTCCTGCTTGCCGCCTCCTACTTTGAGTTAAGGTTTTATTTCTGGTTCCTATTAGCATATGTAAGCAAAGTTAGGGATGAAGTCCTGAGGCGACCTGAACCACTACATTGTGTTCACTTCTGTTCCTTTGGGTGCCTGGGGAAGCCTTTAACCAAAGCACTTGGACAAATGCTTCAAACCAAAAGGACCACCAACAAGCACAGTTATCAAGGGGAGGGCAGGACCACAACAACATTGATAGGGAGGATGGTGGGGAACTGCATGGATAGAGACCTCCTTTGGGTAGGAAGCCAGGTCATGAACATGCAGCATTCCCAAAGCACTTGTATCCCATTTTACACACCAAGAATCTGATGCTCAAGTAACTTTTCCAAATTCACCCAGCCAGTAGGTAATGAAGCCAAGATGTAAAGCCAGGAGAACTCCTGGTGCATGAGCCTATAAAATGCAATATTCTCTCTTACTGGTGACCACTGCAGGAAGTAGGCAGGGTGAGGGAAAGACACATAGGAAAATACTATTAAAATCTATCCAAAGAGAGGGAACACTGACTGGTCAAATCTATAACCCCCTCAGCATGGAATCTATGAAATTATCATTATTTTCTTTACCATATGATTTATTTTTATTTTTTTTAGTCATACATGACAGCAGAATGAATTTTGACATATAATACATACATGGAATGTACATGCATCAATCATATTGTCTATTCTATTCTGCTGCCCTTCCTATCCTCCTTACCCCTCCCCTCCTCTCCCATCCTTTCTCTCTATCCAATCTAATGTGACACACTTTTTTTTTCTTTTTCGCCTCACAACATCATATATGTATTCTGTATAACAATGAGGTTCTCCTTCCATCTTCCGTACAACACCCCTCTTTTTCCCTCCCACCTCTCTTCCCTATTTAGTGGTAGTCTTCTTCTCATGCTCTTCCTCCCTATCCCATTTTGAGTCAGCCCCCTTATATCAGAGAAGACATTCGGCATTTGTTATTTAGGGATTGGCTAACTTCACTTAGCATGATCTGCTCTAATGCCATCCATTTGCCTGCAAATGCCATGATCTTGTTATTTTTAGTCCTGAGTAATAATCCATTGTGTATAAATGCCACATTTTTTAATCCATTTATCTATTGAAGGGCATCTAGGTTGGTTCCACATTCTAGCTATTGTGAATTGTGCTTCTATAAACATTGATGTGGCTGTGTCCCTGTTGTATGCTATTTTAGGTCTTTTGGGTATAATCCAAAAAGGGGAATAGCTGGGTCAAATGGTGGTTCCATTCCCAGCTTTCCAAGGAATCTCCATACTGCTTTCTAAATTGGCTGCACCAATTTGCAGTCCCACCAGCAATGTATAAATGTATCTTTTTTCCCACATCCTCACCAACACTTGTTGTTGTTTAACTTCATAATGGCTGCCATTCTTATTGGAGTGAGATGGTATCTTAGAGTAGTTTTAATTTGCATTTCTCTGATTGCTAGAGATGGTGAGCATTTTTTCATGTATTTGTTGATTGATTAAATTCAAACTAAAAAGTGTTTTCTCAGCAAGAGAAATCATATGTGAGGTGAATAGGGAGCCTACATCCTGGGAACAAATTTTTACCCCTCACACATCAGATAGAGGTCTAATCTCTAGGGTATATAAAGAACTCAAAAAGTTAAACAACAAAAAGGCAAATAACCCAATCAACAAATGGGCCCCACCAGGCACCATTAAGAATCCCCACACCAGGGCCACATAAAACCCCTTGAACTGAGAACTTCCGGTGGTGCATGAAAAAAAAAATCTATCTTAAACAATGGGAGAGCAAGTGGTCTGACACTTCATTGAGTTTGGGATCTTCTGGACTAGAAGGGACTGGAGATTTTCAGTGGGAAGCTTGGTTGTGTTCCAGGCTTTTCCGTTAACTTCCTGTGTTTCCTGTGTGATTCTAGGCAAAGCACTTTCCTCCAGGCCTGTCTCTGAAGACTAGAATCAGTGAATTCTCACTTGTGTCCCAGGAGTCCGCCTTGGGTTTTCCTAGAAGGCTCCAGAAATTTCTAAAGGGAGAATGGTTTGAAGACTTTAGGTTGGGCTCTGGCTTCCTGGATCAAGCAGTCACAGAGGCTGCTAAGAATTTGTTTACGATCAATGCTCCCGATCAATTCATCTTAGTGCCTGGATTGTGCCATATACACAGCCCTGAACTAGTTGAAGGTGGCATCCATGGGCCTGGTTATTCAAAATCTCATACTCTTAAAAGTTAACCCCTGAGGGAGTCAAGGACTAGGACTGTGGCATCTAGAGATACCACATTATTTCTGTGAGTTATGATTTTCTCATTCTTGAATGGAAGAAGTAATCGGGACCCTGCGTAGGAGTCTAACAGTCAGCCACTCATTGGTCTGCATGTTTCCACACCCCAGGACCTGCCAGCAGACCTGGGTGCAGTTCTCTGTGCCTTGAGCCAGGGTAGGAAGCTGAACCTTGGGAACACAATGCTGTGCAGCCTTGGTCTTGCTCCCATCTGCTGTGGAGTGAATCGTGTTCCCCAAATTCATATGTTGAAGTCCCAACCCCAATGTGACATACTTGGAGATAGGGACTTTACAGAGGGAGGAAGGAAGGGAATTGGCAGGGCAAAAGGGGAGAAAGAGACAGAGAAAAAAGAGAGAGACTGTTCCTCCACATGTCCAGGAAAGGCCGTGTGAGGTCATAATCTGGAAAGGAGACCCACCAGAACCCAGCCATGCTGGCACCTACATCCTGGTCTTCCAGGTACAGCTAGGAAACACCACCTCCACAGTTCAAGGCACCCAGTCTATGGGACTTTGCTATGGCAATCTGAGTCGTCACACTATAACCAGTTAGATTCCTCAGCCATGGCCAGCGGGGGCAGCCACACAGCTGGGTGTGGATGTCACACCCTGTGTCATGCTGGCTTTCAACCTTAAGAAAGGCTCTGCTGCCATTGAGACTGTGTGTCTTGTCTCCCAAACTCAAATACAAGCCCCTTGATGTGGGAGGTCAGCGACCTTTTTCTGGCTTGTCTGCCACTCTCTCATGAGGTTGGCATCGCCAGACTTTTTACTAGATGAGAGAATGGAGACTCTGAAGTTGGCAGTTCATGCCCAGCCCCACAGCATGGAGAGGGGACCCCATGAGAAGAGTACTGGGCTTTCCAGCTCTGCGCGTTTGTGTTTCCTTCGGGCCTGGGCTCTGACAGCACTCAAGGAAGACCTCTCGATCAGGGTCATTGGGGAAGGAAGCAAGGTGCCTCTGGCTGCTTCTAATCTTCTGGGACCAATGCAGGTGAGGTGGCAGCTCCCATGACTGGTGGTTGGGCGTCCTTGTGCAGTAGGACCCCCAACATGATTGAGAGTATGTCCCATGGTGGGATAGGGAGGGGCTGGGCACTGTGGAGCAGGTACATCCATGCTCCTCCCCAGGTGCTCCTACAGAGTGCAGATGGGACTGGATTCTGGAACTCCAGGGCTGAGCCATGTCATTAAAACACAGTGTTAACAAGGTTACAGAGTTCGAGTCTGCTCCTGTACTAATAAACACCTTCAAATTACTTGTCCCGAGCATTTATATTGAACTAAGTATTTTCCTAAGTGATACTGATCCCTTCACAAGCACCCTAGGAAGCAGATCTGATTCCCCATTTGTAGGAAAGGAAATATCCTCAGTTGTGAGTGACCAAATTTACCCCATTAATGGGCAGCATCCTACTTCATCCTTTATTTCCATCAGAAATCAGTCATAGCTACAAGCTGCTCCTCCATTCAGCTGGATGCCTCAGAAGCCCGTACTATTGGTTTTAGGGTGTTCATGGCTCAATGCAGAGCAGTGTTTCCCAAATGGGGAAACCCTAACTCCTAGCAAGATACTAAAACATACTTTTTTCTTTTCTTCTTAAGTAAGGAGTTGTTCTACAGTAAAGCTTGGGTCATACTATAGTCTTTCCTTCTTAGGTCAGCTCTGTTAGCAATTAAGAAGTTTCTGTAAATTTAATTCCACTAAGTTTCTAGCAACATTTTGGTCCAGGGAGAAGGTGATGCAGGATGTAGATACGTCAGTGGCTAAGAGCACAACAGACACCTGTTTGCCATGCCGGAAGAAAAAGATCATTGCGGTACAAGGAATTAAAACCATAATAATTGTCAAATAACCACATTTAACTCCTTTTTAAAAATGTGTCACTAAAAATGTTCTATTAAATAAGTCTCTCTAAAGTACTTTGTTGTTCATGTGTAAATGTATATGTACTTTCACTTGTAAACAAAACATCGATTACTTGAATCTCTTGTGTATTTTCCAAGTTTCCAAATAGCTATCATTTACTTACATGAAAAAGTAATTTGAAATCACCTGCCAGCCCACAGTCAAGACTTTAAAAGTGATTGGGGGATGGAGGAAATGCAGAAGACAGGCCATAGAAGAGACTCATGCAATCTCTCGTGCGTAACTTGGTACACTACTAATTTTTAAAACCATAAACTACAGTGTGATTTTGTAGGTCTGGAAGTTTTGGTTTTAGAAAAGTGGACTTTTGGGCTGGTTAAGTGCTCAGATCCCAGATCTAATCATGTCCTTGTGGGGACTGTGGACACAGGAAGAAGGACAGAAACCAACAAAGTTATACAAATGGCTAATACACCCATAAAAAAGTTCAGCATCATTAGTCACCCACCTGATGTAAATCACAATGTAAGACCACTTCGTACCAACAAGTACTGTGTTCGTGAAGAGTAAAACTCTAAAACACTGCAGATGAGAATATAAAATGGTACCACCACTTTGGAACATGCTTGGAGGTGCCTCAGAACCTTAAACACAAGTACCATACAATCCAGAAATCCCATTCCCAAGTAGATACCCAAGAGAAACTAAAACCAAACTTGCACATGTTTACTGTAGTATTATTCCTAATAATCAAAAAGTGAAAACCTTTTTGATTTTTTTTGCTATGTAAAAAAGTGCATATCCCAGAACAAAAGAGGGTATATCCACACAGTAATATATCTGACAATAAAATGAAGTTCTGACAAATGCTACAACATGGATAAACCTTGAAAATATCATGCTAAGCAAAAGAAATCAGTCTCTGAAAGACCACATACTGCACAATCCATTTATATGAAATATTCAGGATAGGCAAATTAAAAGAGTCAGAAAGTGAATTCATGGTTGTCAGGGCATGAGGACTTGGGGGAAAGGATCTGATTGATAATGACCTTAGGGCTTCTTCCTAGGTGATGAAAATATTTTAAAGCTAGATTATGGTGGTGGTTGTACAATCCTGATTATACTCAAAGATACTGAAATGTCCAGTTGAATGGTACAAATTGTACCAAATAGACAATCCAAACTACGTGGTAGGTGAATTATATTTCAATAAAATTGGTTAAAGAAATGAATGAAACTGACATAACCCCATCATAAAACTGAATAGGCCCACTTCAATTCAAATTTTGCTTTTATCTAGAATCCCTCAGTTCTGAACTACTGAAGGTCTCCTATTGACCCCATTTTGATCAGTAGGACTGGATACTTTCCAAACATTTGAGTATTCTTATTTTTACATTCTGCCAAACTTTGTGTTAACATCAGTCAATTGAAGTGATAAAGGAATCCACTCAGATGCAAGGGGTTGTCAGACAACATCAAAAATAAAAAACCCCAGGGCCATTATGAAGCCATCAGGGTGGAAAAGCTTTTATCTGGTAGGACTCTCTGGGCCAGCAGGACACGTGGCCTCTCACTTCATTGACAGGAGTGGGGGGAAGCTATGATGCCTCTTGGCCCCCACTTGAGGCCTGGAGGGACAAGGAGACGCTTGTTCCTTCTCGTGATTCTGTGTCTCCCAACCAGCTTCTAAAGAGCTCCGAGGTTTTCTTCTTCCTGAGCAGTCACCAGCTCCTCTCAGCCAATGCTTACAGCTCTTGGCACTGGGTGAAGCCCCCCTTGGAGCTCATGGCAGCTGGGCTCTCTCCCTTGCCATGATGGAGAGAGAGTGTCTTCCACTTCCATCCCTGTTAATGCGCCAGGGGAAGTGCAGTAAACAGCCAGCGATGAAATTCACAGATGATACCAATTTGGGAGGTGCGGGAAGCACCGGCTCTAAGAGGGAAAGCAAACCCTTTCTCGGAGGGAGGGTTAGCAACCCAGGCAAGTGCTAAGGAGCAAGGCAGCTCAGGGCTCAGTGCATGTCCATCAACACCGCTGCAGCAGAAAGGAGCAGAAGCCAGGTCCCTTGGGCCTGGGAGGCACCAGTGCTGACTTAGGTCATGACAATAACCCTCAGCAAATTGGATAGGGAGGTACTGTTGGGAAGGACCGCACACTTTGGAGCCGTTTGCTCAGCCAATCAAGCACAGCCAGGACGCTGTTCCAGCAAAGGCCTTGGTGTGGCCGTGGTGGGAGCCAAGCCCTGGTTTTTCAAAGCTATTTCAATGTCTGCTGCTGGGAGTCTCCTGGGTGGCATTTACAGAACTTCTGAGAACATAAAGATTAGCTGGGACCTGAGGCTGCTCACATGTTGTGCACTGCAGGTGGCCCTAGATAACCCTGTGCCCAGTAGGGCAAGGCATTGATGACCAGCATCAACAGACCTTGTAAGATGAAGAAAGGCAGACCAGGGCTGGAGTGGAGACACTCGAAGGTGCTCAGGAGGGCAGAAGAGAAAGAAGCAGGTTGAGCTGGGCCTGGAGGACGCAGGTCAGGTGCTGTAGACTCATCTGCATCCCCTCGAAATTCACCTATCAATCAAAGCCCTAACTCTGATGTGATGATAAATCAACTCTGTACCCTTCAGCAGTCACTCCCCATTTCCCCTGGCAACCACTGAGCCACTTTGTTTGTGGATTTGTCTATTTTGACATTTCATATAAAAGGAATCACACAATTCTGCATGTGACCTTCGGTGACTGGCTTCTTTAGCATGTTGTTGTCAGGGCTCATCCACGTTGTCCCTTGCATCAGAACTGCTTTCCCTTTTATTAAATAAGATTCCATTGTGTGGAAATACCACGTTTTATTTATTCATAAGCAGGTAGGGATTTGGGGGGTTTTCTATTTTTTGGCTATCATGGATTTGGTTTTGTTGTTGTTGTGCTGGGGATTGAACCCAAGGCCTTGCACCTACTAAGCAAGGGATGTCTCACTGAGCTACATCCCAGCCCATGGCTATTAATATAATTTCTACAAACAACTGTGCACACGTTTTTATATGAACCTATGTTTTCCATTCTCCTATGTATATCCCTGAGGGTAGGATTGCTGGGTCATATGGTAACTCCATATTTAACCAGTTGAGGAATTTCCAGTTTGTTTTCCAAAGTAGTCACACCATTTTACTTTCCCAACAGCAATCTATGAGAGCTCTGATTTCTCTGTACTCTCACCTGTTCTTGTCCTCTTTAGCAATCATAGACATCTTGGTGAAGGGTGGTGTGCTGTGGTTTAATTTGCATGCCTTTACCTGTTTTCCATGTGGGTTCTGATGTGTCTAATTGGGGGTTTCATTTAACACTGTTTTCTTCCACGACTAGAGATTAAAAATCCAATCTTGACCAAGCATTTAATGAGAAGGAGAATCAGGTGGGAGATCATGATGCAATCAGTAAAAACCCAAACCTGTGCTAAGGACAAAGCCTGAAGTTGGTGTCCTGATAGTGGAAAGGGAACCAGGAGAGGAGACTCCATCTTTGTCAAAGGCAGGTCACAGGGTTTTCAGCTAACAGTCACAACAAACCCAATCCAACCCCATAAAGCAAATTCAACTGCCTCTTGTAACAAGAAGCCCAAGGGTACATGCTTTAGATGATTAATGCAGTGGCACAATATTATCAAACAATGGGTTTTTCCCATCTTTTACCTCTCCTGTCTTCTCTGCCTTAGTTTCTGTCTTCAGGACCATCACTCCATGATGACAAGGGGGCCAGCCAAGTTCCAGGTCTCATACACTCACACAACACCAAAGGCCATCAGAGGACCTAGGATCCAGCCTTACTAGTGCTCCTTTTAAAGTTTTGCAGAAGCACCCTGCAGACACCTCATTGGCCAGGATCATGTCATATGCACATTCCTAAACCAATCACTGGCAAGGGACGTGGGATTACTATGATTGGCTTAGACAAACCACACTCCACCCCTGAGTGGGGGCATGGGGGTTGTTTACCCAGAAAGACTTGTCTGCCCTCTGATTGAACGAACTCAAGTTGTGTCAGGAAGGAAGGCATTAACTCTGGGCAGGCACAGTGAGCACTATTTATTACACTCTGGACTGAGAAATTATGGAAAAGAGAAGTGGAAGAGACTTGACCCTTTTCCGCCACCCTCTGCAGGTTTATGGAGATTTCCTGAAGGCTATTATAGACCATCTGTAACCTTTTTAGGGCCTAGTAATCCTCGTTCTCAAGACATTATTTATGTGGCTTCAACTGTCTATAAAACAAAGGATTGACTCAAGTTCTCCAGCTCTAAAAGGCTACAGGGACCAAGTGGATAGTACTTGAAGCCTGGGAGGATTAGGTGGATAAGGGAGGAGTCCACGGCTCCTAGACCTCAGGCCCTGGGTGAGGGGGACACAGAATGATGGGTGGAATTTCATGAAGTCAAAAGGATGAGGACTCGGTTTGAGAGAAGTGAGGGACAGGTGGGAGAATCGTAGATCATTATTGATTTTGGACAGTTGGAGATTGTGGTCCAAATTATCTAGGAAAATGTGTCAAGTTTTGAAACCTTAATTTCCTATTTTTTTTTCTTTTTCTTTCTTTTTTTTTGTATGTGTGTGTGTGTGTGTGTGTGTGTGTGTGTGTGTGTGTGGTTGCTGCTTATATCTAATCTCCTACCAAGAGAAAAGGGCACATGGTGAAGGCAGGTGGCAAGGGCCATGCTGGTGCTGGTTCACGGAGCCCCACTCAGCGGCTCTGGATCTGCATTGTGTAGCAGCCTCTGCTTCAAAGCCTACGGAGTAGGGCCAAAAAGTTCCAGACCAACTGTCACTTTCCTTCCAATCTTTGTGCCTCAGATGAACTTGGGTACCCAGCAGCCATGTGCACCTGGGGGTTCTACTTAGAATGGCTGCACCCTGATGGCCCACCTGGGGCCGCCTGAGCGGTTGCACCTGGGACCCCCCTCAGGAGGCAGAAGCAGTGGGTACACATTTAGCCTGGATGGGTCCCTCCATTTCCCACTTCCTGGGAGGCAGGCTGAGGGAAGGAAAGTGATGTTGTTAGGCAGATGTCTTGGAGCTCAGGGAAAGTAAAAAAAGGAAGTAGGGGATTTGTCTGACAGACCCCAGTGAGCGAAATTAGCATCAGCCACAGGCAGAAGGCTCTCCAGTTACTTTTCCTCTGCTTGAAACTTCTGTAACTTTGCAAAGAAAAGATATTTTGTGTGACTGCATGCAATCCATAAGGGGAAGTCAGTGAAAAATGGGGGCTTTTATCCATTGTTTATTCAGCTCAACATTTATTGAAGGCTTATTCTGTACAAATGCACTGTGGTCAGCACTAGGGGAATGGTTTGGAGGTTAGCCGGGGAGTGCCCTACAAATCCAGTACCAGGATGGGGCTTGTGCAGAGAGGAGCCCATGCAGCAGGTAAGGGTTAGATTTCTGGGGAGGGCAGGACAGAGTTGCTGCTCTCTAGCTGTTGGACACTTGGTGAGTTACTTAACCTCTCAGCCTCCATTTTCTTATCTGCAAAGTTGAGATAATAAAGGAACCTAATTTATAGGATCATTGCAATAGAAGGTAATGTGTACAAAATGTTCCATACATTGCCTGGCTCAGAACACCCCTCAATTAATGTCACTTACTGGAAGCTATCATCAAGGGAATGGAAATGACTTTGTCATAGGGATGATAGAACCTGTTTGCATTTATTGCTAACCCTTTTTATTATGAAGAATAAGATACACAGTGAAGTGCACACAAATGTGTAGCTCAATGAATTATCAAAAATTTAACACACCATCTGACTGTGGTAGCACACGCCTGTAGTCCCAGCTACTCTGGAGGCTGGGGCAAGAGGCTCATTGAGCCATGAGTTTGAGGCCAGTCTGGGAACCATAGTGAGACCCTGTCTTAGAACAAACAAACAAACAAAAAATTAAATACACCCACTAAGCACTCAAACAAAGAACAGACCATTAGCAGGACCCTAATCCCATTTGAGTTCCCTCCCAGTAGAGAAACTGATGTCCATTTATGATAACACTTCCTAACTTTTCTTAATAGTTTTGCTGCAAATATATCCATTCTGGAACATTATTTTAATAAATCTGTATGAATAAAAGTATACAATGTGCAGTCTTTAGTATTTAGCATATTTTACTCTACATTGTAAGAATCCTCCATGTTTATATGTATAGCCATAATTCATTAATTTGAATTATTATATAATATTCCAAATGCCTCCATCTATTTGGCCTTTTAACTGTGATGCACATTTGATTTTTCTCCTTGTAGCTACTGTGAATAATGTTACTGGACATTGTCTAGGTGTGTACCTAGGAATGGTCTTGCTGGGTCATAATGTATGTACGTGTTCAGCTTTAATAGAGTGCCGAATCATTTCCCAAAGTGGTTGTACCAATTGACACGCTCACCATAGATGGAACAGACTAGCTACTTCACATCCTTGTCAACACTCAATATTTTCTATCTTTTTAATTTTTGCCATGCTGGGAGATAACTGGGAACTGCTTGCGAGTTTAATTCGCAATTCCCTAATTAGCAGTACTGTTGATACATTTCATATGCTTATTGGTCACTTATTTACACTTTGTAAAGTGCCTATTTCAGTCTCTTGTCCATTTTTCTTCTTAGTTGTCTTTTCCTTGTATATTCAGGACATGAGCCTGTGGTGGTCAGCTTTTATTGCTGTGATGAAAATGCCAGACAAGAACAACTTACAGGAGGAATGGTTTATTTTGGGGCTTCCACTTTCAGAGGTTCAGTCCGTGGTCAGCAGACTCCAGTGCTGTGGGCCTGAGTGAGGTCGAACCTCATGGCCAAGGTCGGGCTGGAGACAGGCTGCTCAGCTCATGGCAGCCACAAAGCAGGGAAGGAGGAAGTGCTCGCAGGGAAGATGCCCCCTTCCAGGGCAGGCCCCCCGGTGACTCACCTGCCCTAGCCCTGCCCCACCTGCCCGGTTACCACCCAATCCGTCCATTCAAACTAGGATGGACCAGTTAGGTCACAGCTCTCACGATCGAATCATTTCGCTCTGAAAATGTCTGAATTGACACAGGAGCTTCTGGGGGACACCTCATGTCCACAGCATCAGAGAGCCCCGAGTCGGCTGATCCACAAGCATCTTCTTTTCTGAGGACTGCCTTTTCATGCTCTTCACAGTCTCTCAATGGACAAAAATCTTAGATTTTATAAGGTTTTCAATTTATGAACCTTCCCCCTCACGGCTAGTGTTTCTTTTACCTTTTAAAAGGAATATTTCTTTATACTGAGGTCAAGGAATTATGCTTCCATAATATTTTCTAGAAGCTCTGGCATTTTACTCATTTAAATGATGCTCCAGTTGAAACTGACTTTTGAGTTTGGAGGGAGGTAGGGTTCGGCTGACCCAGCATCAATTTTATTTATTTCTTTATTTATTTTATTAAGATCATTCTTCCCTGTGCACCATGAACTCGGTCATGAATTACCTGTCCACCCATGCAGGGGTCCGTTTCTGGACTCCGCAATCTGTCCCTTTCATCTATTCCATGTCATACTCGTTCATTACTGGATTTCTAATGGTTCTTGTAGAAAAAGCCCTCCCACATATTTGTTCATGGAGAATGTCTTCCCTCTTCCTTAATTTACTTCTTCAAGTAAATTTCCTTTACCCTTCTTTATTTTCATGCAAATACAATTCTTCTCAAATTCAAAACACTTTCAAACTTACAGAAAAGTTTCAGGAAGAGTACCAATAATGTTTCTTTTTTCCCTAAACCATTTGAGTGAGATGCCCCATCTCCTCCACTGCCCCAAACAAGAGCAGCTTCCTCTGTGCCCATGATGAATCACGAAAATGAGAAACACAGCCAGGCACACTGTGTCTGACCACAGGCCCGGAGATGTCCTTCCACAGCAAAGGATCCAGTCTGGGGCCATATACTGTGTAGTTATTAGGTCTTTTTGTTGCCTTCAACTTGCACAGTTCTTCAGGATTTTCTTTGTGTGAATGTGCTTTTTTCTCAACTTTCATGATTTTGACATTCCAGAAGGTTCCAGACCAGCCATTCCCTCACTTACGTGTGCCTGATGTTTCTTTGTGATTAGATTAAGACTATACATTTTGGGGAGGGGGGTTAGAATATCACAGAAGCAAAGCTGTTGGATTCTTCTCCCTGGACCTGATCAGATTTTAATGTGACCCATGGTGGTAGTTGTTAGGTTTATCACTTGACTTGGGTGATGCCTGGCAGGGTTCTCCACTGTAACGTTAAAATCTGTCACACACTTTTGTAGATCCTACATTGGGAGGTTCTGTGGTTGTGTGTGTTCCCCAAGTTTATGTTAGAAATGTAGTCCCTAATGTGGCAATGTTGAGAGGTGAGGGGCTTTTAAGGGGTGGGGCCAAGTGGAAGGTTATTAGATCACAGGGGACCCTGTATTAAGAAGGGATTAAGGCAGTTTTCATGGAACCCTGGTTAGTTCTCGTGAGAGGATTACTATCAAAAAGCAAGATTGACCCCTCTGGCTTCCTATCTTGCCATGTGACGGCTCTCGTATGTGCTCCCACTGTGATACCATCTGCCACAAGACCTGTCATTGGAGCTGGCAACATGCTGTTTGGATTTTTTGCCTCCAAGACTGTGAGCTAAATAAGCCTGTTTGTTTTATAAATGACTTAGCCTCAGGTATTTTGTTGTAGCAACAGAAAATAGACTGATATAGAAAGTGATTTGAGAAACATCCTGTTTCTCAAAAAAAACGAACCCTCCTGGAATCAATATCCATTGCCCAAAGTACTATGATGGGGGCCATTTAATGATTTCATAATTCATCATTCCTTTTATGTATATTCGTTTGCATTCTACCTATCCTAATTAAACACTTTCTCCTTTCTCCAATCATTTATTTATCTGTTAGTATGAACCCACAGTATCAGTATGGGATCTGATTATGTTATTCACTAGATTGTTATCACTATAAATTTTAACACTTAAATGGTCTCAGATTTGGCACTACTCTTCTGATGTGTTTTCATGTGTATTTTCCCTGGGGTTAGCCATTTCCTCAGAGGCCATGGCTCCTTTTAGGGAGTGCTATGGGTTAAATATAAGATAACTCCACAAAAGCTCATGTGTCAAAAAATGCAGAAATGTCCAAAGGTGAAATAGATTATGAGAATTATAACCTACTCAGTGAATCAACCCATCTGATGGGTCAATCATCTGGATGCATTACTAGTTGGTAACTGTAGGCAGGTGGGGAGGGGCTGGAGGGAGTAGGTCCCTGGGGCATGACCTTATCCCTAGCTCCTCTCTCTCTCTCTCTCTCTCTCTCTCTCTCTCTCTCTCTCCTTCCTGGGTGCCAGGAGCTGAGCAGCTTCCCTCTTCTGCCTCACCTCACCTCCGCAGCAATGGAGTCAGTTGTCCATGGATTAAGACCTCTGAAACCATGAGCTCAAACTACACTTTTCCTCCTCTACATTGTTTGTTTGGGGTTTTTTGGTCATAGAGGTGGAACGTGGACTAGCACAGGGAGAATGGTATCTAGAAACCAAGGACTGTGCCGTGGGTGTGCTCGTCTATGTGGGAGTGTGAGTATGTATATGAATATCATGCACAGTTATACCTGCACTTCAGCATATCTCTGTATTTACAGTCACGGTTTCACATCGTTCATTTTGATTTTTCCCCTTTCCATCTGTGTAGCTTGCTGATCCTACAGTAGGGAACCTGGCTCCCATTGCCCACTATGGCTCATTTATTGGGACAGTGTCCTCCACATGTAACCACTTTCCCATTGCTACTGCCACCATCTTTCCCCACCAAGGAGTCCTCTGGTCACTCAGGCTGGCACCCTGCTGAAGCACCTCACTCTGGGCCGCCACCACCCCCAAACTCTGCATACAGGCCTACTTGCTTGGCTCTGCCTAGTGGCTTTTGGACTGGGTTATTTAGGAGGGAAGAAAAGCAGAGAAATAGGAGGGTACACAGACATTTTTGTTATTACAAGGGAGCCTTTACTTGGGACACTGCTCATGGCTGATCAGAAAGTAGAAGCCATCACAAGAGAACGGCCTGATCTTTCCACCAAATCCACTCGCGAGCCTGCATGTGGACGCACTCGGCTTCCTATCTACAGTGGATGAACTCCCTATTCTGTCTGAGGCTGGATCCCAGTCTTTTGGCTGCTTGACTTTCCACTGAATTTATCCTCTTTCTGTTTATCTCCACACAAAATGCTATAATATCTTGTATCTTAAAAATAAATCTGAAGCCCCACCTGTCCTCCACCTACTTCTCTCTCTGATCCTTTTCCTTATAGTAAAACTCTCTCCCACCCCCGGTATTGGGGATTACACCCAGGGCACTCTACCACTGAACTACAGTCTCCCTAAGTTGCCCAGGCTGACCTCGAACGTACGGTCCTCCTGCCTCAGCCTCCCGAGTAGCTGGGGCCACTGCATCCAGCTTCTTTTAGTAAACCTTCTTAAAACCTCCCTTGGTCTCCACTTCCCTAACCCACTCCTTCCTCACCTGCATTGTGACCAGGCTTCCATTCTCACCAGTCACCAAAACCACTCAAAAAGTAAACTTCATACTGTGAAAGTCACCAGCTCATTGGGTCCACCCCCCATTCAACCCACAGTAGCATTTAAAATGACAGGTCTCCCCTCTTTCTGGAAGCAATTTCTTCCCTGCCTGTGTGCCTCCTGCCTCAATGGGCTCTCCTTGCCCCTGGCCAGCTTCTCTCCTCTCTCCAAGCTTGTCAAGCTGAGGAGCCACAGGCTGCCCTCCACCCTCCTCCCTGTCCACATTCACCCCAGGCTGGGCACCGTGCCAAGGACCCAGCTCACCTGCACACGGAGGACTCAGTCTTCCCTCGGCTCCAGCTCCTGCCTAACGGCCTCCTCAGCTCTCAGCCAGGAATCCAACGTGTGTTCAGCCTCACACAGTAAAAGCTGGACCTTTGCTTCCTGCCCACGCCACCCCCGATTCTTATGGTGTTAGGTGTCTCCATCACTGTAGATGGCACCCCATTTTGGTAGGTGCTCACCCAATTTGAGGTGGTCTTCCACTGTTTGATGCCTCTCTCCCCCACACCACATCAGCTGCCATGGCCCGTAGACCTCTGACATCTGACTTCTCTGTTGCTGATTTCTCATTTGGGTCATTAATGCGATGGCCTCCTGATACTCTCTTTGCACCCACAGCGTGGGTAACTCTTCACACCACAGCCAGAGGGGCCTTTTATAAACTTTACTCAGATCAACAGATGCCTCACTACAAAACCCTCCAATGGGGTTTCATCACACTCAGAATAAAACTCAATTCTTTACCACAGACAAAACAGTTCTCTCTGTTCCTGACAACCTCTTTGAACTCATCTGCCTTTTTCACTCGGATGGAGCCACGAAGACTTCCTTGCCATTCCCAAAATACAATAAACTCGCTCCTGCCTCAGGACTTTTGTGTGTACTGTTCCCCAACTTGGAATGCACTTCCTCCAGATCTTCCCACAGACGGCTCTCACGTATCCAGAAATCTGCTTAGAGTTCTCCTCCTTATAGTTTTTGTCTTCACCTCCCTGTCTAAATAAACAGCACCACCCAAGTACCTGTTCTACCCACCCCCGACTCTTCCTTCCTGGTAGACTCACCGCTGCCTGACATGAGTCCACTGTGCACACATGCTCTGCAGGTCAGGACCCTATAGGTCTTGTTCATCTATCTCCCTGATGCCCTGGACAGTGCCCAGTGCACACAGGCTATACTGATCTGATGAATTAATGTAGGAATGATGCAGACAGAGGTGTGCACATGGCCATTGTGGGCTGGTAACTTCTCCGGGAGTGAACAGTAGTTAGGAAAACTCCAGACAGGGACTTCAGATGCTCCTGAAGCATCATGACCCCAGCAAAACCCCTCAGTCTTCTCCAGTAACATTCTCCACCTAACTGTTCTGCTCATTTCCAGCGGAAGAAACTCTGCCTTGGTCACTCATATTTCCAAGTTCCATGTTAAGCACCAGAGCATGAGGCATAGGTGGGTGCTCTTTTATTTTGGGTTTGCATTTAACATGGGGGTGCTGCCAAGTGAATTTAAGAACACAGAGGTAACTTGGAATAGCCCTGCGACAGCAGTGGGCCAGCGTCCTGTGCACCCTCTTCCTCTGTGGCCTGTTTTCCATGCTCGACAAAAAACAACCATGCCACTCAAGTCTGTGTTGAGCTGTTCCCTGGGACTTCGAGGTGTGCTCCCAAGGTAGGGTGTTTGTTACCCTGGGAAGAGGCAGAGCCAGGGCACAATGTGAGGCTGGACCCACTCTCCTGGTTTGGACATGGTCCATGGCTATGAAATGAATATGGCTTCCCCTCATCTCTTAGTCTGCCCAGGCAGCAGCTAATAGGCAGTTGGCCCTTGTCATCTGGCTCTTGAAACTGATCTTATATACCTGCAGGTGGGGCAGAGAGAGGGAGCACGGGCTTTCAACCCATGCAATGGGCACTGACAGGGGAGAGCAGTAGCCTGGGCAAAGGGCAGAACTGGCAGAATGGAGGACTCTGCAGGAGACTCCCCAGATGTGGGCCACTGAGGATAGAGTGGTTCTCTGCAAGGGACCACTGACCTTTAGTTTCCACATTTGCATTTAAAAGCCATTATGGAAATGTAATTTACTCTGAAGGCAGGGTTATTTTCAAAGCACACTACCCCCTCAGCAAACTGACATGACCACAGTCCAATATGGGTCTTCCAGGAGAGGTAGGGGAGACCATGTGGAGAGTGGCAGAGAGGAGAGGGCAGGGAGGCTTTTCGGCATGGGAAATGCGATACGGAGGGGGACTCACCTCCCCAGACTCACTGCAGGAGGTTTGGAGCACTGTATTAGATTGAGCTCCAGTTGTTTTCCACCCTAGTTGACTTGGTTTGAGGGAGTTTCAGGGACTGAGCTGGATAGTTTCCATTTCCAAAAACTTCCTTAACTGGAAAGCGTGAAGATGGTGATCAGATTTCTGAATCCAAAGTGCATTGAACACTGGATTGTGCCCCAAATACAAGGACATCATGGTCTGGAGAAAACCAGAGCTGCCTGGAAGGGTAGGAAGAGTGGAAGACACCTTTGCTGTGGACAATGCTGGCTTCCTCCTCTGCTGCAAACGAATTCACTTTCTCCAGGGGCTCTGCCAGTGACGCTGAGGCCCCAGAGTGGGGTGCAGGAAGTGGATGTCTTCATCCGAACATCAGCCTGGAGGTAGGGTATTGAGTTGGGTGGCTGGTTGTTTTGCTCCCAAATCCAGTATCCCATGACACTGGGCCCTGGGAGATAATGGAACAGAAAGTCCCTGAAACACATCAGGGACCTTGTGGGACAAGTAGAGTGACTCTCACTCTGGGTCAGGGGAAAAAATCTACTTTGTCTTCAGTGTTATCAATTCAGTCCATGGAGCCTGACAGCCGCCTGAGCTGGACTCCCAAGGGAGATAGGCCAGGAGGCAGTCTCTCATACACAAGGGAGGCCTCGGAGGTTCACACCTCACTCCTGAGTCACGAAAGTCACTACTACTGTCTCCCCAGGTCATACCCTGCCAGTGATTATATATAGTAAATGGACCCATTCAAATTAGAATAATTTTTAAAAAATGATATTTCTCTTCCTATGATTATAGGTTCAAAATGAGAGAGGCGAGAGGGTAAAGCCATTTTTGAGAATAATGTCCAAATTCTCCATGCACAAACTTGATCATGAGCCTCTGCTGCCTTCTGGGGATGCTAAATAGGTCCCTGTTCCCCTATTGTACTTCCTTTATCGTTGTTTCATTATTGGCACCTCTGAAATAAGGGGGTCAAGAAAAGAGAGTAAACACTGAAACCTGCTGTATTTTGCAATCTTCCAAGACCCAGAGGGAGAAGAGGCAAAAATAAATATCTGTAATATAATGTGCTGAAATAAACCATGGACTTTGGAACAGAGTTAATTATTCTGCACTCGTGCTGTGGTCTATCCCAGGGGTGGCTTGGACTGTGGGTCTCTCCTGCAGACCTTAATGCATCCCAGCCTGGAATCAGCCTGGCCACTGAGCAAAACCTCTGCAGCAGTGATGGGCTTTTTCTCCCATCTAATCCAGATCAAAAATTCTAGGGAAAGCACAGTCAAGGGCACAGGGAATTAAATACGAATATAGGCTGGTTTTTCCCCCAAAGAATTAACAAGTTTCATTTGCCTGGTTTAGAAATTAAGAACCACAAACATAATTACTAAATGATAAGAAGTACTATCTATATGACCAAAGATTTGGGAGGCTGGGGAGGAAAAGAGAGAAGGATCAAACATTATAATGGAAAGGAACCAGGGCGGGTCACTGTACACCAAGGACAGTGACATGGCCCAAACTGTGGCAGCAGCCCCAGGTGAGAGCCTGGAGGAGGAGATGAAGAGGCAGGGACAGAGAGGAGGAAGCAGAGCTATGGAAGACAACTCGGGGAGGAATAGAGGAAGGAGGCAGGAAGGAAGAGAGGAGGATTGGAATGAGTATTCACTCAAAACAGACTCCAACTTTTCAATGCAGTTGGTTTGAATCCCAGTAAGCTGCTGCAGCCCTTTCAATGGTTCAACTGCCCTAATTCTTAACTTTTCAAGGATATATTATTGACTATAGTCACCATGTGGTACAATAGGTCTCTTGAACTTACCTCTATCAAACCAAAATTCTATTGATCTAATTTTTAAGTACTGAAAGTGTCAGCTCCTATGGCTCATGAAAATGTAGATTTTCAGCAAAGGCATTTAGATCTGTAGGCCAGAAGAGATCGAGCAAAGAGCCACGTGTCCCCAAGGGCTAAGCCAGAGAAGCTGAGGACCTGGGGCAGCTTGTTCAGTTCTAAGCAATATTACGAAACACTTATGTTAGGGTCTCGCTGGTCGACCAGTAGGCCATAAGCACATGACTTCAAGTAGTCTACATTTGGGATTAAAAAGGATGTAATTTTTTTTTTCATTATTCATGTTCACAAGTAGTTTTCTATAATAAGTCACTGACTTTTCAAAAGGAGGACTTCATGCTGGTTCAACTTAGCCGTCTCCTACAAGTTCATCAGACACTCAGTGAGTGTGGGAACATCTGAGAGACTTAGTCTTCTTGGCTTCATTCTGTTCTTCTTAAGGGACAAACCCAACTGATTGGAACCTATCACTTCAGAAGCCTCATATAAATCCCAATGTTCTTCCCAAGCAGTTGTCCTCAGAGCCAACGGTGACCAGGACAGAGCTGGGATGCCATCAATAGGGAGATCTGCCCAGGTATAGCAAAAGGGATCATTTTATCTTTCTGTTCCTCCCAAATCCATCATGTGCATATGAATGATAAATTAATAGCAGGTGCTGGAAGAGAGATGGCCCGATAATCCCCCTCCTTCCCCCAGATTCAGCCACCTCTAAACGCCTGACTCTGCAGTGCTGTGTTTCTCTGCCAGCCACAGGACTGGCAGCCTGGGATGTGCCAAGTTCTTGGCTCCAAATTGCAAAACGAAACAGTATAGGAGGGAATTTGTGAGTTAGCTGATTTGCAAACACTATAGCAAGTCACCGTGTAAACATTTGTTTCTGTGTACCTATTATTTCTCTCAGGTGGTTACCTGCATGCCATCCTGACAGTGCCAAAATGCGCAGCTCCTCCAGTCACCAATAACTCCTTCATTCACACTTAAATGAGCTCAGCTTATTGTGCACCATTAGAAAAACAAAACCAAACAAAACCCCAAAAACACCTTCATTAAACAGTAATCACAGAGGAGCCTGGTAATTGTGGAAGGAGGGTCTCCAGTGTCACTCAGAATCAACATCAGACTTACAGGTGTGTTCTCAAGTGCACAAGAGGATGTCATTCAGATGGCGCCAACCCAGGGACTTGGTTGAAGAAGCTAGTTCCCTTTACATGGGTTGGGTGACACTATCTCCTCTCAAGTTCAACCTGGCTTTCTTTAAATAAAAGTCAGTAGGGACATAAGTTGTAGACATTCCTTCCATGCCCCCAACCCCAAATACCTTTAAAGAACAATCACACAAATCTGCAACCTTTACTGGGTCTGACCAAATGTATATGGTCAACATACTGATTCTACACGGTAAATCTAAACACTAGGTTCTTCCATTGACTTCTTTTTTTTTTTTACAGTTTAAGAAATTGGGCGGGGGGGGGGCAGTTAAAGCTGGGAGGGGTGACACACACCATAATCCCAGCAACTTGGTGATGAGGCAAGAGAATTGCAAGTTCAAGGCCAGTCTCAGCAACTTAATGAGATCCTGTCTCAAAATTAAGCATAAAAGGGCAGGGAATATAGCTCAATGGTACAGCACTTAGGTTCAGTCCCTAGTACCACAGAAAAGAAATGGAGGTGTCATTGAGTAGGTGAATTGGATGGTGGGCCTCACAGCTGGTGTGTAGCAGAGCCAGAATCTGAACACAAATAAGCCTTATTCCAAAGCATGTATTCTAAATAATTTTGCTAACTTCTCCCTCTAACAAAATAAAAATGAAATAAAAATTCTACATGACAAAAGACATCGAGGATAGATATCACAGAGCCCCAACATTTTCTCCTCCTTCTTTTTTTTTTCCTGGAAGGCCCGTCCCATTCAGCGTCCAACTTGCTCCAATTCAGGGCCGAAGCACCAAACCTCATAGAAAAGGGAGAGTTATAACCACAAGTTTCAATGAAACTGGAAAGAGGGAAACTCTAAAGGCTGACTTTTTAAAAAAAACATTTCATACCATCGCAGGGTCAGAAGGTCCTAACCAAGGTCATCTAATCTGTTTCTTGCCCCAGGCACGATGACTTCAGTCATCCCACAACAGGAAGGCTCATGCAGTTTGTAAAAATCTTACTGGACTCTACCTACCGGAGAGGAAGATGCTAGTTATCCCTTGCCTGCCTGTGGTCCTGTGATGTGCTTCAGTGCTTTTTTGGAGAAAAGGTACAGCACAAATGCAAATTAGTAACAATGTACATCACCTCTTGTCCCATAGCACACCCATCCACCTCAGACAAAGGATGCAGGAGGCCCCGAGCTACAATGCCAGTCTTTGTCAGAAAATATATTTATTATTGATAGTGAGCAAAGTAAAGTTGTCAGTATTCATGATAGAGGTTGCATAAGCCAGGTGGCCTTTATGTTGGTAAAAATGCCTTATTTCACTTGTAATCATAAACATTATTCCAGTTAAAGGGAACATTTTCTTTCCTTTCTGTCTTCTTTTTAGCATGATCACCATAATAAGTTAAAATGAAATAAATTCTCATATAAATCAAAGAAGAAAAGGAAGAGAGTGGAAGCAACTAGCTGCGGCCCAGGCAGGTCCAGACATCTCCCCCCCAGCACCACCAAGGCTCTGAGCTTGGGTGGCTCTTTTACTGTCTCTCCCCTCCACTATGATAAGCTCGGCCTCCCGATACCCTCCAGGCTCTGTGAGAGTGGGGTTTCACCAAACAGTGGAGCTTGGTGGCTCGGGAAGCCTTTTATGGTTAGTGGAAGTTAAATAGAAAGTACAAAAAGGTGAAGAGGCCGCCCTTGTCTTTTATTCACCATCAGTGGGGTTTAATAACACTGAATAGCGTCCTTGGATGACTGAGCCTTGAGCCAGGCCTTGGTCTTTCAAATTGTTGCTGATCAAAACATGACATGATTCTGTTGAGTCCATTTTCTGGTCCTTCTCTTTAGTGGTCTTCTCTGTAACTGGGTTCTTTTCTTACTAGGAAAAAAACAATGTTCCACCTCTGGAATTAATGTTGAAGGAGCTTGCATGTTCTCTAGGTGGTTTACCCTCCCTTCTCCAGCATGCTCTGCAAGAGAAATAGAAAGCGTATAAGTTTTACCACCAGAAAGACATCATGAAAATACAGAAGGCAGTAAACTATTTAAGATGATTTACACTGTTTTCCAAACATCTACCTCAACAATAAAACAAGGCATATGCTTCCTGGCCACACAGTATTACTACCTTTAATGAACACTCCTGATATCTGAATGAACTCTCCCCACAAGAATCCCAGCAGAACACCCTAATAACATGGCCTGGCTGGTGGGGTAGAGTGGGCATGTATGTGCCATTTCACTACCAGGGGCATCTGGAGATGTGACCACATTGACCAGAGAGGGCAATGATTGTCAGTGCAGTGTGACAGGGGTTTGGAGACTTGAACCCAAGGGCTCTGAGAGGGAATCTCTCAGGAAGATTCTCCCGCAGTGCCATCAGCTCACCCCAGGCAGAATGCTTACCATGCTGGGCACTGCTATACAGATAGGTACCTACTCCCAAATTTCAGAAGCAGTCCAACCACCAGATTAAAAATCTATAGTCAGACCCTGGCCTGGTGGTGCATGCCTGAAACCCTAGTGACCCAGGAGGCTGAGGCAGGAGGACCACAAGTTCAAGGCTAGCCTAGGTAACTTAGCAAGACCCTGTCTCAAAATAAAAAGAGTTGGGGATGTAGCTCAGTGGTAGAGTGTCCCAAGGTTCAACTCCTAGTATAAAAACGCTGACAATCACAAAACCCCAAAACTCTACAGCTAGCTGATGCAGGGATCTACCCTTCCATTCTCAGAGATCTTTAAGAAACAAGTGACACAATGCTAAAATTATTCAGAAGAGGGTGGGTGGGGCCCTCAGGGGTGGACGCCTTCCCCTGGCTTCCTGCACTCTCCCAGCAACCCCACACTGGCTCAGCTCTTAGCTGGCCTCCTACAGGGTTCTCTCTGCTCTCAGTTCAGGGCTATGAAGAAACAAATACGCTGATCAAATAACACCTGCTGATCAAAACATCATGAGATGCAGGGTCCTAATCTGCTAATTTTTATTTATTTGCTAAATATATGCTAAAATTTATTTCATTGAACAAGTAATATGTTCATGGTAAAAAATTCAAAAGGAACAAAAGTATATCTGGGAAAATGTAGTTTTTTCCTTCCTCCTGTTTTCTTGTGGATGCTTCCAGGGAAGGCATTAGATAGACAGAGGGTTGTTCTGCCTCACACTGAAGGAGGGATCAGGGACAGCTTCTCAGATGATCTTTCATTGGGATGGAATAGAGCAGAGCACAGGGGGAGGGATGGGTAGGGGTGGGGGTGAGAAGCAGAGGCAAAGAGTTGAGTGCCAGCAGTTCCTGGATGACCAGGAAGGAGGGAGAGGGGCCTGCTATAAGGCAAGGTGTATGCTCAAGATTTACCAAGAGACAGAGCATAAGAGGGGCCCAGAATGGAGTCAGGCTGAGATGCTTCCTGCTGCTACAATGTGGGGGTCCAGCAAGAACCAGGCAGAATGGATCCCAGAGAGGAAAGCTGGGAGGAACATTTAAGAAATCAAACAAGGATGGGAACAGGAAATACACACACATACCCCCACAGGAAGCAAAAAGAGAGAAGATGAGGCCCGAGGTACCGGTGGACCTTCAGGGACAGTATGAGTGTGTGGGAAGGTCACCAAGAGAATAGAGAGGTTGGTGGGAGGAGCCAATCTGGTAATGAGGACGTCAATTTTATATTTGTGTGTTAGATGATTTTTGAAGGCGACATCCTGGGTGGAAACACCTGGAAGTAAGTTGCAGGATGGAGAAGGGAGGTCAAAGGTCACTAGAGATAATGATTTAATGTCAAAGATAAAAAAAAAAGAGAATTTAAAATGGGCAGAAAAGAGAGTGGAAGAACAAACAAGAGTGTTGGGTCACAGAAGAGAAGGTGGACAGAGTACCCCAAAGTGTCTATAATCGTAGATTTCTAAGGAGTTCACAGAGTAAAGGCAGACAACTAGCTACAGAGAACACACATGGAAACGGAAGGCAACATGATGTTCCAGTCAAATGGGAAATAAATGAGAAAGCAAGATGCATCCATAGAAAACAGAAGGACGCGGTAGACAAAGGGGAAGGCTCTGGGCAGAGCTGTCCTGTGAGCACACACTGGAAGTGAGGCTTCTCTCCCAGGCGTCGCCCCAGGAGCTCTGGGCTTGCTGGAAAAACAGAACAATGAGCAGCTACCAGGCAAGAGTCAGACACCGTCCAGCATCTCATCTATGTTGACCCCTTGCCACCTGACCTGTGTGAAAGTCTTCATCACACAGGGGTGCCCTGTAACTTCCTGATATACAGACAACTTCACCCCAACATTCTTCATTAAATACCCAGTGAAGTTTTTATAAAGCAGACCCCCACGCGGCCCACTGAAGGGCATTTAGTTCCCAAAGAAATTGATCCATCTATGAGTGATGCCACCCACCACTGTGCATTTTGGGGCCTGCACTCACTGTATTCTTGAACATACTACCTGGTCAAGATGACATGGTTGTGCCTCTCCCTACCATTTAGGTCTTATGGTTATAAGGATAGATGTGTGGCAATATGCCCCTTTTTATATGCTGTAAAATAATCTACAGCTACAACATAATTAAAGCCCCAGTTAAAGGGGTTTTGGAGAGTCTAAGGATTTTTTATATCATTTTTTTTTTCTCCTCTGTAACCCTGATCAAACGTAGATGGGTAATTTTTCAGACAAATCATATAATGCTAACAAGGTCAGACTGTCCTGGAGAGAGACAAGCTGGCCCTGGTTGGTTTGGGGATCAATGGGCCAGTGTAACATGAAGATACTCTTAAACCACATGTGAGCAAATATAAAACTCATAACCTCACATCCTCTGCTATGTGTATTAAAATCCTCATATTCAACAATAGTGTAGTGATTCAGTGGATTCACAAGTGACATCTTAGAGACTCGAGGGCCCACAGGAAAACTCCAGAGCTGGTCTATAAACCTGCTGTCAAACTGCAGTTAATTGCCACCAAAGGGTGGCAGAGGTGGTACAAAACTGTCTAACTGCTGTCAGAGACATTAACTCATTCAATGTCAAGTTGAAGTTTTAAAAAGATGAATAAACTGATAAAGCATTCTGTGTTATTACTATATCACAGCTTTGTGTGATAAAACCTACCTAACCCCATGCAGGAGGGCCTTCAGCTGGGGGATCCACGGGCCTGGCAGGGTATGTGTTTCCACCATATAGGTTCCCTGGCAATATCTGTATCGGTTCTGTAAGGAGATGCTGTTGGGCTGAATTTCAACACTGCATAAATTTAACACTGCATAAATTAACATAGGAAATTCCCTGAAGAATGAGGGAGAAGCTTTGCAAGTTATAAAAAATTGCTTCCTTTATTTAAGGAACTGCTAACACTTAATCTTAATGTGGAGAGAGAAATTCTTTGCTTCTGCTCATCATTCACATATTTGGACCAACAGAAACTCCTTTTGTCAACACCTGGGTAAATTACCAAAAGGAGAGAATGGTTCACGCGTTAACACTGCTCTTTTCCCGAATCTCTCCTTGATTGCAGCCACAGAGCAACAACTGGCAGCTCACCCTGTCAAACAAGAACAGCGCCCTGGAGACCTGAAATTGTGTGTCATTTCTACTTATTAAAATGATCTTAACCACTTTCCTCAAATGTTTTGGTTACACAGTCATCCTGTCAACTGATTTCTGCATTACAGCTCTCTTGCAGGGGTTAACTATCCCAGCAGCCTGCTGGCTCCTGGCTGTCCCAATATATTTGAAATGAATTATGGCAACCTTGGATTATTGAGTAATCATGATAAAGAGAATAGTCATTTCCCCCTGCAAAGATATCACTCAGAATACTTATCTCTGGGCTAGCTTATTCTGCATCTCCCCAAGATTTCAGACCTAATTAAGTTGGGAATAGACATAGGAAGGTTTATATAAGTCCAGGGAAAATTGACACAGGCATGCGTCCTAGGTTAGACACAGCTTTGGCACTTGAGCTGTCATTAAGGAGGGACAGGAAGTCAGGGTGGGAAAAGAATGGAGCTGGAGGAGGGACAAGACAGGAGAAGACTGGGAGATGGGAAGGAAAGTCATCTATAATTTCGATCTACCAAAGCAGAAAGCCAGCTTTGCCTGTGGGCCCTGCACTGCTCCGCCCCATCTGGACACTGGTTAGCTCACTTGCTCTGTTTGCAATGTCTATATATCCCCCAGCCAGGGCTGCTCTTTGTTCTTCCCGCTTTGGAGGAAACACAAGTAAACTTTCCTCTGTCTCTATCTGGTTTTAGGTCTTCTAGACAAATGCTATGTGTAATATTCAAATTAAGTTACAAGTAATTAACTGTTTATAAACTTGCTGCAATAACAGACAAAACACAAACATACTGCAGTCCTAACTCTTGAGGGATGAGCACTGGAAAAGAAATACCTATTAAGAAAAATGAAAATCTATTGCCATGGTAATATTTCTTCTATTAAACTCAGATTAAAAAAAAAGAGAGAGAAAATGTCATAAAGCAAACCATTACTTTCAGAAAGTGGTTTAGAAAAGGATTTCTATGATGGAAGAGGCTGGGGTAACAAATTTAAAGTTTGGAATTTAGTTTGTTTCGATGTGTCTCCAGATTTGGCCGCCCCCAATAAGGGTAGCAGATCTATTATGAAACTCCTGTGTGTCACCCCATGAATAGTAGCCCAGCCAGAGATGAATAAATGTCATTAGGCGATGATAATAAACAAGGCCCTGGACACAAGAGACACAAGTTCCCATGGGTCTCCCCACAAAGTTCACCTCTGGATTTCTCCTTGCGCTCTCTGAAGGTGGGTGTTGTGTGAATCAGAAGACCCCCCTCCCCTGATGTGGAGCAGTTGCCTGGGAATAGCATAGACAAGGGAGGTTTGGTCACAACTGTGACCGTGTCACCTTGGCTCAGTGCTCGTCTCTTGCTCCTGCCTAGGAACACCAGGAGTGGCTCCTCATGCAGGACCACCTACAGTTTCAGTGGAAGCAAGAAGAGAAAAGAAAACTTTCTTTGAAGGGGATCCCACCTTCTTTTCAAGGCCATCTTCCAATTTGTTCCTGAGGCTAAGGATATATTCTAGGGTTGGACTACAGCCAGGTGGCTTGGATGGGTAGGTAATGACAGACAGTTCTCATCTCTGAAAGAGGAAAAACACCAACCCAGCAGGATCTCTGAAAGGTGGAAGACCTTCAGTGAGGTCCAGGCCAATGGGCTCTGGAGGAACTTCTCAGATCTTGTGCACGACCTCCTGGGTATCTGGTAAAACTTGAGGTCCCAGGCCTCATCACTGACCTTCCAAATCAGAATCTCCAGAGAGGAGGCTGGGCATGTGCACCTGAAACAGACTTCCAGGGTGACTGTGAGGTCCATTCACACTGCTGGTCAGATATGACAGGGAAAAAGTCCCTGGGCTTGGGACCAAGAGCAGCCTTTGGGTCTGGGTTCTGCTACACCTACGGATCACTGATAGTCTCTGAGTGTGAAAGTAAAAATATGAAGCTGGGTGACCTGATCTTTAAGTCCTTCTAGCTCCCACAGCCTGGTCTACTAAAACAGAGTCGTAAAATACAGCCTGCTCTGGCACCAGGGTGCCTTCAAGAATCCTGATTTCTAAGCAATAGTTCCTATTATGTTTTCAGGTACTCTTCATACTCTAAATAATAAAAAAATATCTGAACCTTCAGAAGAAATATGGGCAGGGCAAAATCCTGCACATGCACTGTCCTTGAGTTCTTCTGTTTTGGAGGCTAACCATGTACTGAAGATGTCATTTATATTTGAGATATGGAAGGTTTAGGTGCAGGAGCCTTGGGAAGGAGCAATGTCACATTGAGATTCAGCCTTATTTGTCAGGGTATTGACCCCACACAGATTAGTTCCTTTCTGATCTCCCCCAAAGAGGGCCTTGTCTCACTTATAAGATGTCCTCAGTTTGGTCATTCCTTGAGCTGAGCTGACTGCGTGGCTATTGATCCACTCCTACTCACTGACTTAAACCTCTGCTGTGGTTTCTGGACTCTCCATTTCAGACTGTAGGGCCCATATTTCTCTCTGATCTTTGGGCATCTCCAGGGGTTGACCCTTACTGCTGGTCCTAGAGTGATCTTGGTTTTTCTGATCCTGGCTTCCTGCTCCATTTTCAAAATCTCTTCCCTCCCCTGGACCCAACCTCACAGGACAAGAGGCGTCACAGCTCAGCCGAGCCTGAGCTGGCTGAGGACTCCTGCATTTCCTAATGGAGCTTTCAGATGGCAGGCTACATCTTGCAGCAGCATGCAAATGGCTGCTTTTCACTTTGCTGACATCGGAGAAACTGGGAAACTATTTCTACCCACTCCCAGTTTGTTCTGCCACCTAGACTTCCTAAGAGCTCTCGGGAGTGTGAACTCAAGGAAGGGTATGTGGCTGTGGGAGGCCAGGCGACTGGCAGACCAGTCACAGCGCAGCTGCTGTTGGTTCTGGGTGAAAGTAAAGGCTGGGAGCAAAGTCAAAGAGGTACAGGTATAAAAACAGGAAGTCTCAAAAGTAGGGGTGCTGCTTGTACATAGGCCCTGCCTCTTGAGTGTGTCTGTGAACATGCATGCTTATGTCCTGCCTCTTGGTACCGTCCATGAAAGTAGAACCAGTCCTGGAATAATGGAGCTGGAAGACCCTCAATGATCACCTAACTTCAAACCCTCAATTCACCACATAAGAAACTGAAGTGCTAGACTCCTTAACTAGTTTAGAATAGTAGCAATAGAATTTTCTCATAACTCTACCCTCTGGTGAACAGAATGTTCAAAGAGAATCCAGCCAGCAAGGTTGGGGAAAAGCTGAAATACTTAGACTCCCTCCTCTCAAAGTGGGCCCATTCTGCAGGTAAGTATCAGGTAGTGGAGTGTTTTAGGGAACAGAGCAATGCAGATCTGGACACCAGTCTTTTCTACACTCTTCCAGCCTTTTAAAATAGAACTTGGGCATATTTAGGTCCACTAGTAGATAGATACTATTAGCTCCCCCACCACATAGTCCCATGGAAGGCAGGAGTGGAGAGGGTGAGTAGGAACCAGGTTTTATAGGTAAGACAAGATAATTCAATCTTGGAGTGCTTAAGAGAGTTACAGGACTAAGCAGGCACAAGAAATAAAAGACACAGAAGTCTTGTCAATCTATGAGTTCTTCTCCATAATAGGCGTATCTTAGCTAACCGGTAGCTTTTAAGTCTTAGAGTTAATAATTAGAGCAATTTAAAATCTCTTTACTCTTATGAAGAACATGTAACTTAATATACTGGAAATAACAATCTAAATGTCTCATGTCAACCCATGAGGAATTGTTTAAGAACAGCTGAAGATTGATATAAGTGGATGAATAAGAAGAAAAGAAAAGTAAGGCTAAGGAACATCTGGAAATTTTCCTACTAGTAAAATCTATTAGTCTCTAAGATGGTACCCCAGGGAACCTGTGAAAGCCCAATCTTATGAGTCATTTAGAAGTGCAGGGGATTTGGCTGTTGGGATTATTCCACGGGGGAAACCCTTACACTACGTCGGAAATGGACAATACCACCTAATGGGCTGTTGTCATGTTCACATGTCCAGCCTGATCTCTGGATTGAACAGGAAGCATAAGAAGGGGAGTTGGCCATCAGGAACTGTCACAATAGGCAGTGAAGACCACAAACAATGCCACAGTCTCTTCCAACCAAGAAGCAGGGATGGTGTCATGAGGTGAGACCAACTTCACAGTGAGCAAAAGGACAACCTGGGATCAGAAGGACAGCAACTTCTCATGAAACACTGATGTTAGCTCCCTCCTGCCATCTTGTGTCATCTTCCAAAGGGCAGTGCGAGCTGCCCCTGTGACCATCTCACTCCCTATTTGTGACCTTCAGGACTCTATTACTACCTTCTCAGATTATTGGTGCTCCTGTTCCTTGCTTTACCATCACTGCCGGCATTTTCCATTATTGCCTTATTTCTGTATTAGTGGATGATCGATATCCCCTCATACACATACCTGCTTAAAAACCAAACACTACTTAACTTATTTTGAAATTTGTTTTTATGGCAAGGTAGCTCTCAGTCTAGTTATTAAATTTACCATCACAATTTCCCTGGGTTTCAATGCTCTCAACTGTAAAATGGTGACAATAAAACCACCTCTATTTACATCTCAGGTTGTCATAAAAAACAAGTCACGATGAATGTGAAATGACCTTGAAATCCTAAGTACTATAGAAATACAAAGGGGTATGTTTCTTGATTCTCGCCCATTTCAATGTTGCCTGTCTTAGGATAAAGGTTTTTTGACATATCTTTTAATAATACCTTGTATTTTAACTCAATATAAGAGCCATAAAACAATAGGTACTTCAAACATCTGACCACCAATAATACTAAATGATGTGTCGGACTGGGAAGTGAGGGTGAGGAAGGAGGGTCTCTTTGGGAGTCACTAGCAATAATTTAATGTTAATCTGTTTCATTTCAGCATGAAAGACTATAACTGAGAAAGAAGGGGAAGAGATTTGTTGAAAAATTTGCATGAATGTAATCATCACATTACCACAATCACACACGAGAAAAATGAAGGCTCAAGGTCACAGCCCCTGTCAAATGCTGGACATGGTTATGATACCAACCTGCCAGATTCTAACTTTCTTGCATCCTGTGGTGTATTTGACCTTATCATGTTAATTTTGTTTTATCCTATAAAGATGCCCCATTGATCCCCTGGAACTATGGGTAGAGGATTCCACAAAAGCGAGACAGGCAGAGAGAGTCAATATTTCCAACACGATTATAGTCGCCACCTTCGGTAATGTTACAAAGCACACCATGGAAACAGGTGTGTGCATCAGACACCAGGATGAATGTGCATTATGTCATGGCCATTCCTTCCTTTGATTCCTCAGCTCCTCCTCAATAAGGCATGATTTTCAAGTTAGAAAACCCGGGAGTCAACCGACTAGTCCCAATCACTTCCGGTTCTATCAGTATTGAAGGTTGGGGCTCAGTAAGAACAAATCAGAAGCTGTTTTTGACAAATAAAATGTACTAACTTAACATTAGCAACGTCACCTCCACCAAACACCCTTAAAGAAAATAATCCCTGCCAAACACAAGCTGCTAGAAGCAGGAAGGAAACAAAAGCCACAAACTCCCAGGCTCTGAAAGACAACATGGGCTTTTCATCTTGATTACATTTTCTCCTCTAGTGTTACTGTTATTTCCCAGCCATCCAGACAATACCAGTCCTCCCTTCAGATATTTATAGAGTACGAGAAATTTACACTAAGTGGTATTGTTATAACTACAGCAAATTGGACTGCAGAAAGGCATGCTGTGTAACTCAAACACTAGATTTAGTTGGGTTAGAAGGTCAACTCTAGGGAACTCGTCAGCAGAAAGAACCAAAGTTTCCAATAATTTCTCTCTCAGAACCACCTACATCCAACTATTAAAGCAGTTAAATGAGAGGCAATTACATGACCTGTTGGCATTGTTAATTTGCTTTAGGGTTATCACTAGCCTTCTAAAGTACATAAATCAGAATACACGTTCTGTGCACATTGTGTTATTCTGAGACGAGGGGTTAAGAGAAGAATATGATATATGAAAGCAAGGGAAATTCTTTCCTAAATCCCATCTCCAGTCTCTCTTTCCTTGCCTGGGTGGACTCTATCAACCAGTAGAAGGATCGACAAGGGGTTGAATAGCAGGTTTCTTTCATTACTGTCATTTTTAAACTAGGTTCTCTCCAAGGCTATCTGCTGCTTATGGATCCAAAGTTTCTGGCTCCTGAATTTATGGCCTTCCTCTTTGCTGGCTTTGAATAGTGGCTTAGGAAAACAAGGCAATGACCTTGAGGATATAATTATTAAAAGACAAAAGGTTTGGGGCAAATGAAAGAAGTATAATTTTAAAATACTTCTGCATGTAAATGAGTTGAACACAGGAAAAATCCTGACTCTTCTTAGGTTGATCTGGGTGGCAACAATTCTTGCAGTAATTCCTGATGAGGAGGGCTCGAGTTTATAATGCATTTTCTTATACACTGAATCCTTAACACTGCCCCATGACATTGGGCTCTCCATTCTCCTGGTGTCCCAGTTGGCCTTGCTCGCATACTCACCTCTTTGGCATGATTGACACAGTGCATGTACTGGTTGGCCAGAGCAGAGCAGCTGAGGGTCTGGTGGCTATTCTGGCGATAACAATAGAGGATTTGGGCCTGCAGGTCAGCACAGACTGGATGATACTCATACCGCCTGCAAACAAAAACAGGGACCGGTGAGACAAATGATCTTTACTCAGAATGATGACTGAGGTTGAAGAATACATAAAACATTAAAGAAGGTACCTTGTAAATATAGAAAAATATTTAATGGAATAATTATCTTCAAATTCCAAAGAAGCACAATAAAATTATTCCCATGAAAGAATGCATATAGAGTTCATGAATTTTAGGAAATGTAGTTTCATGGATAAATACAATTACAAGTGACTCTGGACACCATGACTGTCTCTCTTAAACCCAAACCCAAACCCCTGTGAACAGTGTGGCACTCTGTAGCCAGCCTGCCAAGCCAGAAAGCTGTAGGCCTCACTCTCCCTCCCATCCCCACGTCCAGCAGGTCAAGAAGTTGGAGCAGCAGTCAGGTCCTCCTTCTCCATGCCCACTGTCCTTACTGCAATTCCAAATTATTTATATCCTGTATTCAAGCAATGACCTCCAAGCAGGTCTCTGTCACAGTGTTTTGCCCTCTATTCCTGCCCTCACGACTTCCAGAGGGTTCTTCCTAATACATACATACAAGTCAGTGTCTTTCCTTACTACTTCTTAAATAAAATACAAGGCCAACAGGCACAGTCCTTCTTGGTCATGCTCTTGCCTCCTCCTTCATCTCCATCTCCACCTTGCACACGACTGCAGCCTGGACAAACCGCATTCAGGTTTGGTGCATACACTTCTTGTGTCTTTGCTCCTGCTGCTCTTGATCTGGAAGCGTTCTGCACCCAAATCACCAACAAATGCTTATAAACCTGGAAAATACCTATCCATCTTCCAACTGCTCAAGTACAGCCTTCTGGGTGCGGCTTTCACTAGCTCTCCTCCCCCAGGAGTCTGTCACTCCTTATGGTGACCCATTGATCCCCATTCACTTCCTCACCCCACAGTGACTGACTAGCATAGTCCAGTGCCATTTGCTAGCCTACATTAAATGGAACACAATTTCCAAGTGTGACTCTTGTCTTTTTGTGTGTGTGTCCTCTCCTTTTAGATTAACTATCTCTTCTAGAAGTCAGGCAATGAATCTGTTGAATGAATACAAATGAGTGGAAGGAAAGCATTTTAAAATTCCCTGGGATAAAATTTTGCAATTGTATTCGGAAATCTCAGATTTTAGTTAATTATTCTCAGTGAATATGAATATGCTTTACCAAATGTAAATGTTTCCAAAAAAGTTCATAATACACACTTGAAAAACAGCAAATCAAATGAATTATACAAACAAAAATAAAATATTCTTATTAACATGGTAGGGGTACTTGGATTTTAAGAACTAAATGCAAATGGAGAAAATACATAAAATTATCACTTTTAATCTAGGAATCTATTTTTTTCAAATTAGTTTTGTTTAACATAAAAATGCTTCCAGTCTTTTCTTATCAGTTCTGTCTTTGAAATTTAAATTTGTTATTTCCATACAATCTTGAAATCACATTATTTTAAATTTAATGGGTTCTAAAAAAACCCCTATAGAACACAGGGGATATTTCCCATCAATAAGGAAACCCCTGGGTGATGATTTGTCTCCTCATTACTTTTATCCAACACACTAAGCTAATATATATTTTGCTGAAATAGAAATGCAAACCATGCTACTGGTCCCTAAGGGAATTTACTTCCCACTGCTCTCCAAAGAAGGCAGACATACAGGGGAAAAAAAATACTCCTGCAAATTTTACATAACTTTGCTTTTACTTTTTCATTCATTATCTTACTACTTGGTCAAATACCCAAGAACAGAAGTTAAACCCAATCCCAGAAGTTTCAATTCTTTTTAAGATTTCAAGTTCAGATGTTTGTGAATTTTTCTGGACACAGACTTCCCTAATCTTCTACTATGAACACCAGCATTTAAAAAGAGTCAGCTGTATTTCCAAGAGCACAGGTGCAAATACCACTGACTGCTTGTAGCAAGACCTGCATCTGGATGAATACTGAATAAAATGTGATTAGCATCAGGTCAGCTGAATCTAGTAAATACAGGAATAATGATAACTTACTCTAGCATTCACAGCAGAATTTCATTCTACCCTGGTGCTCACAACTTGATGTGTCTCCAAAGTATCTTAGATTTAAAGTCAAGGGGAAGAGGGTGGGGAGGAAAGCCTAGGAAAACCTCATCAGATACATGGCCCTTCCCAGTATGGAGAGGAAAAGGCCGGAAGAGTGAGCATTGATGCACTGCACACCAGAAAGAAGACAGTGTGTATACATTTTTTTACCTTAAAAAAAGACTATTTGAAATGGGATAATTCATCTAAACTGTGGGCTCCTTAGAAAGAGGTAATATAAATTGCATATAAGCATTTACCCTGAGCTGAGCTATTATTCATACAAGTTGAAGTCCATGAGTTATTTATGATTTGGAATGTGTCAAAATATACTTTTATCACCACAAATCAATACTACTGCTTGCTTCCAGGGCCCTTGACTTCCTGTCTGTTAGTCTGTTTGGATGAGTGTGAGTGCAGCCATCATCTGAAATCCGTTTTGTATGTTTTAACCTGTATTGATGATTAGATGGTAGAAGGGGGAGGGAAGTGGTGGAAATCAGCATAATTGTCCCCCAGTTCCTGGGGTAGACTCTGGTACATTCTCCTTGGATTAATCTGTAAGGGTAAGGCTCTGCTTCTGTATTGATCTGCCATGCTTGTTAGGCTGCCCTAATGCACTGTTTTCACTTTGGGAAAATGCTAAATGAGATTACCGTCTAGCACTAGAAGGCCATAAAGCACAACCCACGGCACCCTCCATTCAGGAAAAGAGTTTCAAAGACATTTCCAATATGCATTACGGTAAACCCTCTGTGTAATCATAGAGTCGGCAATAGACTTTTATTGACTGCTTTCATTCCTGCTGATGGAAAAAGCCATCATTAAGCAAAAATAACAAAAGGCAGAATTTCAAGATATCTAAGAAGGAAAATTAAATCTTAGTTACAAAGGACATTAAAACAGTTCAATCTCATTGTTCATAAGGAAGATTCAACAAAGCAATGGTGAGGCTGTAAAGAGGAAGATGGAATATAATTTTAGAGAACTTGGAACAATAAGACATCACAGTCATCAAAAACCAAACAAACAAGTTTAGCAAAAAAGAACTGGTAGAATAAAGTCAACCTTTGAGAATATACGTTCATCAAAAACAATTAAGGAAAAAAAATCCTGTTTTCTGGTATATTGACATTGTTGGGGACTTTTAATGGAATATACCTTATGCATAGCTCTTAAATTTTCTCCCTGTCCTTTGATTCTTAGTTTCTTTCCTTCTCTTCATTTCCACAAGAACAAGAAGTCTGCCTTCAGCTTGAGCTTCCCGCCACCAACAGTGGCAGCTGTGGCCAAAGCAGGTTAGCACATGAAGGGATAATTGGAGAACCAAAGGTTTGTCCAAGAAACAAATCGAAAGAATTGCTCCTGGTGGCGTTCTATAGCCAACAGAACTGTTTCCCCTGGCTTTGGCTAATGTTCAATGCTAATATTCACTTAAAAGGCACTGAAGAAAATATACCCAAGTATTTTTCTCATTATACTTGACAGGTCCTCTGTAGAAACTTTGGAAAAAGAGAAAAAACAAAAAGAATAACCATTTAGGCGGTTTCCAATTTTACAGTATTTCAAATAACCTGCTGATGGATGTGAATTATTACTACAATTTCTGATTATTTCCTTAGGAGATTTTCTTATACGTTGAGTTAATTGATCAAAGAGAAATAAAAACATTTTCAGTAAAAATGAAGCTGAGTTAAACAGTATTCACAAGTCTCCTCTTAAGACCCTCCAATACGGTTCTACATGGGAACCTGTTTTACAGCCATCACTGGTTTCACTGATGTCTCTCCTACTTTCATGTCTTAGACTCTTCTTTGATGTGGGTCTGAGCTTTAAATTTCAAGGAAACTACTTACCCATCTTTTTAGTTCTGCTAATATAAATGGCAAGTATAATAGGGTAACTTCAGAGAAGAAAAAAATATGGAGATAGCTCTTCTCCTACCACTCTTCACTCAGAAGGTGAAAGAAGACATGTAATGACAATCAGTTAGAAGCCACAATTCCTAAATCTCGCAGGAACACAGAAATTGTTCATTATGAGTGCAGGCGCATGCAAAGAAGATCCTTGGCATGTATTTGGACCAGTAAGTACCTGAGAGAGTTCTACAGATACCATAATGAACCACTAGGAGAAAGGGAAGGGTTGGGGGAGGAAAGGAAGGAGGAGGGGGAGGGAGGGAGGAAGGGAGGGAGGGTAGAGAGAATTAATGAAAATGGCTGGTGCTAAAAGGAAAATTCTGATTTTTTAAACAGGGTCCAATGATGCACCCTTCATGAGGTCACACAGTCTCATCAAACCACATCTAACACACTAAAAGCAGGCATACAACACAGCTCTGGAGTCAGATCTTTTAAGCTTAATTCCTACAGCACTATGCAGAATCTCTTATTTTATTTTGCACTAAACTGTTCATTATACATTAAGCCCAGTGGCTAGGGTTTCTGCTTTTCTTTCAAAACATAAAACTAAAGCTGCTAAGCATGTTGCTAGTATTTAAAATGATGTAACAATTCACTCATTGCTTTTATTATAATAAAGCCAGTGTAAGGTAGTAAAAAGGAAGAAAAATATCCAAAATATATTTATTATCTCCTATGAATTTTTTCATTTTTATTTTACCTTATATTTTAGGGTTCTAATAAAATGTTCAGAATAAAATAAAAATAGTCCTTTTTTCTATAAACGTTAAGATCTGAAAAAGAACTCATTTACAAGCATTTTTGACATTCCTAATAACTGCTAACCATTTCATTAATGATGTTTCTATCTGGGCAATAATCAAATTTCCATAATTATGCTTGAGAGGCCAAATTTCTTCCAAAGGTACCTGCTTTCTTTGTTTCCATTTGTTTCCACATATGTTCTGTGACATGATTTCTTAAAGCATAAAATAAAAATGGAAGAGATTTTCCCTCACAAACAACTATTACTAACAATAATTCATGTTAACTATTATGTTGTCCAAACCAAGGGCCTCCACTGTCATCAGAGAAGGGCACATTGGCCTTGAGTACCCCTGGTGCAGCCCTTAGCTCAATGAACCAGTCAAGCTGACAGCAGACCATCAGGAGCACTGTCCACTCAACCAACGGACTCAACTTGAGTGCTGTCAAAGAAACCATCAGCTCTGGCTAGATTACAAGAGAGTCCAGCCAGCCCTCCACAGCTGCATATTGCCAATCTCAGAAAATATTTTTTTAAAAATGAGTTTGTATTGAACACAGTCTTTTTTTTTTTTTTTTTGGTCATTACTCCCTAAATGATATAACAACTTCTTACACAGCATTTACATTGTATTTGGAATTCTAAATCATTGTGAGATGAATTTTTAAAGTATACAGGAGGACATATGCAAGTTACATGCAAATACTAAGCCATTTTCCATAAGGGACTTGAGCATCTGTGGATATTAGTGTCCTTGGGAGTCCTGGAACCAATCCCATGTGGATACAGAGGGAGGCCTATAGAGAGAGTCCTCTCCTGAAACTCCAAGGCTTGAGAGCAGTATCTATCTGAAAATACCTTACTATTGCAATCTGCTAGTTGAGGCAAAAGATATCAGAATCACAACTCCATAATCTGGATCCACAAAAGGTAACCTGAAAGGAGGGAGGGGAAAGCATAGCCAGTGTCCCACCAGATGTTAGGATCCTGAGTAAAAGTCCTCAATCCAGAAATATCCCGACAGGATCTCTGCTCACCTATCCCAGTTCTCGTGAGGATGAGACTGTCTCTACCCACAGATACAATGTACTTTTGCCAACTGACCTAACTCACCAACACACCAAAATGTAAGGTAAGCAAAAAACTTTTCAGTTTTGCGATGCATTTTCATTCTTATTCGATCATACCAGGTACTTGGGAAAATGAGGCAGTGTGGGGATTTCATAGCATGTGACCACATGCTGGCTGGTGGGTGGCAGCCAGTGAAGAATAGTGCACTCTAACAGTGGGGAACTCCTGACGCCCAGTCTCTTTGCCCGAGGAGGCAGCTCTTGCTCTTCCCTTCACTGAGAACCTCTCTGGGCATCTCACCTGCCACACCAAATGGAGGGGATCAGGCCACTTTGGCTCACCCAGCACAAGTACACTGCGGGAGAACTCCGGCCTCTCTTGAGGATTTTGCACTTAGAAAAATGGGACCATTTTCTGCTGAGTCTTCAATGAATGAAAGCCCCTGCTATTTTGTTTTGCAAATAGTCTCTTAAAATCAGACAACACAGAGAGGCTGAAAATGACTTCATATTAGTAAAATAATTTTTTTTCCAGAAGATTTTTCCAAGTAATAATACCTTTGACAAGAAATAAGTTATTCAGATGAAAAGATCTGTGAAGTCAGGCATCTGATGTGAGGCAAAAAAAACCCAATTAGGTGGCTAATTTTTATTTTCCACCATATCATGGTATTCTAGACTCATATTAAGTACATCACAGGTTTTACCTCTCAATAGGATATAAAATAATTCTTACTTTACATAAAATAGATCTAGGCTGTGGGGCAAAAAGAATCAATGTCAACATTAACTCAATCTGGAAGGACCTGAAATTGACTTCCAGATCACAACACGTTTAGGACAAACTAGGATGCTGCTTTCTTAAACTCTCAAGGTCTTCCTACCTGACAAAATTCTACAGCTACCATATTGCACTGTGGTGTTGGTGGGGAGGACTTCATTTAAACATATAGGTCTCCCACCTTCTTACCAATGCTTGAAATATTGTTATTTTAAAATGAACATCAGGCAACAATGCTGCAGTAAAACAGACACTAGTGAGTTCACAAGTGTCAGTGCAGCAGCTCCTATATGGTCCCTCTGCTGAAGCAGGACCTCTTGCCCTGCACACAGTAGGGGCAGATAAAGTCACAGTTCACAGGATCAACCGGTGGTTACAAAATTGCAACACCTGGGAACTAGATTTCAGGGTTGCAAGTTACATTTGAATCCCCACAGGATGTATCCATGTGTGGATGAGACCAAGTAATCCTATGCACAAAATTAGTCTTACTTGACTATCTTAATAATAGAATATTGTGGTTTCAGAGCCAAGAAAAGCATTATTATTATTATTATTATTATTATTATTATTATTATTATTGAAAAACATGGCATTTAATCTCATTTAACTGTAAATAGTTTAGACAACTGAGAACATGAGAATCATATATAATGCATCAACATTAGATCTCTTTTTCCTTAAACATGTGTATCTATATGATATGTTGAACTTACATTGACACTGACTCAGTTATTTTAGCCCCTGTGCTTTGTGAATTATTTCTCTTCCCCCACACTGCTACTCTGGAATGTTTCTAAGTGTTCCAAGGGTAAAAAATAGAAGCTGGTGGGTTCATTCACTCTTTCATCCATTCGGTCACTCCCACAACAAATATGATTAAGTCACAGACAATTATTGAGCACTCATCACATGACATCTACTGTGACAGGGGATAAATAAGATGTGATCCTTGCTGACAGCCAGCTCATAGTCCAGCGGGGCGAGACAGAAGTGTACATGGGGTCTTACAATCAGATTGAGAGGGAATAACATCAACACATTGCAAGGCAAACACAGATGTCTAGTTTTAGAAATGACCCAAGCCAAATACATCATATTCCAGATAAGAAAAAATCTAACACTAGTGAACACAGTGAGGACTGGCCTCAAGATTCTCATGAACCAACTTTCCAGCCAGCAAGAACAGGTGCCTAGTGGATCTAGACACCAGAGACGTTGACCTTGAATTATGAATACCCCCCTAATCATAAGCTTTCTAAACTCTTTGCTTTTCCTCAGATAAAAGTTCCGTGTGTGCTCATGATACATGGTAACACAGGCATCGTTTGGAGAGGTGAGAATAGCTGTGTACAGTAGGAACTTATAAATTCTGAGTCAAATAGAGAATCCACAAGGAAGGAGCAGCCAGAGACCAACTTTCCTACTTACCAACAACAAGAATGCTGAGGCTAAGTCTTGCTGGGAGGGCTCTGCGGGTGACTTCCAGTTGGCGCCACTACTGCTCTTTAGCCTCCTTTGCTTCCTTCGCAGGAGTGCCTTTTGTCAGCACTCGATGGCTTATGAGTGATGGTGCCAAGAAGGAGAAAGCAGGATAATTTGTTCCTGGATCAATGCCCAGATTTGGAGGCAGAAGGGAGAGAGGAGGAACTGGGATAAGTTGGAGAAAGTAGAAGAAACCTGGGAAGCAGAATAATTTACCAGAATTATAGGAGTCATGCGCCATATTGGTTCAGTTGGAGAAAAAAAGAGAGGGCTGACCTATGGAGCATAGCAACAAACTCAATGGGAAGGCCACGGGAAAGAGGAGACTGCAAGGTCTAGAGCAGGGAACTAAAGCAAACTGGGGCACTTGTTCTCCAAGAGAACTCTAATTTCAAGTTCTTGAAAAGGCCCTGTTCATCACCTGTTCTTCCTGAAGAAAGTCTTTGAGTTTGGAGGAGAGAGAATTGGAAAGCCAGCAACGGTATCTTTGGTAGAACCAACAGGTGGAGTGCCAGTTCTGACAATCTACTAGGGTTTCTGACAAAGGATGCTTGCAATAACCTAAGAGCTTCTGAAAAAATTTAATGAACATCAAACATAACCTCCCATATTTGGAGAAATATTTACCTCTAAAGGCCTTACTGTGTTATTGTTATCAATTAAATTTAACTGTCGTAATAACAGAGAATCACCAAATCTTCCTGAGAATTGAGCAGTACAGAAGCAGCACCCTGTGCAGATATACAGTTGAGGGCACACAGTCATGCTGAGCTTCTATTTCTAGGAATTTTTAATAATTTTTCAAAAAGAATTACCCTTTGGGATGAATTTTTTATGCTGCTTCTTGGCTGTGGGGAGATTTGAGGGGTGAGTTTGGTGAAATTCCATTTGAGTCACCCAGGCATAAAAATACATTGCAGTACCCCTACCTCTTTCCTGTAGGATCAAATTTAAGAGAGTGCTTTTAATACCAAGATAAGCCAAGAAGAGCTTAATTTGAAAAATTTAAAAACTGTCACATATCTCAACGAGGACTGTGACACATCCTAAAAATCTAAGTTAAGACCACAATTTAAGTCAGTAGTGAGAGAGTGTCTTACATTCCTTTAGGTGGTACTCTTTCTTCCACTACATTTAAAAAGCAAGATCTAAATACCAGATACACACTGGAAGGAATGTGTCTGGCTCCCTTAACAGAAAGAACTGCAAATGTATTTATTTAGTGACAAGGGAAGGAAAAAATTACCCACACTGATTGGCCCTTTAAGTATCAAAATGAGGAGAGGAGGAAGCGGTTGCTAGGAGGGGGAAGAGTTAAGCCGTTTGTCTGTCCTCCAAGTCTCTTTCAATGTCTGGAAGGGGAGGGTGCTAGACATGCCACAGAAAGAGGGAATCCCCCAGGGGTGCAGGGTTGCCAGGCAGACAGAATTCCATATGGGTTGAGGCCACTGTGTCCAGGCAATAAAGGATGTGTAGGAACAAATTGGGGAGAACACTAAATTCACCCCCAAAAGCTTATCATGAAAGATGTACCCTCCTCAAGGTCACAGGTGTCCTAGGGAATCTAAGTTTTCAGGAAATAGGGCAGCAAGTAGGTGGTACGGAGGTCTGAGGAGGGAGGCAGTGATTGCTTCTATTTGGGAGTAGCGTGGGGGGTTTTTGGAGGAGAGGAGACCCCTAGGTGCAGGGAAGAATTGTAAGGGGTAGGGAGGACATCTGTGAGGGCCAGTGTGAACCAAGATCCTGGCTCAGGCAAGTCCAGCATGGTCAGGGAATTGGTTGTAGGTGGAAAGAGGTAGTGCTGAGAAGGGAGGGGTTGGGACATACAGTTTTTGAAAGTGGATGGAAGTGGAGATCCCCTGGCTGGGTGGCCCACTGGTGAAGTGGTGCTTGGCTAAAGTGAAATAAGCTGATGAGGGGACTGGTCAGGCAAGATGGAGGACTAGCAAGCAAGAATGGAAGGACATAGTAAGTGAAGGACATGGAAGGAGAGGAGAGGAAGGGCTAGGAGAATCACAGAGTGACTCAGGGAGGTAAAGATGAGAGTGCTCAAGCACTGTCAGGAACCCAGGTGGAAATGAGTCCCCACTGCCCCAGGATCTAAAGTGTGCAGCTGAAGCTCATCCCACGGGCAGGACTATAATCACACAGTACAAATCCCCCCCAAGACACACAGGGAGAGGGCAGGAAAGAAAGCTGGGCCTTGAGAATGGCCTGTGTCGAGAAATGACAGGAAAGGAAGATGGAACAGGGGGACAAGTGAGCTCGGAGAGAAGCAGCAACATAAAGCAGTACACAGGGTTGGGGAGACCAGAGTTCCATCACAGAGGAGACGGTCTAAAGGAATTAAGACTGGTAAGAGGCCACGGAATGGGATGGAATGGGATTCCTAGCAATCTGGAGGAGGAACTCAGCCTAATGCACAAAGCAGAAGCCAGATGGCAGGAAACTGATAAAGAAGAAAATGGACACAAAGAAATGGAGGCAGTGGGATTAGGTGGGTCCTTCACATACTCTGGGCACTGTGGGAGATGAGAGCTGCCTTAAATCTGCTTGGAGATGATGAGAAAGCCTGAGATAAGACAATGGAATTTCAGGAAGAAATGGAAAGGCTCAGGCCTGAGTAGTGGGGCAGGAAGATATTCCAGACAGAGAAGGAAGGAAAGGCAGTGAAAGAAGATGGGGAAAGGCTGGAGCAGGAGGCAGGGCTGCCACTAATGGACGTTTTTCTTTTAAGATTCATATGGAAATTTACATAGAGATTAAGAATGAAAACACTTTCAGCAAGGACACATTGTGCAAGCATATTGCCATAACACAGAGTGAGGGCAAGGAGTAAAGGTGTTCAGAAGTTGGCCAGCTGAGGAGACTGTGTGAAAAAGATGAGTTTTCAAGTATTTTTAAAAGATGTGAAGAGAGGAGGATGTGGTTTGTGCAGAGAGGGTGCAATTGAGGAGTAACACACAGATTTCTTGGCTCAAGCAAAAAGTCCACAGTGAAGAATATTTTAAAATGAGGGTGGTGAGGTGGGGGAGGAGTGGAAGGAAATGGTTTTCTGGGTGGGAAACCTCAAAGGTCTGATGAATCACCCAACTGCAGCAAGAATCCAGAGAGCAAGCCACTCGTAAGAAAGGGAGGGTTTTCCTACGAAAGCTGGCACAGAGCAGCAGAGTGCAGCCGACCTGCAAAGCCCTGGTACCTGAGCAGGGACAGAGAACTTCCCAGGGATGCTCAATACTGATGAGGGGCGTGTCAGACTCCCTCCTGTATCTCCCAAGTTGGACTTTTCACTGAGGCACACGTATCTACATAGAAAATAAACATCTCTAAGACGGGTTATTTGTGCATTAGCTGATGGCCATCTCCTCACACCTGTACCAAATCTCCAGTTCTTCCAGCTTAAGCCCCTTTCTTGCTCTCTAAGACAGATGTGCTCTCAAATGAATGGTTGGCTAATGGTTAATGGAGAAAGCCTGGCATGAAATACACTTTAAAAATAGGAATTTATGGATGTTGGTCAACTTGCAACTGTAAGTATGCAAGTTCAATTTAAAATCATAGAACATCTATGTGCCAATAGATGCCTGAAATATACCTAAAAGAATACACAATTGGAAAGAGCAATTGCTTCTAAGGAAGGAAACTGGATAGGTGGTCAGAGTTGAGAAGGAGACTAACTTTTGCATATGATATTTGGATTTTCTATCATGCATATATACTGCTTATCAAGAAATAATTTTTAAAATGCAATGGTATACCATATTTATATGATTGTGTGCTCCTGAAAAATCGCTATGAGAAAGTTTGCTTTCCCTCCAGATGCCTAGGCCCCGCAATTTCTAATGGTAATGTCATTTCCATGGGTTTTGTGGCACTAAATAGAAAAATGATGAAAAATTTAACCCCAAGACACCAGATATGAAACTCCACATGCCAACGCTACACCAAGGCAAAAATGTAAATTGGGAAATAACTCAATACCTCCCTACCTGTCAGCCTTCAGCACAAGATTGGCACAAGTCCTGATTTAATATCTCAGTAACCTTGTGAGAAAAAGGACAGAGAAACTGCCAAATTAGTGAAGTCATGGGTCAAAGCATTGGGAGTAAGTGTAACAGGGAACTCTAGCCTAGACGCTTTCTCTATCCATGGAATTCTTCCAAGTTAGTCCCTCCTCTGTCTTTGTAGTCACTCATGCCCCACCTCTTTTCCTCTCTTGATTATAAGAGAATTACAATTAATTCTCTTACAATTATTAATTACAATGACTCCCAAAGCTCAGGTCTTTATCCCTTCTTCTTTCACAGTTCCTGGGGTTTCTCCTACTGCTCTGGTGAGAATGAATTTCTAGACTCTTCACCAGTCAGCAGCCCTGAGTTTAGATTTTATTGGATTTCAGTTCTTTAGTTCTTCTATAAAATACACAGATAGATAGTACTCTTACCTGTCTGAAGCCAGGGCTAGATCTGATTCCTTCTACCTTTGAGTACTCTATGCCAAGTATCAGCTGGATATGTTCAATTTTGTTATTTTCTATTTTCTTATGCAGACAAGATTTTCCTTCCATTATTCATTAACAGCAATACTGTTTTTGCATTAAATTTCATGGTATTTTATTTTTGGTATTATAATATTTTGCATGTAAGATGCCATTAAGACAGTTTTTTCTTCCTTTGAAATGCTTTTTGCCTTCAACTATTCCTCAGTTTCCCCATCATCATCTTGTGCTAGGCTCTCACTTCATGCAAATACGATTACTACAGTCTCCAGTCCCTCTGCCCTCAGTTTTTCATTCTTACCAACACAAATTCTTCTCAATGAAGAGCCTGCAAAATGTCAGCCTCGGCTCAAAATCAACCAGAATTCTCCCCTGTCTTCCACCTCCTAAAGCTAATTTTACTTCCAAAATATCTGTCATATACCTTGCCTTCTCACAAGCTACTACTTGTTGCATTGATAGAAAAAATATCCATTGAAACTTCTACTAAATCTCTATTTACCTATTCTGGCCTCAAAGCGGAGCACAGATGGTGACATTTGCAAGGTTGTTTTCGAACACAATCCAATATGAACCAGTATAACAGCCAAGGAGCACAACTACACATATTCCTAATGTCCATTTCCCAAGCCATGTTATAAAATTAAAAAATAATTCTCTGAATTGATTTTATTTTTCACTCGTGGATAAGGGCACTATCTATAGCAGCAATAAGTTTCCATAGGAACTAAATTCATTTCAAAAGGTTGGACATAGAGGCTTAAAAAAGGGGCTCCAATAACAACAATTTTGTATATAGTGCCTTATATCCTTGAAGCTCAGAGCATTAGAAATATTAACCTTTTACTCCCCTAAGTCCCAGGAAATGAAAGACAGTCTCTTTGCAATGGAGAAATGGATAACTGGTTAAGAAGAGAATTTAAAAGGTAAATTGCTAATTATTAGTGTTTCATTTCTAGCATTAGGCACAACTACTTTTACATGGTATGGTAACACTATTTACTAATCTTGAGGAGTACACGATGGATTCAAATAGTTGCTAAAATTTTCCCTACTTCATACTCCATCATAAAGTAAATACAAAAATTAGAAGAAAATATACCTTCAAGGTGCTTTGTATCATAAAATTGAAATATTTATACAGGCATATAAACATATTAAAATACATGTCCCTTTATGGAACATCCACACAATAACTTTGCAACTTTAAAAATCAAATTCTCTTTTTTTCTTCTGATTAACTGAAGTATTCAGTACTGATGTCATAAGAAGGCATTAAATCCTAACACATCATATAATCTTATTCTCTCTTGTGTTACATAAATGGATTTAAGTATTTTTCAGAGGACAGGCAAGATTTAGCAAATTGGCTTAACATTCTGGGCTGCTGCTGAGACTTAAAATGAACAAGACGAAATATGAAGTACAGAAAACAACAATCTGCTACACAAATTCTCCAAATGATTATGATCAGCCTCATACTCCAGTATTTCAGAGGTGGAATCTCAGTGATTCCCACATAAAGGCATAATGATGTATTACTGCAGGACCAAATAATACATTTCTCAATTCAAGTCTGGATTGGATTCACCATGCTGAGCTCCATTAGTTTTACATGTCCCTAAGGGTTCCAATTCAGCAGTATTAATCTATGCCATTACATACAGCCCCCATCTACAAATATCTGCCTTATGAATGTCCCTTAATACAGCTTTCCAGTCGAGTGTTTCTCGAGAAAAATCACAAAACTAGGGAAACTGGAATCAGTATAAATTTCCAAGTAGACAGTAAGTCCTGCCTACAATGTCATCACACTTCTGTGCTAACCTCACTCTCCCCTTCATTATTAATGTTATTCATGATAGAGTCAACCTCCTCTGGGATCACATCCCTTTTTACCCCTTTTGCTCTTGGCTAATGACCTGGTCTCTTATTTCATGGAGAAAAATAAAAACCAAAGGATAATTTTCCCTGCTTTCCATCATAAAACCTAGATCTGCACCCATCTTCCCCTTCCCCCCCCTTTTTTTAGGGGAAGAATTTGTCTTATAAAAAGAAAGGCTAAGATCTGCAACAAAATGAAATATGATATTTTAAACATAAATACCCATGGATCCAATTCTCACCTGCCCTTTATTCTGCCTTCTAGTGGGATTTTTTTTCTCATTGTATCCTCAACCTCTTCCTATACTAGGTCATTTTCACCAGCACTCCAACACTCTCTAGCTACCCAGAAAAACTTTCTACAGTGATGGAGAAGTCCTGAATCAATGCTGTCCAACATGGTGGCCACAGCCATGTGGCTGATGAGCACCTAAAATACTCCTAGTGCAGCAAAGGAAATACATTTTAAATTTTACTTAACTTTAATGAATTTAAATCCAAAGAGACAGCTGTGGCTGGAGGATACCATATTGTTGAAAGTCAAGCTCTAACAACTCTATCCTTGCCATGGCCTCCTCCATTTCCTTACCTTCTACCCACTCTTCCATCCACGCCAATGTGGTTTTCACTCCAGCATTCAATGGAATAGCACCATTGAATGGGATTTTGGAGAGAGATTTTATATATAAATTTTTTTTCCACCTCCTGGTGGTGGGATGGTGAAGAGTAGTGTTGGGCATAGCACCCAGGGCTTTTCATATGTTTGGCAAGTACTCCACCACTTGAGCTAAATATTTAGCTTTCAGTTATTTTTCATAGACATCTCATAAAACTGACCAGAGCACAGATGGGTTCCAGTAAATTACCCCTCTTTCTTGAAAGAGTTTCTTTGCTTCATAATATGCCACTCTTCTGCTTTTCCTCCTAGCTTTGTCTTACCTTTAACTGATCTCTAAATGTTGGAGTCCTCAGGGTGGCAGGTCTTTGCTCTTTTCTCTCTTGTACTCTCCCTGCAGGTATCTCGACCATTCTCATGGCTCTAACTGCAATCTGTGTGTTGGAAGCTATCAGATTCTGTATCTATCCCAGTCCTCTAATGTGGGAGGCTGCCCCCTGCCATTTATACTGAAGGTTTCATAGGTACCTCATGCTTAAAACTGAACTCTTAGTTCCTTCCTCTACCCCTAACAATCTCTTCTGTGTTCCTCATTTCAGTAAATGGGCCTCCAAAATCAGGGAGTCCTCTTTGCCACTTCTCCTCTGGCATTTCCAATATCCAAGTCTTGTCAATTAAACATCAAACAGACATCTGCAAGAAACCCATTTCTCTCCATTTCCATTGTCATTAGCCTAGTCCAAGCCACCATAATTAACTTCCTGGAATATTTCAATAGTCTCCAAAGCAGTCTCTTACTCTCCATTCTCAGTCCCCCACCTTCATCTTCACTGCAATTCATGAACAAAGGTACGTTCTTAAGACTGGAATCTGGGGGCTCAAATAGGAGGCTTTAGGGAAGCATAATGGAAGGGCTGGCTGCAGGGCCAGTGTGTGAAATCGTCTGTTGAAAGAGCTCAACTCCTTCTGAGTTCTGAAAGGAAGTAGAGTGTGGGAAGCACAATAGAAAGAAATGCATAGGGGCGGCATCTCAGAGGACTCTGGCCATAATCCTATTTGGGATTTTGTTTCAAGAGACATAGGTTGGAAGATGTAAGTTCAGATTCATCACTTAAGAGACACTCTGGTTGTCCTTTTGTTGATTCTAGTGGTACACATCTACAGAACTTGACAGCACTTTTTTTCGATCCAGGGGTGGGGGTAGCGGGTGGGTTCTGGGGATTGAACTCAGGGGCACAACACCACTGAGCTACATCCCCAGCCCTACTTCTATTTTATTTAGAGACAAGGTCTCACTGAGTTGCTTAACACCTCCCCATTGCTGAAGCTGGCTTTGAATTCGCGATCCTCCTGCCTCAGCCTCCCGAGCCGCTGGGATTACAGGCGTTTGCCACTGCACCCAGCTTGACAGCACTTTTCATAGGTAACATTGTCAAGTTATATAGGTGATTGGTCATTTCTTCCATTAGACTATAAGCTCCAGCATCTATAACCTGCATGTCCAAATCTGCATGTCCAATCTCTGACTAGAGAAATAAACCTGAGGAAGTTGCTTCATCTCTCTAAGGTGCAACTCTTCCATCAGTTGCCACCACTTAAGATTGTTGTGAATGTTAGTAAGTAACATCTAAGCCCTCAACCCAACACCCAGCACAGAGTAAACTTTGGATGAATGCTAACCACTATCATCATTATTATTTCAACGAATGCACTTCTACAGGTTATTTTGGGATCCTGTTTATTAGTTTTTCTTTATTTCCAAAGTGGTTTCTACTTTCAAACGGCCAACTTGAAAATCAAGTTTTAGAATGCAGTGCATCTGAGCATTGGTGACTGTTTACATAACTTGAAGGTGCCCACCAAGTGCTCCAGTGGGGTCAAAAGATGGTTGCTGCACGTGTTTTTGATAAAGGGATTAAAAAAAACTGTACCCATGTTAAAAATCAAACCTCCAGCATGGAGCACATAATTAACATAAACTTTTCTTTCCTGAACTAAGTTCTCATGGGGTGCAATAGTCCTCCCTATGAATAAATGGAATTGTATTTGAAGTAATTACACTTGGCACAGATTTGCCCACTGCTGGTGGCATGGCTGCTACTTGTGACTAGGCAGTGAGGGGAACTTAACAGAATTGATGGCAAACTGCTTTTATTTGCTTTCACACCAGCACAATCCTGTGTAAAATAAGTTGGACATTTTAAGAATAATAAAGACCACAAAGTTAAATTTCTATTACCATTAAACCAGTATTCAAACAGGCCAGAAACTGGTTTTCAGCCTCTTTGAGAAAGTTTCTGTATCTTTAGGGTCATAAATGTCATTCTGGAAAGTCAAGCTGGCAGTTCTCAGTGGGAAGCCTGGAAATGCCAGTGTTAATTAAAAATGGCAGACACCATTTTGGTTTGTTCATGCGGCGAGTTCTGCTCCTTCCCCTCCTCCAACCTGAGAAGCTGCAACCCCAAAGGACATTCAGAAACAATAGGGAGAGGAAAATACTAATGACGATTTCATTTTCCAAGGGCTTCCGATGGCCAGGTAATGATAATAGCACTAATGGTTGTCCCTGCTGCCCAGTCCACAGGCAGGGATGGGGGAAAGGAGGGGCTGAAGGATTCTTCTTTCTGTAATACACACCCCATGGCTGGATGCCAGGAAAACCCAAATAAAAGTTAAAGATGGGCTTCCCTAGGCCTGAACAAATGGCTTTTGTGAAGGATGAACGAGAACCCGGAGCCAAACACATAAAACTACGGTATTTGCAGATTGATTCCTATTCAGAAGTTAATTGTACATTATTAAATGATTATGTGAAAAGCCTGTAAAATTTGGAACTTTGCTATATCATATCATACGGTAAGAGGTATATAATGGCTGTGGCTAGATAGCAGAACATGAAAGAGACACTTTAGACTTATCTGCCTAATTGGATTACTACAAACTGTCAAACTCGCTGATGAAGGCCAGCGACTCCGGTTTGGGTTTGGGCTGAAGAACCCTGAAGGAGGATCTCAAGTGCTGCCCAGGACTGTAATTTAGTTTAAGGTGTGAATAATGGTTTGGCTCCTAATTTGAATAGATTAATGAGATAATTTTTATCATAACCACTAGAAAAAATAAAGCAACGAGGGCTTTTATCAAAGCTTTTCAAGACAATGATAAATCAATCACACAATAATTTCTACCAAATGTTATCAAATTCTACACTTTTACTACTAGCTATAAGCATCAATATTTAGACTGAAGGAAGAACTGTTTAACAAATGAAGCTTTCCTACTCTCAGTATTTGAGCGAGGTCATTTTTTTTCCTTTTATTAATTTTAATTAATTCTATTAAAGCATAATTCACATATCATACAATTTACCCATTTAAAGTGTATAATTTTAAAAGTGTGGCTAAATTACATATAACATAAAATATTGTGTATATTTTGGGTATTAATATGATGTCACGAAGTACAGATACACAATAAAATGGTTACTACTGAAGCAAATTAGCATTCCTACCCTCATCTCCTGTAGTTAACCCTCCCTTTTTGTTTGTTTTGTGCAAAGGGATGTTATAATCTGCTCAATTAGCACGAATTATAAACACAGAGACAATTTTATAACCTATGGTCCTCACATGTATTAAGATTTCCAAATTGTTCCTCTTGAGTATCTTCTATCTTCTGATCTACACCATCCCATTTCCTCACCCCACCCTCTACCTGTGGTAACCACAGGTTCTCTATCTCTTTGTATAGACTTTTTTTTAAGCACATCCATACCTAAATAAGATGATGCAACTTTTTGTTGTCGTTGTTGTTGGACTGAAGTCTTTTTCCTTACTTGTGACCTAAGACTTTTGCCTATGAGACTTTATTTCAGAAATGCACGGAAAGTTAATATCTTTGTATGTATTACAAATTTGCTAAGCACAATATAATGTTGATATAATCTCTTATTTCAAAGAAAATGGCAGATCTGACTGCACTTCAGGGACACTTGACCAGTAGTTGTTTTTATCCTGAAAACTTCTGAAGTCCCTGCAAATGCCAGTCAGTTTTGGATGCTCAGGTACATGAAATGAGTGAGAAGTGATGGGAGATCCTCCTAGGAGCAGTGTTGGGACAAGAAGCAACAAACTAGACTTCTGTTTCGAGGCATTTCATTTCACCAAGCCTGATGGTTGGAATAAAAGTGACATCGGGACCGAGAACAGATATTGATACTGGATTATGCACTTTTCAGCATTCTCCTCTTTCCCTTCCTTCTTTCATTCTTCCATCTCCCATATTTCCTATTTTTGTTTTAGGCACAGTTAATTAAGGGGTAAACAGATATTTGCATAGGCTTCTAAAGTACAAGTAGCAAATATAAGTAAAAAGGCCAACTCTCAATCTGGTGCCAGTGGCAGACATCACTAATCAATCCTGACAGACTTTTAGGTGGAACCCATCAAACTCTCAGAATCCTTCAACAAAATGATGCAAGAACCATCACAATCAATTGAAGTCAGTGCCTGAAATAAAATTTATTTGACTTCCCTTGCAGTCAACTTTCCCTCAGTGTTCTAGCTTTGGCACTGGGTTGGAATCTCTTAGTTTTGCACTTTCCTATGGTCCTGCAGTTAAGCTGAGCATTTTGTGATGTTGAAGATCATGAAAGGCCTGGCTCTCTTCCAATAAGCACTTTGCCATACAAAACCCAAGGTTTCTGAAAGTAAGAAAGAGACCAGATAATGCCCCCTTTTCTGACTCATTCCAAATCCCTCTCTAAGGGAAGCAAAGCCGTGAAAAATCTGGGCTTAGCAGTGTATTTGTTTACTTTCTGGAGAAAAAGAATGGACCTCGATTAATGTCTAAGCCTGTTTCAAAGCTGGTTTGAGGGTTAGGTTGCATATTCACCTTTTTGAAAAGTATGTGTTTAAAAGAAAGTTTCATGACATTAATAGATTTTCCTCATGAACATTTTAGGAGCACCTTCCCCATATATTAACACACTTGCTCATTTGGCTTCATGTTTAATTGCACTCTCTCTCCAGAAAGCCTTTAATGACACCATTTCACATCCAGCCTTGGATTTGGCTCCTCCAAATCAGAGAACAGGGCTTCCCAGGCACCATCTTCCTGCCATTGTGAGCCAAATGCGACTCTCCCCAGCTGCTGCTGGGCTTCCTCCTTCATGGTGGGGGCTTGTCTGCTCACTCTAAGCCACTCCACAAACAGAAGCCTCCCAGGGATCGAGGGGCTGTTAGAGGCAACCTGCTCGGGTCAGGGCCATATTCTGCTCACAGCAATAAGCTGATCCATGCTTCTGCCCATTTCTTTCATTCCGCTGTTTGAGAGGCCACTGTCTCTCAAACCTTCACAGAGCAGCTCCTCAGATAAAGATGCTGTCAGAACTTAATTCAGTAAATGACACATAAAATCTTCCCTAAATTTTGGGATATTAAGATGGACATATGTTCTGAAGGAGATTTAGTCATTTTGTGACTAAAATGTGGCTGCCAAAAAAACAGACACAAGCCAGAGACTCAAAGGACACCTCTGTCTGTACCTGGGAGCTGAAATTAAGGGGGTGGTTTCTGTACACATATGTGCTCATCGCTAGCTGCCCCTCCTCAGCCCCCACAGCTGCTAGATCAAAAGAATACACTGGAGGAGGCATCCTCTCCAAGGGCAGCTTTCCTCGGCTTCAGAAAGAGTTGAAAAGATGTACATAATTTTCCTGGGGTCATTGGTTTTTTAAAATTTTTTTGGCATTTATGTAATGTATGTGTCTGTGGGATAAACAGAAAGTCTTCCCCCACAATTACCTTTGCTTACAGGAAAACACAGCTGCCATTCTCTCATATTAAGATGCAAGTGTAGAAACTGGGGAGACCAAAGATTTCAAAGGGAAGGAAAGTTTTTACCATATGAAAGACACTTCACTATACCAAAGTGCTTTGAAACCAAAAAATGGAGGCAAAGTTAGTATTCTTTTTGGGGACAAAAGTCCTATTGAGCAAGAATCTATAGGTGCCATTTTCCAGAAGAGCCACCTGCGACTACTTGGAGCTTCTGCAGATATTCAGGAGCCAGAATTTCAGACTCCTTCCACCTTCAGGGTTTGCATAGCAGAATGAGCATGCACATGTGCCCAGAGGCAAAACCAAAAGGTAATTACTCAACCACTGTCACCCTGGGATTACTAAACTGCCAAGTCCACTATTTCATGATTCTCTCTTAGATGATGAGCGGCACACTGTTGGCTTCTGTTCAGAAAAACCCTTTGGAGAAAGGAAGTGAATCCCCCACTCCTTTAGGAGAATATTGTGTAGCTCAGAGGGTCTGGCCCATCCAAAGCATGGGATGTAAAAAGAAAGGAGAACTGACTTAATTAGAGTTCGTTATTATTTGCTATAGTTACAATGGCATCTAATAACACTGCTGCCAGCAGGGCTGCTTTATGTGATATCTTCTTCATGTGGCAACCTTTTCATAAATCAAAGCAAAAGCCAATACCAGACAGTTTCTTGTATAGCCTGCCTGACAATAAAAGTTAACACCGAACCTTAGCTGTTATCAATCTTCATAAATGTGTCCACAAAGTGGCAAGACCGTGCCACCTTACAGTGGGGCTGCTGTTAATGCATGCAAGGTAGTGACCCACCGGGTTAATGGGACTTGACAGTCAGTACCCTTTTAATTGAGCCAGAGAAAGCAATGGCCTCGCCCTCTTACCCTTTCCTTAAAGTATACAGGGGGTTTCTCCTCTCTACCTTGGTCCTATCAGTACCTCCATCAGGAAATGACTGTGATCCTGTTTAGTACAGTCTCACATGGCAGACAAGAGAGATCTCATGGGGAAGTAGGTAGGTAGGCTTTTCAGAGAAGAAATATTATTATACAGCATTTAATTGGTATTCTTGGTAGAGCCACCTGACTTGAAGATATCATGTTGACACATACAATTAGAAAATGTTAATGACACATACCTTGGTTTCAGGAAATATATAAATCTTGTCTACATTAACATAAGCACAATATAATATTGTCCTCAAAATCAGAAAAAGTTGTTTTCAAGTACCAATAATCTTTCTTATTTCATTAGAGAATACTTTTTATTAGTTTCTGTAATCAAACCCATGTAGATAAGACCTTACAATCTTGACAAAAATTTACAACATAACAGAAATCTGAACAATTAGTGACAAAGCTTCCTCCAATATACAATATTCTATCATGGTTTGAATTTTTCTTCAGTCCTAATTACTCCATAGATACCGTGAAGAGGAAGGCCTGGCTTCTATTGAGCGTGTGTTGGAGATGAACCCTGGAAATTAGCTAACATCCAACAAAAACCAAACCTGTATTAACTGCCTATAATGGAAATCATCCACAGCTAGATAAAGCAAGCCATTAGACTGGACACAGATAGGTCAACATAGCCACAGGCTCCTAATTTCCTGAATGAATTTATTTCAACATCTATTTCCCAAATGCAGCATATGTGCTAGTTTCTTGGGGAAATCTACAAAGAGAATGAAATCCCTGCTCTCATGAAGTTTCCATGAGATGTACACACTATACCTGTATATGAGACCTTGCCAACAAACTCTTCAGGCTCCCAAGAGTCTGTAACTCTTACTTAGCTTTTTGATAAGCTTCCTCTTCTGTACATTCCCAGTCATTTTAGGGCTCCTTCTAGATTAAAAATGTTCTGAGTGCCTAGGATGAAAAGTATGGAAATGAGTTCAACTCAGTGCAGTAAGTGGCAATCCTTCAAACACAAGCTTGGAGTCTGCTGCTATTGCAAGGACAGCTTGGGTACAGCTCCACCTTACAGGGCTTGAACCAGAGAAAGGAGATGAACACAGGCAACCACCACATGAGCTAGGCTGCAAGAGGGGCTTGAGGTTCACAAACAAACAGGGAGTAATTAAATTGGGGTGCTTTAGTGAGAAAGGAGGTGCTGAAGACATCATGGAGAAATTAACATATGAGACAGGCCCTGACAAATGGATGAGTTCACCAGGAAGAAAATGAGAAAGGTGTGCTGTGCTCTGTGTGCAGGTGACAGGAGCAGCTGCTGAAGTCAGAAGGGGAAGGCGTATCATAAATGAACTCTGAGGTGCAGAAAGGAGGGTGTCAAAAGATGAGCCCGAGGAGGTGGCGAAGGTTTTTTTCATATGTGCCTTAATATTGCAAGTTGAGGGTGTCCGTCCCAACTTCTATATTGTGATTTATTACATACTGTCAATTATTCAGCTTTGAAGCAGAAACTTATTTTGCTTTTAATCATATAGATCAGACTGATGGATGAGTATCTTGTGACTGCAAGACAAGCTGTTAAAAAAAAAAAACTGTTATCATTCACCACTACTTATCACCACAAACCGGGATTATCACAACACTGCAACCAAATAAAGAAATTTGAGTTCTGAGGCTGAGATAAGACTGTAGCCTTCACCCATAGCCTCCAATTATTAAATACTGTATTCACAAAACTAAAATTCACTGTCCTCTTTATAGTAATTTTTCTCTTTGCAAATAAGCTTATAAACTGTAGTTAAAAAATAGTATATTTTTGGTTATAGGTATTAGGACTCCACAGAAGATTTCATTTGAAAACAGGATCCAACTAACTGCTAAATAAAAATTTCAATAAGTTCTAAAGGGACTGGCAGAAGGGCAGGAAGCTGCTTCTTCCAAGGTGGAGGCAGGGGAGATGAAGCTACTCTCCCTGATGCTTCCTCATTCCCTTTTCAAAGAAATCCAGCTCTCCCTGTGATTAAGCATTTTAAATCCAAAATGTGGTTTAAATGCCATGTACATTCCCATGTCCTCAAATGTACTTTTTTTGCTTCTTGCTTTTTCACTGTCCCCAATCTCCAGCCTTTCATTCTTTTTTTTAATATTTTTTTTATTGGTTGTACAAAACATTACATTGTAACTAAATAGGAGCTAAGCAGGTTTTTAAAGACCAACCTAGACACTCTCCCACAAGTGTCATTATTTCTGTGAAAAAGTATGGTCTAAGTGGCAAGCAACTGCCTTCAGAACAGATTTTAGGATGACTCTTGTTTGTTCAGTACAGACCAACATGTAACTGCTCATAAGTCACAAATAAATATATATATTCTAAAGGCATGACAAGGTATTAGATGAGAACTATATCATGAAACTAATAATAGTGGCATTTATCTGAGCACATCATTCCATTTACATTTCTAATCAAATTAGGTAGTTCTTCTCATTCAGTGTAGTAAAATATAATTATTATTTTGAGCAGTGTTGCTAACTGTTGGTTAGTGATTTGACAGAAACATTTGTCTTTAAACACAAGCTTTTAGAGACATGGTATTTTCTCAATTGAAAATTTATCGTTTCCAGGGATTTATTCGTCAGGAAAATATATATTGGATTATACGATGGGGATCAATTAAAAAAACACAAAATTCATTCAATAAAAACTGATCTATACATTTGATTCTTATATTCTTATATTCTCCATCAGTAACATCATTTTATAGATGTAGAGGAGGGTGTGAGGCAGGAAGAGTAACTTGCTAGAGTAGGTCTACTGTATTCAGGGAAAGACACCTATATACTTTATGTCCAATAAAATTTTTGCACATGTGGATATTTATCATTTTATTATAGTTGTATTAACCTTATGGCATGGGAAATTAACAGAAGTTCTAAGTTTTTAAAAAATCTGGAAAACCAAGAACCACAAACAGGAGCAAATGAGCATGTTTTCTAGTGGCTGCTCTAGCAGAACCTGTGGCATATTAAACATTCCCCTTTTCTTAAATCTACTTCGTAGGTCCTCTATCATACAAAAGGGGAATTTTATGGCATGAAGTACAAATAGATGTATCATTAATAAGAATGGACCAGGCTTTCTCCAAAAGTTTAGCACTCAAATCTTTTAAAGATCCAGCCTTAATGCACTCTCCAGAGCAACAATCTTATTTTTTTCTGCATCATCAAGTTTTGAGAAAGCATTTTTCATTTGTCTTGCCGTCTGTTGGAAAAGGTGAAGATGTGTATACATTTTTGTTTTCAATTCTCCTATTAAATCAGTTCCTCAGCACTTCAGTTTCCAAATGTTCCAAAAGAGGTATGGATTGACATTTCTGCCAAAGGACAATTTTTTGCTTTGTAGTTTTTCCCAGAGTTAATGGAAAAACTTCTACCACTAATCTTTTCAATTCACCTCTGGGGAATTACAAACTAGGAGCAAAAACTGCAAAGGTTGTGCCAAAATGCAGTACTTTTAAATTACACAAGTCCAAAAGAACCTAAAATTTTCACAAAACAGGCTTTCCTTTTTTTTTTTTTTGGATAAATAAACAAATAAAGGCATAGGAGGACTGATTTAGATTCCCACCATGATAAAACCTATAAGGTTAAATTACCGGGGCCCTGACAACTTTAGCCCTACTAGATCCTTAAAAAATTGAGATGTATAGGGCTGGGTACCAACTAAATGCCTGAAATTTCACCTATTTATTTCACAACCCTTATAACAACCCTATGAGTAGTTCCATATGCTTTTTCTACATCATCAAAAAGCAACTCAAGAGGTTAAGCAGCTCGACACTACACAGCTAGAGGGACTGGTCGCAATTCCAAACCTATCCATGTTGTAGAGATAAAATGTATACCAGTTTTTAAGGGTTTATGTACAAATATGTGTCACTGTAGCTATTCCTGTTTTTTTTTTTTTTTTTTTTTTTTTTGTATGTCAGGAAAAGAAAAAACATTTGAAATAACCTGAGTACCTGTCAGGATAGGAAGAATACAATAAATTATGGTAGAACATGGAACAGTTTGTAGCTATTTAAAAGAATGGTTGGATTTGTAAGTATTGACCAGGGGAGATATTTCTATCATAAACATATGCAAAAATAAATATGGCATAAATTCATGGTTGTATAAAAATAAAACCTATGTTTAATAAAATTTCTATTCATAGAGATAAACATGGAAGGATAAAAATTAAACTACAATTTCATATGCTTTACTTTTAAGAAGTTGACTTGGAAAAGAAAAGGGGAAAATTACATTTCTCTTATTGTAGAAAGAAAAAAATACTACGTTAATAATTCAAATAAAAATTCAATAATATTGACTAATTTTGCAGTCTTTTCTCTTCCTGGAAGCCTCTAGGAAGGCTATCAAAAGGCAAAAGTTGATCATAAAATTCAATGGGATAGAGAATACTTTAAAAGGCTTGTTTAATAATGCATTAGCATCTTCAAGAGGACTAGAAATAGAAATTTACCTAGAATAGGAGCTAAGTACATGTGACTATGTTCAGTCAGAGTTATAGACAGAAGATTGGACATACCCAGAGAAATGCTATCTGAAAACCCCATAAATTTGCCTCTAAAATATTGTTTTAGTCAGCTCTTCACTTCTATAACTAAAAGGACCCAACCAGAACAACTGTAAAAGAGGAAAAGTTTATTTGAGGGCTCAGAGTTTCAATCTATAGACAGCTGGCTTTATTCCTCAGGTCTCCAAGTGAGGCAGAACAACATGGTGGAAGAATGTGGTGGAGGGAAGAGGCTCACATGATGATCAGTAAACTGAGAGAGATCTCCACTTGCTAGATGTAAATACATACCCCAGTGCCCCATCTCCTCCAGTCACACCCTACTGGCCTTCGGCTCCCAATTAATTAATCCCATTAGGTGATTAATTCATTGATTGTTTTAAGGCTCTCATAACACAATCATTTCTTCTCAGAATCTTCTTGCATTGTCTCACACATGAGCTTTTGGGGAACATCTCACATCCAAACCATAACACACATTCTTTGCAAGAGGTAGAATTTGGTTTTATCTGAATACTTAGGGTACCATTCAAAGAGACTGTGGGAATATTCAAAAGGTTCACATATACCATTCCAATCGTGCAAGAAGATGGGACTCCTCTTCTAAAGTCCAGGATTTTCCCCAGACAGCATCCAATGAACCAAATCTTTCCTGAACTCTCTCCTCCCCAGATGTTCAGTTAAAACTACTGCTTCCTGGGTCTCATTCCCTCCAAGTCCTAAACTTTGCCAGGAGACAGTTAATATAGCAAATGAATATGTGCTTATTTTTGAATGGATATTAATATGATAATATAATGTAATTAATGATCGAGACAATTATAATTATCATAATTAACATATAGACAACATATGTGCACCAATTGTTATACTTGTAGATTTGTCAGAAGACTTCTAGAAACAATGAGCAACTCAAAGATGAGCATGATTTTAATGGTGACAGTTATAGGCATGAGGGATACAGGAAAGAAAAAAATATTCCTGAGTAGGCAGAACTTTGGGCTGAATCCTTATACCCTCTATCAATGCTGCCTTTCAAAACTGCATTTAAGCCCCTTCAAAGTCTGAGTCCAGTCTCTCTTCATGGTTTCATTTTCCACTTGACCTCTTCTTATGTTTCTTCCGACCATTCCAAGCATTTGAATCCCTCTGCATGGAGACCCATTCTCCTCCTTAACCAGCTATGCCAGTCACTTCTACCTGCAACTCAGAGCACCTCTCCTCGTTCCTACAGTACTTTATTTGTACCTTCATGTTAGCACTTATCACAGTAATGTCACTTTTTGAAATCCCAATATATTAAAAAGCATCTGGGGTATATGAGGATTGGCACAAAAATTTTTTTCCTGAATAAATGTAAAAGTTATAATTCTTGTGTCTGATTTTGACACGTCTATGGGAGAGCTAATGATCTCAATGAGTATAGGATCTCTGAGGGTAGGGACTTGTATTTCTGCATTTTCAATTCTGACAGAATTTGAAGAACAATGACAAAGTTCTTCTAAGGAAAGTTGTCACAGTCATACCTTTAAAAAAATAAATAGATGGCATTGAGCTTTATACTGGGCCAAGAAGTCAAACAAATGAGGACAGGTTGTCGAATTATGATTGAAAAGAACTCCCAAGAGAGAGGAGTGATGAAATCAGTCTCCTGACAAAAATGAAATGTCTCAAACTCAATTCTTTAGAAACTCCCACCAACCCAACACCACACTATCAACCCAAAACCAGGAATGGTGTGCAAGGCAGCAAAACCATTGCTTCCTGATTCTTGTCCACTAACCCAGAAAGATACATTCCACACCCAGTTGTGTCATTTTCCCCTTCAATGTTTATTATATTGGAGAAACTTGATCATGAAAAGAAAAGAACTGGTTAATGATGAGTAGCACCCAATGAGCTGTAATGGAGGTGTTAGGAATGCAAATCAGCAAGGCCTGATGCAGGAAACAGCAGCATCTGGGCGTGCAGCTTGCAAAGTAATGAGACTGTGACGAGGCCCTGGCACTGTCTTTGATCACTTCATCTTGTTCAAGAGCTCTGCTGGGGAAACCAAGGTGAGAGGCACTGACCCCCTGCCCACAGCCTGCACAAGTGCAAACAATGGGAAAGGATCAGAGACTGGTCCCCTTCTCACTTTTCCTCCTTGCCAACACATCCCTTTTCCCAGAACTAATAGCTTCCTAGTTGGGGGCCCAGCAGAAAGCAGGCTGAGCAGGCTCCTACCATATGAAGTGTCATGTCTGAACATGTTGACAGCAATTGGCAATTCATTTTTCAGCCTGAAAGAAGAAACGGGGGTATGCTACCTTCGAAATCGCAATCAGAAACCACAATAAATGCATCTCTCATGCAGACAGCTTTGTTGAGATCTATGCCAGTGGCAGGCTGGTGGACATCTGAGTCTCCATTAGATGGATCCATCTCACAAATAGGTATTTGTATTTGTGTAGTTGCAGAAACACAAAAGAAAAAAAAAACGAGGAGCAAATGGCATGCTTAAAACAAAGAATCTCACCACACAACAGAAGACCTTGGTCTTTCTTGTATAAATACTGTAATTAGCAAATAGCTGACTTCTTTGTACTTGTGAGATCCCTAAAATGCATGTTTAACATATTGAATAAGGAGTGGTTAGTCCTTGAAAAGGAGTATAAAGCAGATGTATCACTCCACAGTATTTCCTGCCAGCTTCATCCAGAAATGCTACCTGAGGTGACTGGTGAAACAGGGCCAGGAGCAAGAACTTTCTTTAATGAGCACATCTATCAATTTTCAAGGGACACAGTTGATTACAGCATTTAGACTTACATATGCACAAAAGGAATGAGGCAATTTAACTGCTGGCCACTGAATAAGAACACACAGAAAATAACTTAAGCCAGCCATGTGAGCAAGTTGGGGATGGTTGAGGCTGCTTTGCGACACTTTAACATATGAACATATGTGCTTTCATTTCAACATGTAGGGAAGGGCCAAGATGCAGGCTTTTACAAGTTTTCAAGCATTCTGCCAGGACTCAATAAATAGTATGAACAAACTGCTGCCTAAGATTATTAAGTTAAAAACCTACCAAAAGCTACTTATTTACAAATACTGCTTCCAAAATATCCTTATCAAAAACAACTTACCAAACTTAACCAGGCCTACCTCCAAAGCTCCAGGCTAAACAGCAGGAGAATACAATAGGCAAATGGAATTTAGTAAAAGGGAAAAAGATTAATTCTTAAAAAATAAAAACAAGATGTATTCCTATTTCTATAGTAATGAAAAATACTGAATGAAGAAGCCCAGACTTTGAGATAAGGGATTCAAATTCTAATTAAAAAAATATGACTGTGAATAGAATTAGAAATCGTATGTTTAAGATTGTGATAAAACTGAAATATTTGATCTTGGGCAAAATACTGTTAGAAATTAGAAATTCCCAGTATTTTCTCTAATTAAAATTAACTAAGGGTATTTAGAGTTTAATTAATATACAACAAAATGCCCTGATCTTAGGTGTTCATATTGTATTAAAAGTCTCATATACTTGTGAAACTATCACTCAGAATGCTAAAGACTACTTCTAATGACTCCAAAAATGTTTTTGTGTCCCTTTCCAATCAATTTCCCTCTAGCCTCACCAACCACTTTCAGATTTCTATATAAATTGAAACAGCCACACAGTACTATTGTTAATTATCTTGTTGAAAATGAGGAAGAAATGATAGCATTTGAAATGGACTCACTAAATGAAGGGATAACATAACTCAATAGAGATGAGCCTACACAATATCCCAGAGATTATCTTGAGAGCTACCATTTTTATGAGTAGATGACTTCTTTGCTACAATTTTTAAACACGCTCAAGTCTTAAGCTGGTTACCTTTGTAAATTTGACACAAGGACAGAATTTAAAATCTACCTCTACAAGTCTTCCTGGACAATAATGTGGCAGGTCAGTCAGACAATAATTAACTCTAATTGCCCCCCCTGCAAGCTTCACTGCTTTCTATCTGTAGCTGAACAGCACTCAAAAAGCAAAATAATGTTTCCTTATCTTTTAAATCATCAAAGGAAAAATGATAGAAATTATTCCCATCTGAAGTCTTGAAAAAGTAAATGAACTCTGGTTGGAATCAGCAAGAGGAAAAATTCAGTAGCTCCAGTTAGAAATAACTTTTGAGAACTATGAGCCACGCAGTTAATTACTCAAATAAGGATCAATTCATGAATTCCAAAATATCATGTACCCTAGAACTCAAAATGTTCTCATTTAATATATTATGATATAAGGAAAGAAACAAGTTATCATTTTGGCAGAATCTTCATTTATCTAACTAACAGGGTACAATTAATATTTCATATAACATGTAGGGCATGCTAGATTCTTAATGGATTGTATTGATTAAGAAAGAAAGTTCAATGCTAATGTTCCTGTAGGGGAAAACAGAACAATTTGTTATCTCACAAAGAAGGAATCATAATCATGAATTCAGGAGCTTAGGGCCATGAACCTGAGGAAGCAACAAGACTGGTTTTGATCCTTTACATATAATACATAAGGAGATTACATTAAAGAAAAAGAAGACACCCAGAGCCACCCTGACAAATTCCAAATGTCAAGGCTGGGACAGGGAAGAGTATTCCAGGTCACAGATCTGTTACACGATGCAGATAATTCACCTGGACCCTCACAGCACATTTGCCACTTGAGATATCTTCATACACTATATTGAAGGGATAAGAATGTTTCTACAGTGATCTTCCCCATCTTGGAACCAAGTACAGATGTTCATGAGATGGCAGTAGTTTGTATTTGTCCTTTTTTTCAGAAACAGACAATACTGTGTGGTCCTAGTTCACAGTTCTGCTCCTGATCTTTTTAGCTTTATAATTCAATCAGGTTTGCCATATTGCTCTACCCCATCCTGCAGGACACCACTGAATTGGTGGAATGCTGTGGGGAAGCAGTTGGAAAGTAAGAGACATAATGCAGATGGAAGTCAAACTCTCAAGAGTTAATAACATTTCTTAGCATTTACTTCTATTACCTTAGAAAAGAGAATGTAGATTAAGTATAGAGATGCAAACCTAAAAAAATAAAAAGAAGCTATTCAACCAGATAGATCTTATTGAAAGTTCCAATCTTAGAAGGGGAGAAAAAGCATCAATCACCTAAGGTTTCATTACAAATGTAAGAAATTCTAAATGTTTAATGTAAGAAACATTGTCAAATATTGGTGCATTCCAAAACAGGCCCCACTGTACTTGGAACTAATATGGTGCTGGTGGAACAATCCAGCCAACCAACCAACCAATCAACAACCATTTCAACCAACTGACCAATCAACAACCACCCACCCAAATAACCAAATTCATAGCTTGAGAACTGACTTTAAAGAAGCCTGATGAGATTCAGAAGAAACCATCTAAAACACACCTTGAGGTTGCCACCGTCTTAGAGTTGAATAAAACAACTTATGACCACATTTTAGATAAGGATCATTGAAAACTTTCTGTTGGTAACTCTTAAACCTTTTCATTTTACATGCCCTAAAGAGGAAACATATATATTATTATGGAAGACACAATAAATAACCTGCTGGAATTGGGTGTTCTATATAACCAAATCTATGTTTCAGTCTAATGTACATTCGTTATTATTAGTTTCATATAAAAAGTACAAATATCTTTCTTCAATTTCAGAATTAAAATCTTCCTCCATGGTCCAGAGAGCATGAATTATTATGGAGGTCAACTGGTAAACTGATGTTTAAGAAACAAAAAACAACAAACAACCTAAATTTATCAAAAGGCCACTGTAACAAAGAAACTCATGCACAAAGGTACAGGTTTATTTACTTTATCTAGAATTTTGCCCCTTCACTTACTCTCTAACTGAATAATCAAGATGTTACTTGGCTCCAAGGACCATAGGGAATAAATTGTCACCATTGCAGCTGGTATATTTCCTGCTCACAGCCCTTCAAATTAAAAAAGGGGGAAGAAAGGCCCAATACAAATGCAGAATTTAATTAGTTAATAAAAGCCCAAATCCTTGCCTCAAGCCCTGTTCTTCCCGTAATATCACATTCTTTTCTTCTTGTGTAAACTTTTCATTATGAAGGAGACATCTTTATAATACAATAACTCTAGTTATAATGTAACTGCTGGTAACATAACTCCTGCATTAGAAAAGGCAGCATGTTCAAGTATTGTTGTTTTAATATAATTTGTGTTCAGCAGAAACCAAGTCAACTTGGTCATTTAGAATTTGATCAATGTGAAATAGTGTCTTACTGAGATAAACCATTTGATCATTTCAAAACTGATCAATGAGAGTCAGAGATAAAACATTTATCATGTATATTTGGTATATTAGATCCATTCACACCACACTATGGTAGGTTATAAGTAGACATCAATAAGTGTTAGAGACAGATGTGCAGGCTACCTGTCAGCTGCAGATATAAATATGCATACAACAGTATATAATGCTAATTCTTTTGATAAGGCAAGTTATTCAATAAGGCAGCTGGCATCATTGAAAAACCACAAAAGCTCAACTTCAGAAAAACTAGATAGAGCAACACAGAGCAACTGACTTAGCTCAAACTTCTGAAAAAAAAAATTTTAATTAAAAGTTTAGGTTTCTAGGATGTAGATAAAATCAATAGGTATGTGATTAGACAGCAGATGCAGGGTGGCTGGAGCCATAGACAGGTCACCATTTGAGATGATGAATGGCTTTCTATAGTCCCCTACGATGCTAACATTTACTATAATCTTATTTGGGTTACGATTTATCTTTCTTGCACCTGATCAATAAAGATAAACAGAACAGTTGTAAGGATCGATTGTAATTTTTTATCATTTTCAAGCACAAAGGTGCATTTCTGACATGAAGACAATATTCGAAGTATACTGCTTCTGCATTTTTAAAAATTGCAATTTGAGTGATAAACTGCACCAGTCTATATGCTGAGAGGTTTTAATTCATCTGTTGGTCTAAAGCTATCAAAAAGTTATTTGTCTTCTCAGATATTTTAACTTCAGGTTATGTCACATTTTCCTATCTGTTTCACTTATTAGGTTTTTTCCTTTAAGATACACACCAGTCATGACATGTTCTTTTGCAATGTTTGATTTAAGCTTTTTTTGAACTTTTTTTTTTAAACAATGAGGGCAGCAAAAAAAAGCAGTTACTAATCTATCACTAACAATGACAAAGAACTCCCAAATTACTATGTTTAACTGTCAAGTGAGCATTATGTTACTGAATTATCTATTAAAATGCTGGCAAAGCAATAACATCTTGATTAATACTTTCGCTTATTTTAAGAAACTATAACATCTGGACAGAATGGGGTTGAAAGATCTGGTTTCTGGTTCTTTTCTGTGACCTTGAGAAGGTCTTTTTCCCCCACCCCCACCCCACTTCCTTTCCAGGGTTCTTAACCTGTAAATATGGATGGTAATATTAGCCCTGCTTATCTCTATCCAAACTGTTGTAGAAATCAAATAAGATAAACAAGAAAGCTATGAAAACTGTTAACTGTTTTTGCAGTGTAAGATCAACATCCAAATAAAATAATTTTACAAGAAAATAACTAATTTGGGTAATTCCACTCTGGATTCAAATTCTAACTGACCAAAAAGTAAATATGCCATTTCTAACAAGAATGATGCACAGAGCAAGGGTTTCCATAATAAGGTGAGCTCTCCTCTTGTTCCATTATGCCAAATGCAGGTAACATTATTACTGAATGTGTCAAAATTTCCCCTAGGACGTTAAAACACAAAAGACCAGTACACCCGTAGCCTGCAAACTTAGCATATAATCTCAAATTAAAGTTTTAGACTTTATTTTATTTATTTTTTCCAGTAACCATTTTATTTTTATTTATTTATTTTTTTATTGTTAGTTGTTCAAAACATTACATAGTTCTTGATATATCATATTTCACACTTTTATTCAAGTGGGATATGAACTCCCATTTTTACCCTGTATACAGATTGCAGAATCACATCAGTTACACATCCATTGATTTCATATTGCCATACTAGTGTCTGTTGTATTCTGCTGCCTTTCCTATCATCTACTATCCCCCCTCCCCCCTCCCCTCCCCTCTTCTCTCTCTAAAATAAAGTTTTAGACTTTATTTAGGCTCCATTTTTCAACCTCAGTGACCAGTTTCCCATGCCACATAAATCTTCCTCACAATGAGAATTCCTCAGGAGGCAGCACCATATGAATAAAATTCTAAGGGAATAAACAGAAACATACTCAAGATACGTAGGTGGACAGTGTCTGATTCACTCAAATAATTTCTTATTCATTCAACATTAGGTCCCTATTATCCAAATAACATCCATTTTGGGAAATTAAACCCTGAACAAGTTTTTCCATCTTATATGAGAGGAAAGAAAAACAATCATAATGAAAGGCCAGAGGGGCCAAGTTAAAAATTACAGATGGTGTTTTTCAAGTTCAGAAAGAACCGAGATCTTCTTTGGCCCCAGAAAACACTTCATAAGCACCACCTATTCAAAATGAAAAGACCCCAACGTTGCTGCCAGTGGGAGAATGGATGAATTTGCACAGTGGAAATTTGTAGAGAAAAGGAATCAAATATATGTGTATGTGTGTATGTGTGTGTATATGTGTGTGTGTGTGTGTGTATACAGATATTATATACACATACATATAAGTATATACACACACACAGGGTGGGTTGAAGAAATATGGTAGGATGCAATATATGTCAAGTTTAGAAAAGTGCAAAATAAAACACAAGGATACTAATGACAAATTTCACTGGCTTTCTCCAAGTTATATGGTAGTGGTAGAAGGGGACCAGAAGGGCAGACTGCTATGAAGGAAACACAGGGGAGGTTTCACTACAGTATTGTAACGTCCCCTAAAATGAGGTATTGGTGCAGCTAGTTGTTACACTGGTTTTAAACCTTTCATAAATAATTTGTCTTACCCCACCCCTGCCAGCCACAAAGGAGCTAATAACAGCAGCAAATGATTAACTGGACTACGATATAAAAAGCTGGAAGAAGATAGATGCTGAAGACGTTGGCAGTGCAGAGATTTTATATGTTCTTGAAAACTAAGCCACTGGGTGCACATTAAGAAACAAATGTATTTTTTTTCCAGCTTTTCATTGTGAAATAATTTTAGACTTACAGAAAAGGGGCAAAAAATAGCAGCGGGTCCCTATGTATCATTCAGCTTTCCCTCATGCCAACATCTCAGTCATACTACAATGACCTAGAGTGATAACAAGGATACATACTTGAACTCGTAGTTGTAGTATCTGGTATGCACTAATCCACAGACTCTGGAGTTTTCCAATAGTGTTCCTTTCTATTCTGGGATCTAATCCTGGATCCTGGTTAGCATGAAGTTGTCTTGGCTGCTCAGTCTCCTCTAACCTGTGGCAGTTCTCAGTCTTTTCTTATCTTGTCACTCTGAAGAATACAGGTCTGGTTATTTTGTAGAATGTTTTGCAATTTAGGCTTGTCTGAGGTTTCCTCATGGTTTGGCCGAGTTCACACATGCTAGGGAAGAATACCACAGAAGGAATGTGCCCTTCAGGGGTTCCATGATGTCGACAGATCTTTTTACTGATGTTGACCTTAATCACTTGATTATGGTGGTGTCCAAAGGGTTTCTCCATAGCAAAGTTACAATTTTTCCTTTGATATCTTGCAGGAGATACTTTGAGATGTGCAAATATCCTGTGGCTCCTCAAAGTTTTGTCCATCACTTTTCTGTACCCACCAGTAAGTCCTGCCTGCAACCACAATGATCCTGTAATGTTCTGATGGTGCATATTCTTTTGTGATGCTGGGGATGGAACCCAGGGCCTTATGTATGCTAGACAAGCACTCTAACACTGAGCCACATCCCCAGCCTGTGCACTTATTTTTAAGTAACATCACTGCATACCTTATTGATATATAATGACAATCTTCATTTACTTTTGTACTTGATAATGAAAGCTATGTAGCTGTATAAGAAGTCTTTAGAAATAAAATTTTCCAAGAGTGGGTAGGTGTCCTAATGAACCCCACAGTGTGATTATAAATTATGGAATGGGAGATAAAGGGGCCCAACTCTTGCCCTACTGTATTGTGAAGCTTTGGGTAAAGGCCTATGGACCAACTGCGTTAGGGATACTTTTGGACCTTACCAAACTGCAGTCCTGGGTAACACCCTCAATCTCTGGGGCCAAGAAGTTGCATTTTTAAATATTTCAGATGATTCTCAGTACCCACTAAATCTGACAACTAATGGGCTTTCAGAACAATTAAAGAAGAATGTACTATTTAATTTGCCATTCATTGTGAAAAATAATCGGTGTTCCTGAAGAATGATGGCAAACATCACTTTCCATAATTAAATATAGCTATAATCTTTACAAAGTTGTTCCAAATTAGTGATTCTGCCAGCATTGTCTGCAAATCACTAGTGGACCCAAACCTAAACCAAGAGCTCTGGCTTCACACATTGCCTAGCAGCGCTGCAATGTTGCTACCCTGAATGGAGAGGAAGGAGAAGAATAATAATTTTCAGAAAGGTTGCTTTTGTTATCTCTGTTGTCTTGAGTTGGTAACAGTTGGTAATGCTGCTATGTTTTTTTTATTAATTACAGATTACTATTACTTTAAATTCATCATTGTAACTAAGTTTGTTATTTGGTTAACCCTACAATCTGTAGTAACATATAATTACACCAAGTGTATTTTATCTAATCATTTTATAATAGCTGAATATGGTTCAAATAAGTAACATCCACATTCTCATTTTTAAATTAGTTACATGCTTATTCCCTTCAAACGTGGCTGATACATAAAGTCCTTTTATTGTATGGGTGGGGGTGAAATCCTGGTAAGATGTCTTTAAAGAGAGCCAAAAGGAACAGGTAGAGAAAGGTGTTCATGACCTTGCAAGGTGGTCTTTCGATGAATGATTACTGCTTTGCATAAAGGCTTATTACTTCTTTCTGTAAAGACCTCAACAACCTAAAATTAAAAATATCTCCACTCATATTTGTTCTGTGTAGTCTTCTGCCCCATCAACCAGAGGATAAATTCTTGACATGATTTGACGGGTGGAAGTATAAATTCACGTCAGGTAAATGTGATTTAAATCAAACACCAAAGGTCCGATTTATTAATTTCTTCCTTTAAGGCAAAAACTTTTATTGATAAAAGCATAAAACATGTTTCCCATCAAGACTTTCTTCGAGAGGTAGATCTCATAAATTCAAAGTAGATTATAGTATCTTTTAGCACTATTAAAAGTCTGATAAAGGCTATCTTTCTTTATCAAGTGTAATGAGTTCCTGGAAGGTGAATGATCTAAAAAATAACAATATAATTCTTCACATTTGGAAGATATTTCTGTCACCTATGTTAGAGGACAAGGCAATACTGGAAACAACAGGTATATTTATTTTCTGTGTAAAACATCTTCCAACCTGAGGCACCAGCAATCAATTACTGGAAACAGGAGCAGCGAGCTGAGTGGGGACATTGTTCCATGGTACAAAACTCTTAAGTGTTTCATTTAGAACATGAAACATATGTTGCCCACTGCATTTTGCACTGTGCAGTAGAGCACTAAGGTTAAGAACACGGACTTCTGGGGTTACATTGCCAAACCATGGTTCCACCCCTGTGGAATTGAATAAGTTACTAAACCTCAAAAACTTGCCCCACATATGTAAAACAGGGTCAGTAACATCAATTGCCTGGTAGGATTCTTTGGATATTAAATAAGATAGTATATGAAACTAATATACTTTTTTTCCAAGGGACATTTAAAAAATATTTAGACAAGAACAAAGTCTTTCCTTCTATTAAACCAAGCATTACATTCAGTGTGGAAATGTGAAGGTGATGGCTAGTCATTGTGGGAGTGTTAATGGTTATGGGGCTAACCAACTAGCCCATGTAAAAATCAGACTAATAATTTTTGACTTGTCACCAATGAAATCCAATGATTTCTAAATGAAATAGCAAAAGTACTTTAGTGCCAGGACTTTCCACAGCTTTAACTCTTGCTGTGCATTGTAAAACTCCAAGTAGTATTGTTCATGAGGATTCCCAAACTGATTGCTCCTGGAAACCTTTGACTATGATGCATATATTTTTTTTTACTTTCTTTTTTAAATTAATTAATTAATTTTAATTAGGTATCTATGACAGAAGAATGCATTTTGATTTATTATACACAATTGCAGCGCAACTTTTCATTTCTCTGATTGCACTCTGTGTAGCGTCACACCATGTGTGCAGTCATACATGTACCTAGGGTAATGATGTCCATTTCTCATCCCACCATCTTTCCTGCCTCCATGCACCCTCCCTTCCCTCCTCCCATTTGCCCAAAGTTCCTCCAGTTTTCCCATGCCTCCTCCCTCCCTATTATGGACTAGCATTCACCTATCTTGAGGGAGTAGAATCCCCTGTAATGGTCCATGAGAAATGCTGAATTAAAGAAAAGTCCAAATATTATTTCAATCCTGCACTTTTGACACACTACTTTTCTTTTCTCAAAGCAATATTTTCTTACGGATTACTTTAAAACTAATGTTAAGAAATGAGAAACAAATAAGAAAGGAGAAGAAATTGACAATATTGAAAAATGATTCAAAGCTGATGCTATCACCTTTTATTCAAAGAACATGCTATTATTGCCAAGAGTTTTTAAAATGTGAGATGAAATCCTTTCAAGAAAATTGTTGCTGTACCTGCCTCATGTTCCCTTGAGTCCTGTGGTAGATTACAAAAATAGCCAAAATTTCTTATTCCTTTCTGTATTCATGTGCCTTGGCTCTTGGCATGAAAGGTAAGGTCTGTTTCCCCACCCCTTCAATCTGGGCTGTTCAGTGACTTCTCTGGACAACAGAAGGGAATGGAAGTAGCAATGAGCCAGTTACAAACCTGGGCTTCTGTCTTGGCACCCTGCCTAGGTGCCACATCAATAAGCTCAGGGAAGCCCTACTGAAGTACCCAGGCCATCCTAGTCCAGTGAAACCTCTGCCATCTCAGAAGGAGAGAGCCCACACTGCCCAGATGACCCCAGCTGAACAGATGACCTGCAGAATCAGGAGGTAAATACACGGTGAGTGTTTTAAGCCTTTAGTTTTGGGGCAGTTTGTTATATAGAAAAAGTCACTGATTCATGTCCTTTCTCTGTGTCCTCATAAAGAACACAGACTTTTACTGAAGCACTTACCACACTAGACCAACAATATGTGTTTCCATATGGTCTCTAACTATCCATAAGAAACCCAAGGCGGGTATCTTGTCCTATTCATCTTTACACTTAGAGCACTTAGAAAGATACATGGCACATAAAACTCACTGAAATAATGTTAGAGTGGCAGCAGTAATCCTGAATTGCACTTCAACTTTGGCTCTTATTTAAAACAGGATGGGACAGGGAGACAAGTCTTATGTAAATATAATACTGTCATAACAAGAATAAGATAAATACTCTATTTACTGGGTCTCCTAGATGGATAATACTTCAACTTGCAGTGCCACACATATGTACACACACACCCACATACACACACACACACACAAAGGGCATGGATGTTGCTTAAGACTGTTCAATTATAGCAACAGTATAGTCAGAGCTGCAAACAGTATCTCTGGCTAAACTGGTAAAGCAATTATTTTTTTCATGTAATAAGAAGTTTGGAGGTTGGAAACCGAGGACTGATATGGCTGCCCAGCTGTGAAATAATTTCACCGGGTTATTTTTCTCTATTCCTTTCTAGTCTCCCGTAGCATTTAGCTTTGTCCACATGGTCTCAAGATAAGTTATGGTTCCTCCTGCCCCCCCCCATTAATATATCCATGCTCTAAGGGAGGAAGAAAGGAAAGGTAGAGAGGGGGAAGAAAAGTAGTCCTCTCCAGAAATTTCCGCTTAACATCTCTTTGGTCAGAATTATAGAACATGCACAATGCTGGCTGCAAAAGAGGCAGGGAAATCCAGTATTTTTGCTTTCCTACTTTAAGGGTAAATAAAGAAAACAAGGAATTTGCAGAGTTTCATTGAGCCAATTTGTCATACCTGCCACAGAGAGTTGAGGCAAGAGCACAAAAGCATGTATAGAACCGTATGGGTAATTTAAGATGCAGGATTTCCAATGTCCCTTCAATTCCTAATCTGGGGTATGTGCGGGGACTCACCCATCTGATACCCAAGAACAAAGTCTTAGACAGTGTTGGAAGGAAATGGAAATCAAGAAGAGTGGGCATCATACCAAAGTTTCCTTGGGCTGGCTGCAGCCCAAGTTTGTGAATGCGTGATACACTGCCATTTTCCATTTTCAGAATGTCTCTCTTTTAAACGTATATATTAAAATGCACACACACAGATACACGTTATTGCTAGATTTGAAAAGTGTCTGTTTTCAAGTTCTAAATTAGATCAAAAGAAAACATGCACACATGCAGTGTTCTTGCAATCTTTTCTCGGATTCTGAATCTTATTTCTGCTCCCTTGTAGCTACTCTGATAGCACCTATTGTGTATAAGAAAAGAACAAATTGAAAAGTCATAAGAAAAATTTGTTAATTAGCCCTTGGCCGTTCTTTAACAAAATGCTTCATAAAGAGATTAGGGCCTAAGTAGATAACACACCAGAGCCAAGGTATAATTTAAATTCTGGTGGCCTGAAAACATTTCTCCTCACTGTCCACTCAAGGACTCTGTGACTCCATTGTTCATTTAGCCCAAAATGAACAGCAGAAGGAACAAATCTGTTCCTGAATACGATCAGTCCAGTCATAGGTGTGGTTTTCCTCTTTGTAAGCAAATCTACAACTTCAGCTAAACATTACAGGTCTCAACACATCTCACAACATACCCAATAGACATGTCACTTGATGTGGCTTGTCGATTCAAACAAAGGTCCAGGACTCAAACACCAATGCCAACAAGAGAGTTCCCAGGTCCAAATCAGTCTTGTTTATATGTTTTGTGATAACACTCCCCTAAGAAGTAGGTTATAACACATGACACAGGTACATGTTTCCTCCAGGGGGAAAGCAAGCATTTAGGAACCCAACTCAATGCTCCACCAACTGTAACTCAGACACAATTCCAGTCATGGAAGCCCTGAAACAGTTATTTATTTAATGGCATCAGATGGCCCAAGAGTTCATGCCTTATCCACCATCCTGTTCAAATTACACAGAATTCAAAGACTGACTTTGCAACATAACTACATTTATAGCTCAACAATTTCAAGAGCTATCCATTTAAAAGAAAAAAATCACTAATGGTCCAAATTTAGTTTATCTAGTGGTTTCTGTATTTCTTCTGAAAAACCTTTTATCGGAAAACTTAATGGCTGGTGTGAGTTTCGCCTCTCTCTGTTTCCCCGTTGTAGTCTGTTAGAGTTGGGAAAGAGAACAGTGGAATCTGAAATTCTCAGAGAATGGTCCTTTGAATAGAGTACCTGGCATCTTAAAGGTCCTTTTACTAGTGGAACTTTTGAAAGCCAGGGCCCTGGTAGCATTGTCTTCTTTCATGCCCTTCTGCCCTTGTACCTGCTGTCGCCATTGAAACAGCTTGCCAATTGCTGACACTGGCTCAGATTCATGGTATATCAGATCTGAAAGTACACCAAGCAAGGAATGGTTTGGGCTATTTAAACTGAGTCTCACTTTTTACATCTAAAATGAGGTGCGATTCCATCAATGGGACAATAGGTTCACTGGTTGGCACTTAGCCTGATTTCCCCTTGCAGAAAGCAGAGGTTCTCAGTTACAACACCAGTCCTGCCAACAAGTCCTGGATCCCCCCCGCACTCTAAGAGCCTGAATTTTCACTCATTTACCTGCAAACTACGCATGAACCTGAAACGTAGTCGCTGAGTAGATGGTTTCACACTGCGCCTCTAACAATCAGCTTTGCTATTTGTTTTGTTGTTGATATTAAACTCAAAAGGCTACGTATTTATCTATAGGACTGCTAAATTTCTGCTAATAACCATTTGTGAATATCCATCAGTATATCTTAGTTTTCTCAGCCCTATTTTTTTTTTCAAATTTGTTTCACTAGTGATCAATACCAAATGACTAACACTTTCTATTGATTAAAAAATCCTATGACATTCTAAAGACAAATGAAGATTCCAAGTAGGAAAAAAAAATCTCATCCCAACATCTCTCCTTCCTTTTTAGATAATCCTGGCTTTAAGCTGGATACAGTCAACTAAAGTAAACTATCATGCTTGTTTCCAATTAGGCTTAGCTGTAAGCAGAATTGTTCTGTGAGACTTCCAGGTAGGCTGCATAAAGAGAGTTGACAGGGTATCTTTTTAGGTTATTTGCATTACCCCTCCCAACCCCCACACCCACCACCCCAGCCTCCCTTTTGCAATGTAGACGTGATGGCTTGAGCTCCAGCAGCCATCTTGGAATGTGAGATTAAAGAGGGAAACTGTTAGGGTACAGAGTGAACAATAAGGGGGTTCTGATGACACCAAAGCTACCAGGTCAGTCCTGAGTTGCTCACCTTTAGACTTTTATTAAATAAGAGAAAAACAAACTTCTTTTTAAATTAAGCCACTCTATTTTTTATGATATATGGAGTCCAACTAATCAGGCACAGTCCTTCTTGAAGCGCTGAGATGTTTGCCTTTCATACGCTTCATGAATAACTTCAATAAAGCCAAATGCAGTGACACCCTGGGACAGCTCTCCTTTGCAGTAGTACTTTGCTTTCACTTGTCAGAAATTTCCTTTTCCTTCTGCCTCTGTCCTTCTCCAACCAAGAATAGGGAGTATTAGAAAAAAAAAAAATTCCCAGTCATGTTTAAATCCAGCATCAAATCTCATCATCTCGAAAAAGCCACATCTTGTGAAAAGCCCATTGTCTCCTGGGTACCTGGGCAAAATTAATAAACTTCTTTTGTAATTACTCTTTCACTCCATCTTTACCATTTCTCATAAAAGCAACAGAGCTATTCAGAGCTGCTGCTGGCATTTCCAGTTTTATTCCAGGAGCTTTAGAAACTTCACTAATTAGAGTCTCAGGTTTCTTTTCCTTGACTTAGTTTTCTAATTAAAATAGGAATCCCAGATTCGCTGGCAGCCTTGCCACTACGCAGGATAACCTTAGCTAACACATCCCATCCTCAGTTTCTTTATCTGGGAAATTTAAAAAAATACAGCTGCACCCAAAACTCCAGAGCAGCCTGCATTTCCTTTCATTTGTTCACCTCTCCATTCCCCACGTACTGAAGGTCATGCCAGTTATGAGGCCAGGAACCAGGAATATAGTGAGCAAACAGAGATGTGGCCCTGCTTTCATGGAGCTGATGGCATAACAGCAGAGACAGGCAAAAATTTTAAAATCATAAATAAATGTGTAATTAGTAAAGTATCACAGTGCCCTAGAATGGCTATGTACAAGTTTTTATTTCTAAGAAGGGGTTTTTCTAATGAGTCTCTAAAGCCCTATATTTCTCTAAAGTACCTGACTGCCTTTCATATTTAGCTCCTGACTTAGCTATGATTTCATTTCCTCTTTATTTCTCTGGTTATTTCTGTGAGACACCCAGAGGCTACATCTCTGTGATCTCTCTCTTAAAAGTTATTCTGACCTCTTTTAAGGATAGAGATCTAGTGATGCACACCTGTAATCCCAGCTACTCAGGAGGCCAAGGCAGGATGACGGCAAGTTCAAGGCCAGATTGGGCAACTATGCAAGACCCTGCCTCAAAAGAATGATTAAAAATAATAATAAAAGGAAGGGCTGGGGTTGTGGCTCAGTGGCAGAACACTTGCCTCGCACATATGAGGCACTGGGTTCGATCCTCAGCACAGCATAAAAATAAACAAAGAAAAGATATTGTGTATAGGTATAATTAAAATATTTTTTTTAATAAAAGGAAAAAGGTCTGGGGATGTATCTCAGTGGCGGAGCACTTGCTGACATGTCTAACCCCCAGTTCTAGAAAAAAAAAAAGAAAGGAAAAAAAAGAGAGAGAAAGAGAGTGAGCAAGAAGAAAAAAAAATGAGATCTACTTGTCTTAATATGGAAAATATGTGAACACAGCTGCAAAACACTTTGAAGAGTGTTCCTGAAGGTGACTGGCATGTATTCAACACACCGATACCCAGGAATGTCCTGCGATGAACAATTTGTATGGAGGAGATACTTTTCCTTATCATTTAATAGCCTTCTGTAACAATTTAAGGTTTTAGCATGGCCTTACCTAATTTTTATAAGAAAACTAATTTTATCTTAATTTCCATGAGGCATCACTCCACAATCCTTATGCAAGAAAGTTAACTGCTCTACATAGAACTGGGAAAGTGACTGGTCCTTTTCCACCCAGCTCCCATTTTTTCATGCTTAATTGTATTTTTCTCACTATGTCCTTTTGTATTATGCCAACAGAAGGTCTTAAAGCCCTGTCTGTAGCTCTTCTCCCTGGGACAAAAACAGTACCACTCTTCTACCCTCACTTTGGACTTCTGTATCACATGCATGAGACCTTTCTGCTCACACCTTGGTTTGTGTCTCACTGTTTCTTCCACAGGGTGAGTCAAAGCAATTTCAGTTACATCAGAAGAGTCATCAACAGAATTTACCAGGATGTCTCACAAGACCTGTAGGGTGACTCTTAAGTCACTACATGTTACGGTACAGAAAACTGCTTCTCTTGAGGGCTGTGGGATGCAACACTGTCACTCTGGAAGTCACAAGTCTTCCTTGGGAAGTGCTGGAGGAGGTGACACTGCATGCACATTTAACAGCAACCAGTGGGCTGCTTCACAATGGAAGAAGCTGAGCTATCCACAGTGTCTTATCTAATTTTTATAAGAAAACTCTCAGGCTTGCTCTCCCCTGTACCAGAGCAGGTCTCTTCCCCTCTCCCGTGGGCAGGTCCTCCAGAGATCTAACAAAGAACCTCTCCTGGAACAGTGACAATGGAGCCCTCTTGAAGACAGTGAGCTAAGAAGAAAGCCAAAAGCCACCACCCTCACTGTAGAGGAAGCAGGCAAACATTAGCTCATTTACCAGCAACTACTTAGCACTTGGGCCAATCCGTTTTACACGGATCATCTAAGGAATTTACAGCACATGCTCACTTGGATGACCTGGCTTCCAGCCTCTCGACAGGCCACCCTCAGATTCACTCATTCAGAAAGCACTGTGGTCAATGAGCTAACAGGGCCAGGTGCGGGGATAGTCCCTGAAGAGGCTGCAGGGAGACTAATGGGGAGAGAGATGTACAGTTAACCAGGCACAGTCCACAAACATACCTGGCCTCAGTTTTTACTGCTCCATCTTTGCAAATACCATCCAACTTAGATCCATCCTATTGACAGAAAATATGATGATATTAATCACATAAAGAAAACACAGACTGAAAGATTATGGGAAGACCTCTGAGGTCATTTTCTTGGAACCCAGGTTAAGAAGAGTGAAAACACCTGTCACCCTTGAGCTTATTTACAGTTAATTTTCTAGAAGAGACTCATAAGCAACTGGTGGAAGAAGATGCTTCCCAAAGCCAAAGAAAAGCAGGACTCTCTGTTCTAGGGAAGAAATGGGACATTAGAGAGGAAACAGGAGCTTGGAGTGGAGAGAAAAGACAAAGCTAGCCTGCTGCCCACTTTCCTAAAACTTGATTTTTAATATGTAATTTCATCAGGTCTCTCTCATGAGATGAGATGGAGACATTCCACTGGCCCAACCAATAAGGTATTCTGATCCAGAGACTATACTTAGACAGAACTTAGACAGCGCTCTCCCTGCTCAGAAGTAATACCTCGCTGACACGAATAAGGCACTCTCAAGAAGGTGAGTGCCACAGACAAGCTCAGATCCCAGGCTCTGTGCACTTCCCTGAGGAAATAAGATGATGAGAAAATCCTGACTGACCCCAGCGGACGTTTAATGAGGAGCAGCTCTGATGCTGCGGATAAGGTGAAGCATCCTCGAGCGTCCAGAGATAATTTCATCACCTTCTTAAAGAGTTATTTGTGTCACCTTCTAAGTAAATAACATCACGTGGTGTATAAAATAGATTTGCTTATTAACAACTCTGGTGCTCACTCTCTTTTAATGCGTATATTGAACACATACATTCAACAGTCTTGGGACCTGTATCTCACACCTTCATTTAATAAAGTCATAGGGCTGTGCAGGGAACTGGCATGGAATGGCCAGCTGTCAGTTTCTCCTTTGTGAATCGCTTACTGAATCACAGGCGCTTTGCACTATCAGAGGTCTAACTAAGAGAAAACTCTAAAACCTAACCACAAGGAAAAATTTTAAAAGAATTTTATTATTTTCTAAGTAGAAATTTTACCTAACAGAAAATGCCATTCTTAAAATCTCCCATCCAGGGCCTGGAGGAGGTAAAGGTCTAGAACACAGGTACTGGCATACACGCCTCCTGAGAGCAGTATTTGAAAAAATTTGTGAGATAAGGTTTGATACAATCATCTTATTTTACACCTATCCATCTGGTTTTCATTGGCTTTAAAAAAACATAGATTAAGTATCAATGGGCACATGAGGAAGTGGGTTTTCTCAGAATTTACTAGTGAGAGTATAAATTGGTACAATTTATGGCAACATTTCAAATACCTTTCAATAACCCATACTCAAATTCAAAAGTTCAATTTCTAGAAACATCTGAAATAATCATGGGTATATAATTTAACAAAAAAAATTGTCCATCACAGACTTTATTATATTGAAAAATGGAAAACATTCAATCACAGAGGATAGCTAAAATAGATCATCCAGATGATGGAAAGATACGGTTGTTTAAAATTATTATTAATTTCTTCTTTTGAAGGAAAAGGAGAGGAGAAATGTTTAAATTCCTTTAAGTTTTAGCTCTTGGTGAACAGATTTAAGAATGAGGAGAGTCACAACAGTTTCTTATGTTACAAACTAAAGAGCTCGTCTTCAAAACAAAAAAATAATAGCATAAGTCTGACATTTCCACCTGCTACATGTGGATCCAACCATAAGCCAATACAGACAACAATAAGGATTATTTTTTAACAAGTGGGTATGGAGCATATTTATTTTAAATTATGGAGGTTAATGCTCTCGTTATTCTTGGTGTCTCTGGAATTCAGCTGCCATTTGTTAAGTGGGGTCAATATTCATTCTTTTTTCAATCTAATGTTTTCAGACATCCAACTCCTACAGGGTAACGTAGCAGTAGTAGCTGAGGGGATATTAAAAATCAGTTATGCAATTCCAGGGCTCATGATCTATCAGGATGTGGTGCTTAGAAAGAGAGGGGATTAGAGATTCCTCCTTGCCAAGTAAACACAATTCCTTAAGAGCAAGAGTCGAGGCTATTAGGAGGCGGTTGGAGACTTGGGCTCCCCTGAAGCAAATATTATCAGTAATCAATCATTTCTCCTATTTATCTCTTTTGATTTCATGATTAAAACCAGCTGAGGAGGGAGTAAGGCTAAGTGCTACTGTCTTCATTTTTCCCTGCCAGGAACAGTGTGCATGACTGAGACTGTACGTTTCCTTGGTGTCCCATAGGTATTAAGTGCTAGAACTGAAGGAATCCAGATCTTATACTCTAAGTCCAGAAACAGAAGGCCTTAGGTGTTGAGATTTAGAAATATTTTAGCAATGGATGGTGTCCAACTGAGTGCCTGACAAAATTCATGCTTTTCTTTAACTACGAGGTCTTAAATTTATTTATTAACAGTCACAGAAGAAATGAACTGCAACATGAAAGGAAAGATCCACCCCAGATGATACACCTCAAGTTTTAATTTTCTTTCCTGGATTTGAGCACAAACTCAGGTCTTAATAATTGTGACACGGTTTTTCCTAGTGCTTGCAAAGGTATGAAACCACACAGGTGAATAGAAAAATCAGTCTTAATTTAAGAGTTAAAAATTTCAGATATAAAATGGAGAAAGATTTCAAAAGTGGCAAGGAGATCACCTATCCCTTTCAAAGATGTGTTTATCTTTTTGTATTTCAAAGGAAAGGCCTTTTGAAAGATTTGGCATAGAAATATGCATGTGAATAGAAGCACATTGAAAAGTCTTAGCTTTCAGATATAATGGCTCTCGGTTAGAAAGCACTGTGCAGGATTCTTGACTCTCTAAGGTGCATTTCATATGCTGCCAAGTACACCAAGGGCCCTGCAGTATCGCCTCTGTCCAGCTTCCATCTGATGGCTCATTAGCATTTTCCTGAATTATGACCCCAAACCTTACTACTGCTTAAAAGTGCCACCCCTCCACTCAGAAGTGCACTCCTTCATATGGCACCAAATACCACAGAATGTGTCATATTTCTTTTTTTAAAAGGAGGGTGGGGTAGGATGGGTGGAATGGGGAGAAAAAGATAATTATGGAGGACACAATAAGCAAATCTGATAGTCTTCTAGAAATATTCATGAAAATCTGTCCCTGAAAACAGTTGGTATTTGGTAGCCAATCTTTTCCACGTGACTCTTCAGAGAAATGTTCTTAGAAAGATCCCACAAAAGGGTGATAACAAAATACATCTCATCAAATGATTTTTCATTCTTGCACAATGTCGCTCTCTCACATTTTCCATGTGGGTTGAAACTCTCCTCCTTCCAAGGCCTAGCTCCTTTACTCCATCTTAATTACACTGTGCATTCTGCCGAGTAGAGTCTGAGGTATTTCAAGCAAGTCCTGTAAACAAATGCATCCATCCACAAGGGACAAAGCATGCTGCTTCTACCTGCTCTCACAAAGGCAGACACTGGGGATTTAGGAGGCTGAGGTCTACCAAAGTGTTTAAAGAATAGCATACTCACCCCACAGGAGAATAGCTCTTGTGCAACTCTCTGGTCTGAACACATCTCAAGGGCAAGCAACTGGATCTTTACTTTTGAAAAAAGGTCTTTATTAAAAAGATAAATGTAAAATATAAATGGAATCTGGGGTAAGCAATGTGAATTAGGTCCCGAAATGATTCCTTTTCCTCGCATACATCCACAGAAATTACAAAGCAAAGCAAAGCAAGTCTGCAATAACCAGGCTCGATTTGAATCAGCTTATAGCTTGGTGTGACCCAGATGTAACCAGACCAAATCCATCAGCAGCTGGATATAAATGGCCTTGTGCTAGGCTTGGTTTCAACAGGCATCCCCTCTGCCTGGTGAAAGCCCTTTCTCCAACAAGAGGCAATGTTATTAAGAAATTGTTTGTCATCTTAGATTGGACCGATCATTTGTTTCCCTGAATTCTTTTTCTCATCATTTACTCATTACACGCCTCCTCCTGATGGAAGTAGACATTTATTAGCTTCTGCATTTATTGCATTGGCAAACAGAAACATTCTGCTGCATTTCCTGGGGGTTCATTCATTTATCTATCGGATAAGAGACTGAAGTTTTCTACAGGGAAGAAAAATTAAAATATCAGTCAGGTAGACAGCTGTTAAAATGAGGGTCTCTCTGCGACAAGAAGCTTGCTCAAGCTTTTGGTTTAGTGAGGAGCCGTGATGTTATTTCACCACGCTACCATTTCATATATAACCAAAATGGTGGCTATTAGCTAGTGAACAGGCATTTCAGATAAATATTAAACATGGCGCACTGTAAAGTATCTGAGATGCAAAGCTAATTGCTATTTTAAATGGAAAATACAACAAACTGCTTTTAAAGATCCATTTATTCGGGGAGCTAGGGAGAGTATTGCCTTATTAAATCCATGAAACAGAAGCTAGACCCACTGAATTTTAAGTTGTGAAGGACCTTACAGGTCACTGAATCCTTTTGCAAGAATCTCCTTTGCACTGTCTCTGACAAGTGATCCCTCTCATTTTGCCTGAGAAACTGGTGGCAATGAGGAGACTGGCAGATCTCACAGTGCAGCCTGTTTTCCAGCAGAAGACTGGCTGGCAGGGGGCACTTCCTAAAGGTGGCCTGGCTGGTGTTGCTTTGTCTAAGCCATTCAACCCCTCAGGGCCTCAGGGTCTTTGTTCTTAGATATTGAAAGACCTTATGTTGAAACAACCAGAGCGGAAGGAGAGGGAAATAATTTAGAGGCTCAACTACAGACTATGTGGCCCTGTAGTCACCTTAGATAATTCAGCTCTTCTGAGACTGTGCCCGTCCATAAGCAGAGCAGGCACATTGTTCGTGACTCTCTATGCTGAGATGCAAGGCACATCTGAACTTGCTCAAAGCTCAGCGTTCTTCAGCGTTTTTTTATTTGTTTTCTTTAGTTCTTTCTTCAGCTCCTTCCCCTCTTTCCCCCTGGCTTCATTTCCCTCAAGCCAGCTTTCCTCTTGCCATTTCAATTCTTGACAAAAATCAGCAGCAGCAACGCAACAGCAAGTTCTGCGGAGGCCGCAGTCGCTAACACAACTCCTCCAGCGCCCGCCCCTGCTAGCCATGCCCTGGGCATCCAGATGCTCTAACACCAACTTTCTGGAGTTTATCTTTCAGTTTAGAGAAGCATAAAAATCCCCGTATTGGGCCAGATAATGGTTATTTCCAGTCTTTTGTCCTGTAAGTTTGTACCTTAGAAAACCCCAGTCCTCCTGATAAACCATTTCTTAAAGTAGTAGTCGTTTTGGTGAGGAATGGATCATAGGAGAAATGAGAGAAGGAATCAAGAAATTCCTAGAAGCCATGAGAACAGGATAGTATGAAGGCAGCATTAAGAGGAACATTTACAGCATCGGGTATCTACATTAAGAGAAAACAGAAAGAAACCTAATAAATAATGTCAGAGAAAAGAGCCTTTTTAACAAATGGTATTGGGAAACTGGATATCTATATGTAAAAGAATGAAACTAGATCCCTCTCTCTCATCCTGTACAAAAGTCAAATCAAAGTGGATCAAAAACCCAGGGATTAGACCAGAAACTTTGCAACTGCTAGAAGAAAACATAGGGTCACTACTCCAGTATACTGGTATAAGCATCAACTGCCTTACCAAGACCCCTAAAGTTCAAGCAATAAACCCAAGAACTAACAAGTAGGATGGCATCAAATTAAAGAGCTTCTGCATAGCAAAGGAGACATTTACGAGCATGAAGAGAGAACGCAGAGAATGGGAGAAGGATCTTTGTCACTTTTCCTCCAACAGAGTATCCACATCGAGAATGTATGAGCATAAGAGTTCAAAAACCTCAACCCCAAAACAACAAATTACCCAATCGATAAATGGGCAAAAGAACCAGACACTTCTCAAAAGAAGAAATAAAAATGGCCAACAAATATATGAAAAAATGTTCAACATTGCAGACATCAGGGAAATACAAATCAAATTACATTGAGATTCCACCTCACTCCAGTTAGAAAGGCAATCATTAAGAATACAAATAATAATAACTGGGTGTGGTGGTGCACACTAGTAAACCCAGCAGCTCAGGAGGCTGAGACAGGAGGTTCACAAGGTCAAAGTCAGCCTCAGAAACTTAGTGAGTCCCTAAGCAACTCAACAAGACCCTGTCTCATACAAAAAATAAAAAGGGCTGGGGATGTGACTCAGTGGCTAAATGCCTCTAGGTTCAATTCCTAGTACCAAATAAATAAATAAATAAATAAATAAATAAATAAACAAATAAATAAAAAAGAATTTAAAAATACAAATAATAATAAATGCTGACAAGGATGTGGGGGAAAATGTACACTCATACATTGTTGGTGGGAGTGCAGATTAATGCAACCACTTTGGAAAGCAGTGTGGAGATTCCTCAAAAGACTAGGAATAAAACCACCATAAGACCCAGCTAACTAATTCCTCAATATTTATCCAAAAAGAATTAAGATAAACATTTTACAGTGTTATAGGCATATCAGTGTTTATAGCAACACAATTCACAATGGCTAAATTATAAAACCAGTTCAGGTGCACATCAACTGAATGGATAAGGAAAATGTGGCATACATATACAATGGAGTTTTACTCAGACATAAAGAAGAATGAAATTAGGGAATTTGCCAGTAAATGGACAGAAGTTAAGAACATTATGCTAAGTGAAGCAGAGGAAGCAGGGGAGGAAGGAGGGATGGGGAAAAGGAAGGAAATGTAAACACATTTGACAACATTGTGCTATGTCTAAACACGAATATACCACAGTGAATTCCACCTGTCTATCTATAAAGCAACAATTAAAAATAGATTAATAAATAGAAGGAAGTTCAGTAGAGGAAAGAAAGGGGAAAAGGAGGAGGGAAGAGGGGAGGAAAAGAGCAAGCACTAGGGATTGGAGCAAATTAAACCCCAAACATATATGATTATATCAAAGTGAATGCCACTGCTCTGTGTAACTATAATGCACTAATAAAAACATTTAAAATATTACTCATTGGGGGAATAAGAAGAGTATAAATGCTAATAATAACATTACCTTTACAAATCAGTGATATCTTTTAGCTAAATGCTTATACAGATTTTCTTTTTTCCTAAACAGCTCTTAAATCTTATCTGAGAGCACCTGGGCAGTCAAACTGTCTTTTATACCAATATTCAGACCATAACACTGATCAGTTTAATTTATATCTGGGAGCCTCAGTTTATCACCTGTACATGATCCTCTTTCACTACTATGAAAGTTTTACTTCTTGTCACTGAGCTCAATGGAAGGAACTGATGCAGAAGTGTATTCGATAATTTTTTAGCAGTCTATGAAACACAGCAGTAAAATCTTCAAAGATTAATTCATGTTCTCTTTCCAATATAGTTAGTGTCAACATAAAGTTAGAGGACACTTCATAAAAAAAAAATTCTATCTGTTCCATAATGACCAAGATGCTAGAGTTTCTCTTAGTTGTGTTATGTTTTATACAGCCCAGCTTAGATAAAAGCAATGTGGGTTCTTCAGTGGTGGTTCACAGGTTAACAACTCCTATAGATTCCACTGCACAACACAGCACGGTAAGTAAGATTTTTCAATTTAGTTCCACCACTTATTTTATCCAAGTTAAAGTGTTTCTGAAAATGTCCTTATTTCTTAAAAGATAATGTAACTTCTTTCAAACACTTCACTATACATAGGGCACCAAGATCCATGCCATACAAACTGTCCTCAACCAATGCACACAATCTGCTGGGGGTGGGAGTAGCTGTGTTAATAGGAATATTTCAAATTTATTGATACAAACCTATCTGGTAGGTACCACACTAGGCTTTCTATGGATCGTCTCATTTAAACCTCAATAACACTATCAGGTTGCTTCTATTATCCTCAGTCTTCCAGATGAGAAAACTGAGGCCCAAAGAAGTAGAATAATTTACCAGATTGTTTGAGCTCGTCAGTGATACTCAAGCAGCCTCACTTCAGAGTTAATATTCTTAGTAGCTAAAGCACAGAGAATTCCCAATAGCCATGTAAACTTCAATGCCTTATTAAATGAGATGTCACCTACAGAGAAAAATCAGAAGTCTTCGTGTAGGAAGTGGCATTTAGACTCTAATCCTACTAGCTTGCCTCAATCTACTAGGTGATATTTAAGTCATTATACTAAAAATTTCTAAATATATATTTTACTTAAGGGGGAAGATGGGGACTTCAGTCAACTGTCATTCCAAACAAAAGCAGACACAGGAGCTAAAAGGCTCTGATGTCTTTGTGGATATCCGGACACCTATTTTTGAAATCTCTATGTTGCACACTAACGCCAAAGAACAGAAGAGCAATCATAGATGGAAAATTGGTGAACAAGTTAATAAATGTGACTCTTTTGGCAACAAGAGTTGTAAAGGTCAAAAACTCTTCTACCCTATACAAATTAAATTTAAATGAACTCCTAAGCTGTGTATTACAAGACCCAGATTAAATTTATCCAAGTCAAAGATATTGCTGCTTATAAAATATGCTTTTAATAATCTTTTGCATTTTTCTAGCTTAAATTCCCATTGCCTCCATGATCATTAGCACAGGTCCTGTATTATTTATGATCCAACTCTAGCAGAAGAAACTTTCTGCCAAACTCTTATGTTTCCCAAAGAAGTAAGACCTCAATTCAGACCTCAGGGCTTGCTCAAGGTCCACTTTTCTTCTGGATCTACACTTGGTCTTTTGGGGATGTGTTTTTAGTCTTACAGCTTAAATCTTCCCCATGGGCTAACAACTCCCATATTTATATATCTGGGTTAGACTTTGCCTTTGAGTCCATAACTCAGTGGTCCAAATGTTTCTCTGAAGTCCTTGAATAGATATCACACAGGTACTTTAAATATAATTGACAAAATACAATTTGTGATTTATATACCCAATAGTTACATCCTTGCTTCAACAAGAAAATTCATTTTTCTTTTTCTTCCTGGACTCATTATTGACTCTAACTTTCACCCATTGGCTGGATCCAGAATCACAAGAACCAACCTTCTTCCTTCCTGTTCTATTTTTTTCCTATTACGTCCTGCCCATCAAATCAAAGTTCCTTACTCCCTACACTGTGGCCAGGGAAGTCTTCTGTATCTTCTGTAACAAGCAGGACTAGGGTTTGAATTTTATTTTAAGTGCACTGGGGAAGCAAAGAAGGTTTCTAAGCCAAGAGATTATATAATCCAACTCAAGTTCCAAATAGACAGTGGTGATGGGAGCAGAGGCTCAAGGTAGGGAGACAAGTAAGGAAGCATGCAAGAGTTCAGATGCAAGATAGGAGAGGTGTTTCTCTAACTGGTAGAGATGTTGAGCATTTTTTCATAAATTTGTTGATGGATTGTATTTCTTCTTCTGAGAAGTGTTTGTTCAGCTCCTTAGCCCATTTATTGACTGGGTTGTTCTTTTTTTGTGTTCTTCATATTTACTGGAAATTACTGCTCTATTTGACCTGTGTGTGGCAAAAATTTGCTCCCAAAATTTAGGCTCTCTCTTCACCTCACTGATTGTTTCTTTTGCCAAGAAGAAGCTTTTTAGTTTGAATCCATCCTATTCATTGGTTCTTGATTTTATTTCTTGTGCTTCAGAAGGCTTGTTATGGAAGTTGGGGCCTAATCCAACATGTTGAAGGTTTGGGCCTACTTTTTCTTCTATTAGGCACAAAGTCTCTGGTCTAATTCCTAGGTCCTTTGATCCACTTTGAGTTGAGTTTTGTACATGATGAGAGACAGGGGGTAAGTTTCATTTTGCTGCATTTGGATTTACAGTTCTCCCCAAAAAACTAAGATATTATCTAACAGTCAGAATGCCAGTTATCAAGAAATCAAGAACAATAAGTGTTGACGAGAATGTGGGGGCGAAGCCACACTCATACCTTGCTGCAAAATGGTGCAATCAATCTGGAAAGCAGCATGGAGATTCCTTAGAAAAGTTGGAATGGAACCACCATTTGACCATCTATCCCACTTCTCAGTCTATATCCTAAAGACTTAAAAAGAGCATACTACAGTAACACAGCCACTTCAATGTTTACAGCAGCGCAACTCAAAATTGCTAAACCATGAAAACAACCTACATGCCCTTCAATAGATGAATGGATAAAGAAACTGTGATATATATATATATATATATACACAATGGAATATTACTCAGCATTAAAAGAGAATAAAATTATGGCATTTGCAGGTAAATTCATAGAACTGGAGAATATCATACAAAGTGAAGTAAGCCAATCTCCAAAAACCAAAGGCTGAAGGTGCTCTCTGATAAGTGGATGCTGACCTAAAATGGGGGTGGGGGAGAAAACTTGATTGGGCAAAGGGCAGGGAGGGAAGGGGAGGGAGGGGGAGTAAGGGGGTAGGAAAGATGTTGGAATGAGGTGAATATCATTACCCTAGGTACATGTATGACTTACGTGTGGTGCAACTCTACATCATGTACAACCAGACAAATGAAAAGCTGTGCTTCATTTGTGTACAATAAATCAAAATGCATTCTGCTATCCTGCATAACTAATCAGAACAAATTAAAAAAAAAGATGGCAGAGAGTTGGTCTATGTTTGTATAAAATGAGGGAGTGGAAAAAAAATGAGCTGTGTTTTGGAAGCAGAATCAATCGAAATTTTGTATTCTTTATTGTCTTCTACTCGCTAGACTCTACAATCTATGACAACAAGGAACCTGTCCTTCAGGCTTGCTGCTATTTCCTGTGCACCTGTAACTGGAACTCAAGAAATGTACGTGCAATCAAGTATCCTGAGCAATTGAGGGGGAATAAAAACAACGTCTGAAGCAGGAGTTGACAAACTTCTCCCATGAAGGCCCTGATAGTAAACATTTTAGCTGTATGGCCATACGATGTCTGTGGCAACTGCTCAACTCTGTTGTAGTGTGAAAGTAGCCAGAGACAATACGCAAACAAACGAGCATGGCCATGCTCCAACACAACCATTTATGAGTGCTGCAATGTGAATTCCATTGAATTTTGTCATGAAATAATTTTTTTGATTTTTTTCCCCAACCAGTTAAAACTATAAAAACTATTCTCAGCATGCAGGCCGTTTGTTTGCTGATGGCCTCATCTATCCCAGATTCAGGCATCAGGTATTAAGAACTAGGAAGGCAAAAAAATGTAAACTGAATGATTAGTAACTTTTATGAAAGAATTTTTCATACTGTAAAGTAATCCTTATATTTATCTGCTACTCTCCTACTGGCCTACTGTCCCCTTGAGATTCACATCCATGAATCTCCATGCCTAGCACCTAATGTTTGTGAACAGGAAGGGAAGGAGGAAAGAAGAGAAGAAATACTTTGATTTTGTAATGAAACTTGTTCAGTGTTAATGTTTCCAGTCATTCCTTCTGAGTACACTCTGGTTTAGGGATAGAAAGCCAAGTGTTTTTAAATTTCTTTTTGTTATCTTTATTCAGTGGTGTTTTTACACATGAAATATACTGTAGCGAAAGCAATATAAACCATTTAAAATCTTATAATTAAAAGCAGATGACAGTGAGAAAGGAAATCAACCAATATTAAGCAAAATGAGGCCTATTCAGTATTAAATTATTAAAAAGAAATGGGATCAACATAGAAAAAGAAATTGCTTAATGTTATCAAAGAATGTGCACATGAACACTGCCTGAGTGAAAAGATGCCCTAGACTCTAATGTGCAAAGATTTTGTATCATAATCTTCACATGAAGGAATTCAAATCAAATTTCCAGTGGGAAACAATTTTGTTTTCAAATGGCCTGTCCTCACTCATCACCTGACCTACACTGGTCACTGCCTCACATCTCCTTGGTTTACTTTGCTCAAACTCTAAAACATGTTTTATAAGTAGCTTGTCATTTTCTTGTTGTTTTTGGTGGTGATGATGGTGGTGACGGTGGTGTTCATGTTTGATTGTCTGTCTCACCTGTTAATGTAAGCTTCATGAGGGAAGGAGCTTCTTATCTTTGGCTCATGCCCATATTCTCAGCATAATAATTTCCTGGCACATGTTTGGTACGTAATAACTATGTGTGGAATTGATGAATAAAGAAATGTCCAAAGCTCATCCCAATGATTTTTATATAACAAAGAATGCTGGTTAAAAAAAGTAATTTGCTAAAAGTGAGATTAAAATAATATAAAATAGTATGATGCTAGCATGAATAGATGAGCACAAAAGAAAGGAGGATTTGCAGTGTTTTACAATTTACTAAATGTGTCATCTCAAATTATTGGAGAAGAATGATTAAATTGACAATGATTGATTTATTATATAGGTATGGCATAATTATCTGTCCTCCTTGGACAAACAAATTGAGTACACTGTGTCACATCATATTAAAAAATTAATTCCAGAAATTTATACCTGCACAAACATACAAAGTCATCCCTTCCTTAAAGACAGTGATATGTTTGGAGAAATGCATGGTTATGTGATTTTTTTGTTATATGAACAGCATAGAGTAGATTTACACAAACCTTAATGATAGGACCTAGGCTACAAACATGTAGAGCACATAATTGTACTGAATACTGTAGGCATTTGTAACATAGTTACAAGTATTTGTGCATCTAAACATATAAAAGTGCAGTAAAAATACAATAGAAAAGATGCAAAAAAACCCCACACTTTATAGGGCACTACCGGAGTGGAGCTTGCAGGACTGGCAGTTGCTCCTGGTGAGTGTGGCTGAGTGGTGAGAAAATATGAAGGCCCAGACTATGCTCTGCTGTAGACTTTATGAACCCTGCACACTTAGGCTCCACAAAGTCCATTTTAAAAGTACATTTTCTTCAATAAGAAATAGACTTCAGCTTGCTGTAACTTTTTTATTTTATGTACTTTTAATTTTTTAAAATGTTTTGACTCTTTTCTAATAACATTTACCTAACAACATACTTTGTACAACTATATAGAAATATCTTTTCTTTATATTCTTACTCTAAACTTTCTTCTATTTAATTTTTTTTATTTTGCCTTTTAAACTTTTTTGTTTAAACTAAAGACACACACACGTTAGCCTAGGCCTACACGGAGCAGTGTCATCAATAACATTGTCCCATTGAAAGGTCTTCAGGAGCTATAACAATCATGAAGCTTTCATCTTCTGTGACAATGACTTCTGGAATTCCTCCAAGGGACCTTCCTGTCTGTTATCTCTAAACAATAAAATGTATTAAATAGTAATCTGTACTATTACTAGTATGTAACATAGTCATTTATTATTATTAACAATAACATTTATTATCATCAAATATAATTGCTTTACATAAATGGTTGTGCTATACTTTTATGCAACTGGCAACACATTTGGTGTGTTTACACCAGCATCACCATAAACACTTGATTAATACGTAGTAATACAATGACTATCACATCTCTAGGTAATAAGAGTTTTTCAGCTCCACTGTAATCTTTGTGTGTGTTTGTGTGTGTGTGTGTGTGTGTGTGTGTGTGTGTGTGTTGCTAGAGATTGAACCCAGGGCTTTGTGCATGCAAGGCAAGCACTCTATCAACTAGGCTATATCCCCAGCCCTTCCACTGTAATCTTTTTTTAAAATTTTTTTTTAGTTGTAGTTGGACACAATACTTTTATTTTATTTATTTTTATGTGGTTCTGAGGATCAAACCCATGGCCTCACATGTGTGAAGCGAGCGCTCTATTGCTGAGCCACAACCCCAGCCTCCCCCCCGCACTGAAATCTTATGAGACCATTTGTGTACCAGTATATACTCCATCATTGGCAAAAATACTATTATTTGGTGCATTGCTCTACCCACGCATACGTGTGTGTGTGTGTGTGTGTGTGTGCTTGATTATATACAAAAAAACTTCTGTAAACTAATAAAGGACCACCAACAACACAATATTAAAATCTACCAGCTATGAAAAGTGAAATTTGAAATTGAAGAGGAAATGCAAGTAGCCAGAAAGCATATGAAAAGAACCCCCAAAATGCTTTATCAAGTACAAATTTGGCAAAAATGTAAAACACTGATAAAAACTAGTGCTAGGAAGCATAGGCAAAAAAAAGACATTCTTTTTCATTGCTGGTGGGAAAATGAGAAATAGTTCTTCAGCATCTATTAAAAAGTAAAATATGCATGCTCTTTGCCAGGCAATTTTATATGGGGACCATCTATCCAACAAAAAAAAAATGAGAGTATCATGTTTGGAGATATTCATTGTAACATTGTTTGTAAGGGAAAAGAACTGAATACTACATAAAGGTTCATCAAATAAGTTATGGTGCTTTTATTCTATGGAATGTTATACAGTTTTAAAACAATCATTACATATATTTTCTAGATTTGAAGGACAGCCAAAGTAGATTATTAAATGCCAAAAACATCTCCAAGTAATGTTTACTGTAAAATCCATTTAAAAATTAATAGTATAATATGTGTTTATGTATGGGTTTTACATATGTGTATTTATGAACAAGTATGTGCAAAGAGACATACCAAGCCATTAACAATCACTGTGTCATCAGGGATCGAAAATTGGACCAGTGGAGGAGATTAGTGTTTATCTATTCCATATTACTTTATTGTTTAACTTGGTAAAACAAACATGTTCCTTTTTCACTTAAAAATTTCTAATAATGGTTGTCCAATGATGAATGAAAATACACACTATTGGACATAAATACTTTGGCTTTGATCATATGTAAATTCCATGTGTCATAAGAAAGAACATCCAACATCATTGTATTTGATCAGAGATGAAACAGCCAATCTCACCTGATCTGTGTGCCAATGTTCTTCTATAAACTAACTTAGAGTTTGAGATTTGGAATTTGTGGGGTTTTTTTCAATCAATTAAAACTTATTCTAAAATAAGTGATGAGTAAAGAAACTAGAATGTGAAGTAAATTATTCTAGACAAAAGAAAGCCTTGTGTAAGATATCACAATCTTCCTGTTTTACTCTTTAAAAAACCCGTCTGGTCTCCAGGTGACAACTTCACTATGGCTTGTCCACCAATGACTCACTCAACCACTGCCTTTTAAACTGCTGAGTTTTCTTCAACATACTTTAAATGTATGCATGTGATATGAAGATTGTTTATCATTTTTCTTTTTTTATTTCAGAACGCTTTACCCTGTACAGCTCTAAAAACCTTAGACAGTTGAAATATTCAGTGTTAATAAAATTTTTCCCAAAATTCAACTTGATGAGGGTTTAATGCAGACAGTAAGACATGATATTATTTAACTGCAGCAATTTCAACCTCTTTGTAGCTGCCATTCTCTCAGAACAATCTTCTCCCATTCCTTTAGTCAACAAGATGATTCACCCATTTTCCCCACAGAATGTAAGATGCCTTTTCTCCTTATTTTCTTACCTGAGAGCTCAGACCCAGGATTGTAAAGTCATCACAGTTTCTGGATCCTTAGTTTCTAATTCTCTTTGCATAACTGAGTCTTGCCTTCTCAAGACACTCCATCCCACCCCAATCCTCCAGAGTTGGCAGCATGGACCCAACCCCACATTCCATTGTTTAATTTTCTCTCCGAGAATAATATATTCAAGATTGTAAAGTATATTTTTGATAATTGGTGCAAAGAGTGGATTTATAGTCCAATCTGACATAAATCAGGCTCAAAATTTACTGGCAGAAATGTAAGTTGCATAATTACTCAGCAGCAGTTACGCATTCTTGACACATTTATTTTCTTGAGCCTGAACTCTGTACATGTGTGGACACATATGAAATTCCCCACTTGTGATGTTTCTTCTCTGGCTCTTAGAAACAGATTTATGAAGGTATTACTCTACAATATATAATTCTACTTTTATAATTTGGATGGCTGGGGTAGCCAAGGGAAGCAGCTAATCCTTAACATATTGAAGTCATCTCTCATTCTTTTGAGAGTCTTGAACTGGGTGGATGAATGTAAATTCAAAAATGCAAAATAATTAACTTGGAAATTATTTAACTGATAATTGAACTTAGGGGAACTCAACCACTGATCCACATCCTCATCCCTATTTTGTTTTTTATTCAGACACAGGGTCTCACTGAGTTGCTTAGCGCCTACTTTTAGTGAGACTGGCTTTGAACTTACGATCCTCCTGCTTCAGCCTCCCAAGCCACTGGGATTACAGGTGTGTGTTACTGCGCCCAGTTTAGCTGATGATTTTGACTAACATTTTCTCTGGCTTGATAAGAATGGCTTCAACACTCCCTACTTAACCTATATGAAAGAAGTGTACTGTCTAAACCATGTACCCAAGATGGATCACCAGGCTCTTGAAAGCTATTCTGATCTTCCCAACATGTAGGTCATTTGAAGATCCCTAGTAACTTCCTCCTAGAAATTTACCAGCATATCTTAAAATGTTGCATAAGTGACATTATCTGAAATTATGAGACCTTGGACAAGGAATCAAAAGACTCTGTTTGTATAATTTTCTTGAATAATAGTAAAGACTACAGAAGAAAATGGAAGATTTAGGAGTTAAATAAAGAAGGAGAGGGAGATAATCAGCTTGATACATCTGAAAGTGCTTCCTATGGACAGTCAACAAGATGTGAAAGATGAATGAGAGTACACAGGAAGTGCCTGGTGATTTTCACCCCCAAAATATTGGAAGGCAGATAAGAGATGGAAATGTTTGCAGCCTCAAATCTTTATACTAATAATAGCTGTCATTGAGAATCTACCATCTGTGTATCTCTTTTTAATCTTAGGAACAATCCCTTAAAAGTAGATGCTATTATTGCTTCCAGTTTACAGATGGAAGACCTGAGGCTTACGGAAGTTACAAAAAAAAAAAGCCATTTACATAAGGACACATACAACTGATAAGTGAGAAAACATTGATTCAGGCCTGCAGAATCAATCCAGTGTGCCGCCACACCATGAGGCTAGCCACCTAGCCTGATGAATGTACCCTGTAAACTAAGTGAACCTGATGTCACTTGAACATATGTGATCTTTGATTCATGATGGGAAGGGGCCTCAGATTGGAGCACAGTGATGGAAGATCATGCCCTGCTCCCAAAAAAGTCTGTAATAAGGGGAGGCTGAGCCACACCATAATCAAGGAGGTTTTTGACAGGAGTAACCTGGGAATAGAAACACTGTAGCAAATGTGCAAATTAAGAACACAAATGAATTGCTTTGGAATTTTGCTAGGGGCCACCTGGCCAGAAGGAGAAACTTCATCATAATTTCTGAGAGTTGGCAGAACTTAGTAGGATTAAGAGGAGAACTGATAATTAGAGATGTCCTAGAAATGAGAAATTCCAACTATTGGGTGTTTGCTACAGATTCTACCCCCATAACTGCCCACTAACTGCCTCATAGACTCTCTCCAGTCAAGCCCAGATGAGCAGCTGCTTCATCAAACCCACACAACCTGGATGGACAACACTATAACTCACAAACTAGGAAGTAAATACAACCACCCCACAACAACAACCACAAAGGTTTCTAAATTCCTCCAACCCTTGGATGCTTAACAGAAAGGACAGGAATTGTTTACCCGAACACACCATATCATGTATTTTATAAAAGAATCAAAGGATGAAGGCATAACTTCCAGTACATTCCAGGAACCCAAAGTGTATTTTATTTGATTATTTTACAATATGTTTATTCTTTTAAGTTCAGAGCATTTACAAGGTGTTAACACTCTAAATGTGTCACTAGCACCTACTGGGGTATTATCAAAGTAAATCAAAAGAAACACTTTTTTTCATAGATATAGCCAATGATTATTAATCCTTTTTTTCCCCAAAGTATATTTTAAGTTGCTATGGCAAAATGACATCTCTGCTTAAAAAAAAATTAATACAAGCAGGGAAAAATTATTAAAGATAATCTGAGGGGTAAGTACTGAAGAGCAATTGCCCCTTGGAATTCAAGTTGAATTCATCCCCCACCCCCACCCCCTGTGCCAGGAGATGTTTTGACTTAAAATAGTACCTTTTGTTCAGATTAAGTCTCAGCTTCCAAATCTTTCTGCTTTCAATTCTTTGAAGAAGACACCCCAGAATCCAGTGTGAGGGAAGCAGTTTAATCCAGAGTTCTTAAAAACAGCTTGGTATTTACAACTAAACCCAGGAGCGGAATGCAGGCTTAACTGGCCCCACCCGATTTCTTCCACCCAGATATTTTTCCTTTTTGTCCAGAAAAGTTTCATAATTCCAAAAGAAGAAAAAAAAAGCAGGAAAAAGAAAAGTGTTCACATAAACCATTAAACTCTCAACTACTCAACCAACCTGACCAAATGTAAAATGCTTGATCCAGAGTCGTGATGGAGAAAATAAGAGAGGCATTTATTTGACTAATTGAGAACATGAGCTGTTAATTCCTTTCATCCTCTCTTGTAAGAACAGGTTGCAGGTCCTACCGTGCAGCAGATCTAGCTTTGGTTGCATTTATTTTATTAATTAAACACACAATTATTGTGTGCTGATAAAGTGCAAGGTACTGTGCTAAAAGTAATGAGGAGGTATGTATGTAAAATATATGTAACACATTCACAAATCTTGCCTTTTAGGAGCTTACAAATCAACAGGAGAGACAACATAAACATAAATTGCTATGATATGTAGTACAGTGAAATAAGTGTTCGGGTACAAGTCAAGTTCTGTGGGACTTCAGAGAGAGGTGGACCACCTTTTTTTTACCCAGGGAAGTCTTCCTGGGGGTGGGGGCATTTCAAGAGTGAGGATTACATTAGGATTACATAACCTGTGTACCTGTGTAGCTCTACATCATGTACAACCAGACAAATGAGGAGTTATATTCCACTTATGTATAATGTGTCAAAATGCATTCTACTGTCATGTATAACTAATTAGAATTTTTAAAAAATTTAAAAAAATAGCATCCAACAAGAAAGAAACCTGGCAACCTCTTTCAAAGAAAACCAGAGAGCATTTGCAAACTATGATGGGTCCAGGAATAATAGCAATTTTGAGTAACAATATTTTAAAAAAAGAACAATTTCAATATCATCTCAACTACCTGAAGAAAAGATTGCTACAATTATGTGAACCCATGAAAGTTCCTCCCCAGAGCTGAAATATTTAAATAATGTGTCTACTGAAAAAGGAGAAGGCAGGAAACAGAGCTAATGAGGAAGGTCTGACATAATTGTAGGAAGATAAATAGATAAATAGTGGAAAACACAGAATTCATGACTGGAAATATTCAGAGATTAAAGAACAAAGTTCAGATTGTGGCACATGAGGAAGAAGGTAAAACAATGCCTCAAATGGGTTGTAGTGGGGTAGTCTGTCTTCCAGAACTTGCTCAGAACAGTCTCAAAGCATACACACTTCAGAAAGAAATTTTGATACTAATTCCAAACCTGAAGGCTCTTCTAAAGAAGTTGAATGATCTTCAAAATTCATCTAAACGAAGAACTTGTCAACATTCATCAGTGAACCCTATAAGAAACTAGACACTTCTTAGAGTGTCTATTTTTAGATTGTTTTATATAAATTTAATGTTTTTGAATTTATAAAATTGTTAGCTTATGATGGTATTATAGAGGCTGAAGCCCAATGTGTACTTTAAAATGAGCATCTAATGTAGTCCTGAAATCTCTATTTATAGCAGTTGCAAATCTGGAAGATCAATATTTATATTACTGTATCTTGCAATTATTCACCTAAAACTATAAAACATGAATAGATATGATCTAGTGGTATATAATGGCTGAATGAAGCTCATTTATTGTTCAGCACAAAAGACTTTGTCCTGACTTTTCATGACTTTGTATATATAAAGTGTTTGTTACTGCCTCATGAAAAAATAACAAGTGTTTGCTATCACTCAAAAAAATTGTTTACAGAATGCCCTCATTTTGGACTAGGCTCCCGTACTGGGTCCCAACAGACCAGAGTAAAAAGCAAAATGGAGTCACTCAGGCTAAACTAAGCTGTTTAACCTTTGGGATTAGAAAGGTAACAGTTAAATTTCCCAAACAGATCAGTTTCAATGGGCCTGATAATAAAGTTTTCTCTCTCTTAATCCTTATACAGAAAAAGGTAACCTGATGTAGTCTGATGTTAATCAATCAATTATTTTTCTGTGATTCTGTCTCCTGTTAATCAATCAATTATTTTTTGGTGATTCTGTCTCTGTCCCCAGTTGACCCCCACCTTCAAGGAAAATAACTGAAATGGTGAATCCATTTCTTATTCTGTTTCTGCTGTCTTCATCCTTTTTCTGTTTATAAAACCAATCTCCTTTGTTAGATCTATCAGAAAACTTATTCTATTCCATGGAATGAAATGTTGTCCAATTCTAGAAAAAAAAATAAGTAAGCCAAGTAAACTCTTTAAACAATTGTGGTCATTTTGTCCTTTGACAGTATAAAACTTTCCTGATGCATTTCAAGATAATGTTTTCCAGGACATCTTGCTCATTGCTTGTTCATTGACAAAATGCTGAATGGAGTCATCACACAAACAGCAAACACCTCTATTTGGAAAGAGATGGCTGAAAAAAGAAAAAAAAACAGCAAAATCACTTTACCAGGCATCAGAGAATAGAAATTTTATTTGCTGAGCACTCAGAGAAGGAAATGAACTTCAATCTCCATCCTCCTCAGATTTGCTCAGGATTGTCAAGAGCTGAAAAACTTCAAAGCCTAAGAGAAATGCAGCTCAATTTTAGAAATACAAAGTATTTGGAGTAACTCATTTTGCCAAATATTTATGTTTTGTTACATAGTTGAACTGCTTATCAGACCTTCAGGAATTCTATGTTTTTCATTTTTGTGCTTTTATTTCCTCTCCTATCTCCTCCTCCTCTCACTAGAAGCAAAACATTCTCTGGCACCCACAGCTGAGGTTGCTTCTCCATAGAGGAACCAAGCCAGGTCCAGGGTGGCCAATCCCCATGCCTCTGCCCAGTGCACTCAGAGCAGTGATCCTCTCCTGCCCCTGGCTCTCTTCTGAGAAGTGCCAAAGTCTCTAAGTTCTCCCCAGGAGAGAAACAAAAACCTTTTTCCTGGTAAATGTCTGGACCCTTCTTGAGATCTTCTATTGGCCTGACTTTAGAAGGCCACCATGCAGGGGCGGGCCTTTGTGTGTGCAAACTGAGGCAGATTGGTAGGTAAGAGAGGTCCCAGGAGCTTTGGGAGCAAGAGAGACACTCATCATCGTTCACTGCCCAGGTCCCACGATGGCTCTGCTGTAAAAGAAATAGAGTATGGCTCAGAGGGAAGATGCTAACAAGAAATACGTGGAGCTGACACACTGACTTTGAACCCAGAGAAGGCTAACAGAGGCATTTGGGCAGCCTCTGATGGAAACTGAGCCAAGATGGTGGCGATTTGTATGAAGCTGACAGGAATCACTATTTTTCCTCATACATCTCCAGGATGGCCTCAGCTTTCAGGGCCTGGGGAGTCAAGTTCTGCATTTCCCATGAAGTTCTTCACCTCCCAGCCCTGAGAGCTGCTGAACCATACCAAGGATCCAGGCGGGTTCCAACCAACCCCTGATAGCAGGGCCCTGCCGCCCCCAGGCTCTCCAGCCCAGAGTTACATGCACATTCCAAGATATTCCACGACTGGGGAACTGGGAGCCTGGAATACTGGGAACCCACAGAAGGAAGATGTCCTCCCATGCTTCTGGCTCCCCACCCACCCCAATGCATTCAACCACTTTTCCCAAAAGATTTCAAAGCACTGTCCAACGGTGATATTATTTTCTAATATATGTTTATTTCAATTTGTATCCCTTTTGTTAGCAGTGACTTTCTGTTCCACAAATGTCACTTTGAATTTTTTCATGTGGTCTATCCTGTGGCTACGAGAACATCACAGTGGGATTTTACAATGAGGCAGCAAGAAACAGACTATCGATTCTGCCCTTTGAAAAAGAAATACGTAATGTTGATGCCCAAAATTTGACTTTGTTTCCTCTGCTCAACATACATTTTGTATGTATGTGTCTATCAGTTTGATATCCATATCTCATAGGGTCAGTACAGATGCAGTTCCTAGGACTTCCATTTCCTTACCTATAAACAGGACACAAAAATTCCACTTTATAAGTCCTTGTGATCTTGTCATAGTGCCTGGAACATAACAGGCACTTGATATGTGCTTGTTGACTAAATATGTGTTTGGATGAATAAATATGGCCTTTGTTTCCTCTGCTCAAAATGTGTTACACTTAATTTACAAGGCAATTTGGAGGATTTAAAGGACATTGAGCTTTTTAAAAAATGGTTTTGAAATGAAAAACTTAGCTGTAAAAATAGCAGATCCTTACTACTGTGGGACTAAGAGTATAGGTGCCCTGGTGTGTCTGACTTGATGTGTGTCCCTCCTTCTCATACACAGTAATACTAGTTAAGCTCCCCATACTACTGAGTGGGTAGAGCAGCTCATCCACTCTGGTTCTTTCTAGAACTTAGCTTCTATGTGTCACTCCCCTCCCTGTAAAACTACTGGACATGAGTGGAGTGCTTGAGATTGGAAAGTGTCTGAGCTCGACTGCACAGATGACCTGGCATATGAATTGAGAGTACCAACGTGGGAGCCAAACTCACCAAGTTAGGGCACTGATTCCACAACTTACTAAGGTACTTAACCCCACTATTTCCTCAATTGATGCATGCAATAAGGATACTAGTAGAAGCATTTTGATGGATTGCTCTAAAGGTGGGTAGGTAAGATAACACACCTAACGCCTTTAGAGAAGTGCCTTAGATTTGGTACGAACTCATTACATGTGACCTCTAATCATTGTTGGAGCTATTATTATTGTCCCTCTGTCAATGAAGCCTGCAGTCTGATAGAAAAGGCAGACTATAATACAAAGCTAGAAGAATGACACAAGCACTAAAAAGATAATTACTAGCAGTTTGCTTTTGATGCAGAAGCAGGATACATCTTTATTCACCACCTTCATCACCTCCTCTGTGTCATCTGTAGCTTGTCACTCTTCCCACATACACAGAATTCAAAAATAATGCCCCAGACTCCATCTGATAACAAAGCCCAGTGTGTCTCACAATCATCACACAATGCTTCTATTAATGAAGTCTGAGTTTGTGGAGCCATATCACACTGTTGGCTCAAATTAAGCTTTTGGTCAAATAAGACCCCCAGGGCCTCTGTACATCAGCTGCTGCCAAGTTCCATTTTCTCCTTCCTGTCATCTTATAATTCATTTTTTGAACCTAAAAACAAGACTTTGCATTTATCCTTATTACATTTCATGTTAGTTTTGGCCCAGTATTCCAGCATAAGATAATTTTTAATCTTGATTCTGTCAACTATCTTACAGTGTCACTAGCACATTTAATCGGCACACCTACTACACCCTCATTCAAGGCACTGATGAAAATGTTTGCCAAAATAAAGCTGAGAGAGAAGCCCAGCAGTTCAGCTGAAGAACCCGCTGCATATTTAAATGTGTCCATTGATCACTTTGGGCATGAATGTTCAAGCAGCTTTGAACCCATTAAGTGGCACCCGGACCACTATTTTATTCATAATACTTTGTTAATGCCTTGCTGCTATTAAGATTACTGGGTCTGTGAAATTGTTTAATATCATTATATGTTAACTTTTTTCAGAGTGCTGATATCTTTTAAATTTGATGAGGGCACCAATTTTTATATCCTGGTCATCAATAAAGAACTTAAGGGATTATCACTTAATAGATGACACAAGAATAAAACCATACCATGTGATTGTCATTGTTATAGACCTATTTAGGCTTTAAGTTAAGGGGTGAATTTTTTAGGGTAGTTATTGTTTTAACAAAGAGTCTCCCAAATCTCAGGACTTGATAGAAGTTTATTTCTCCCATGAACTCACAAGATGTGTTCCTGATTGACAGGCTGTTTTCCATGTGTCATTCAGGAAAATGTAAGCTTTGCTATTTTGTAGTTTTGCTCTATTCTTGGTTCTTGCCATTGTCTGCATTCAGCAATTAATGGGGGGAAAAGAGAAAATGCTATGTGGAGAGTTTCCCTGCTCTAGGCCTGAGAGTCGTGCCCATCACTCGTAAGAACACACCTACCTGCAGGGAAGCTGGGGAATGTGGTTTATATATGTGCCCATCTATGTTACACAGTGTTTTGTCTCTCTGAAAATTATGTGAGGAAAAAAATTAGAGAAGAAAAGATTAATTTGGGGTTCATGATTTTAGAGGATTCAGTCTACGGTCAGATAGCACCATTGCTATGGGTCTGTGTGAGGCAAAGCATCAAGGCAGAGAGGATGTGGTGGAAGACAGCTGCTCAACCAATGGCAGCTAGGCAGCGAGGGCAGGGGAGCAATGAAAGGGCCAGGGACAGGATATAGTCCCCAAGGGTACCACCCTTAAGGACCCACTCCTTCCAACTTCCACCTTTCCAAGATGGTGTCTCCACCACCTCCAATAGTCCATTCTGATTACTAATTTACCAATGGATTAATCCACTGGTGAGGTTAACACCCTCTTGATGCAACCATTTCCCCAAAGCCCTCTTCTGCACACTATTGCATTGGAGACTGAGCCTCAACACATGATCCTTTGGGGGACAGACCCAAACCATATACCATTAGAGAGAAAGTGAATACAAAGCTTGGCTCGAAGATACCATAGTTAGGTTGGACCTTCAGGGTAAATTATGACACTAAACCTGAGAGTAAGGAGTTTGATAAATCAGAAGTTATAACACATGGGTTCTAATCCCAAGTCTACCATTAATTGGGTAAATGTAGCTTTGGATAAGTCACACAACTCTAAGATTGGTAAGTCTGTGATGGTATCTTGGTCCATTGTTGAATTCCCAGCCCTAGCCCCAAATCCGGCACATTGTTGGTACAATAAATGTTTGTTCAACTGTTAAGTGAATAAATGAATAAACTTTCTGAAGGACTTATTTTCTTATCTTCGAATTTCCACTACCTTCCTTACAGGTTGTTGTTGACCAAGAATAAGTCAACCTAGCTGATGGAGAATAAAATCTACTTAATTATGCTATGTCCATGTACGAATCATACATACATATATACATATGTATGCACTAATTAAAATAATTATAATAAAAGAGAGGTCAGTAGAGTACTGTAAGCATATCAGAGGGAGGGAGAAGGAGAGGGGATGGGAAGGTACTTGGGAATTAGATAAATCAAATTATGTTATATGCATTTATGAATATGGCATAATGCTTTCCATTATTATATATAATTATAATGCACCAATAAAAATAAATTTTAAAAAATTTAAAAAATCAACTTAGTTGAAAACTAAGAAAATTATATGTATTTGGAACTATTAAGATTGAAAACTGGTAAAACAGATTAAAACAATCTCGAAAATCTGCTCTGTCATCTTACAAAATGACAGCTATATTTATATTTATAAAAGTAGGAAGAATTGGAAGTTATATCACTTGTTAGGAAATATGATTGGTGCTGACAAATGTTAGGCTTCTTAAGAGAAAGTCACTGGGTATAATCTCAGTCAGTCTCTGCATGGTTGGGGGAAGGGGCTTGTTGTACAGAAGTTCCCCAGAGGTTAATGAACAATGTTTCAGGAAACTGCTGTTTGGCCCAGTCCAAAGGTCAGCTCACATCTGGAGGTGGGCCTGTCTGGAGCCTAGTTCAAAGGTTCAGTTGCAGATGTGCCTAAAATCAGATTAGCAATGGCCTCCTGACTCTACGCTATGTATCCCAAACCAAAGGGATTCCATTTTTTATATGCATGTTATGAATATGGCATAATGCCTTCCAAGGTTTTGTGTTTTTCCTTGACATCATAGAGATCAGATAGGACCACAGCTACAAAAATGCCTTGGAAATTAAAAAAATCACTGCAAAAAATCTTGAGTATAGTTATTCTAAAACACCGTATAATGATGTTTCAGTCAACAATGGACTGCACACATGGCAGTGGTCCCATAAGATTATGATGGACAGTGACACCACAGCCATCATCATAATGTCATGGTGCAACACATCCCTGTGTGTTGGTAGTGATGCTGGTGTAAACAAACCTACCATGCTGCCAATTGTGTGAAGTCTTAGCACACAGGATTATGTGTAGTACAACTATATTTCTGGTTTATGTATTTATTATCCTGTACTTTGTAACACTTTAGAGTATATTCCTACTCATAAAAAATACTTATTGGGGCTGGGGATGTGGCTCAAGCAGTAGCGCGCTCGCCTGGCATGCGTGCGGCTGGGGTTCGATCCTCAGCACCACATACAAACAAAGATGTTGTGTCCGCCGAAAACTAAAAAAATAAATATTAAGAAGTTCTCTCTCTCTCTCTCTCTCTCTCTCTCTCTTAAAAAAATTATTATTGTAAAACAATATGCTGTATTACACTGATAGCAGTCTCACATATATTGTGTGTACTGTGTCTCTTGATGGAATCTTCCTCTCTCAGGCTTGATTTAATCTCATGTTGGTTTATTCCTCATGGCTTTAAAGACAGTAAGCTATTTTGTGTGTGTGTGTGTGTGTGTGTGTGTGTGTGTGTGTGTGTGTGTAATATAGCCTAGGTATAAAGCAGGCTACATCATCTAGGTTTGTGTAAAATGTACTATGGATTCCCACAAGGACGAAATCACCCCACAATGCACTCCTGAGAAGACATCACTGTCCTTAAGTGATACATGGTCACAGTTACTCACAATTAGAGTTTCATTTGTGTCACATTCTATGGACTAATCACTTCAGTGTAGTTTTCCCTTATTATTCACTGTAGAAAATACACACACTCTGAAACCATTCAAGATAAATCTGCACCATTTGTGTTGAATTCTATGACTTCAAGTCTGACCACCAATGTCCTCTCTCTAATTAAATTTAACAAGTAGGCACTGAGTGTCTGTTAAGGTGAGAACATGTGCTAAGATTTGGGATAATGTAAGAATTGATATAACCTACTCTAAAATAAATGACAACACTGAATCTTTAGTTGTGGATCCATCTGACAATTTTATATACCAGATAGCAGTTGCTTAATTTGTTAATAAGAATATTTAACAAAGAAAAAATAGAATCATTACTGAAACTTGCTTAGCACCTTGTAGTTGCTGAAGCTGGCTTTGAACTCGCAATTCTCCTGTCTCAGCCTCCCAAACCCACTGGGATTGCAGGCGTGCACCACTGCGCCCATTTGGAGACCAGATTATAGATAATTTTAAATGCAAGGACAGGAAATTTAGACTTTATTCTACAGGTAACATGGGGGCCAACAGCAGTTGCTAAGCCAGGAAACCACAAGGTCCAAGTATTATTTTAGAAAGATCCCTCTGAGCAAGCATGGTGGCACACACCTGTAATCCCAGAGGCTCAGAAGGCTGAAGAGGAAGATTTCAAGTTCAAAGCCAGCCTCAGCAACTAAGCAAGGCCCTAAGAAATTTAGGGGGACCCTGTCTCAAAACAAAAAATAAAAAAGGGCTGGTGGGTATGTGGCTCAGTGGTAAGTGCCCCTGGGTTCAATTGAGAGGGAAAGAAAGAATGCAGCAGGCGGAAGGGGTTGGGGGAAGAAAGGGAGGGAGAAAATAAGAAAGGAAGGAAGAAAGAAAGATCCACCCAAGAGATTTTATCCCAGGCTACTCAGAGGAAGGTGTGTTAGAGGGCTACTATAGAAGTCTTAGTGTGAAGTCATTAGTTCTTTATCTGAAAGTGGAGAAAAGAAAAGGGGAAAAAAAAGAGCATAGATGAAAGTCCTTCTAATTCTGATAACATGGCAGGTTGGCATACTTTGAAATTTCTCCCTTTGGATGTGCCTAAGATTGCAGGATAAAATGCAATTTTTTATTATTTTATTTTATGTGAAATTAAAATCACACAAAAAAAGAGAAATCACCAAAGAAGAAGAAGAAACAAAATACCTAAGTTAGCATGTGAACTGATAATCCATTTACCCTCAGGATCAGGGTGGGTTATGGGTCTTTATAACTCATAGAACTTGGGTTTTAATCAGCTCAGGAGACAAGGCTTTGAGACTGTACAAGTTAGGTGAAAAGGAGCCTCACACCTAAAGTCAAAATCCTTTGAGGCCTGAACCATTAGGGAGAACATGAACCAGAAAAAAATTCCTCAACCAGAGCAGCAGGGTGACATAGAAGCTCATTTGTTTCTTTGTGGAGGGAAAAAATAAAAGAAAAAAGCTTTTCCCAAGAATTTGAAACCCCGAACTAGTCTACACACACATTTGGTTTTAAAAATTACTCCACGGGAGTGGTCCAGAAACTTCTGAGCCAAGAAATTAATGTAAAAACTGGTCCCCGGCTAATAATATTTTGGAGTGGCTGGCAGAAACAATTACAAAAATACTCTAGAGAGACATTCCACAATCCAGAATACAAGGTAGTTTCACAGGAACATGCCAGCCCCACGTGAGATGAGCTCACAATAAAAGAAATTACAAAACACTGAAGGAAGCAATCCATCGCGGGCAAGAATCAGTAAATACTACAGACAGCAGAATTCGTCAACACAACCATCTACCTCCCACGAAACTGAGATGCTAGAACAACAATCTGAAAGGGAATATAAAGTAAGCCTTTTTGGAATGATTAAGGATGTTACAGAAAGAAAGAAATCCATGACCAAAAAGGGCAGATATTTAAAAGAGCCAAATAAAGTGTCTAGAAATAAAATCTATAGATAAAAATTCAATGGATAGACTAAACAGTAGATTAGATACATCTGAAGAAGAATTGTCAAAAGAGAAGACCAGCTAAAGAAACAAAGCAGAATGTAGCTTAGTGACTATAGAGGAGGACAATCTATAAGTGAAAAGATAGCCTGAGAAGGTTCAGTTAAGTCTAAATGAATTTCTAAATGCTGAGGCAGGATCATCGCAAGTTCAAAGCCAGCCTCAGCAATTTAGTGAAGCCCTAAGCAACTTAGTGAGACCCTATATCAAAATAAAAACAGAAAAAGGTATGGGAATGTGGCTCAGTGGTTAAGCACCCCTAGGTTCAATCCCTGGATCCCTGGTACAAAAAAAAAAAAAGAAAAAAGAAAGAAACAACAAAAGAAAGAAAAAGAAATGAAAGAGAGAGAGAATGGAGACAAGGTAAGAAGAGGTAATTGTGAGGGATTTTTACTTTGATGCAAAACACGAATATTCACAGTGAAGCCGCACACAAAATTTGAGCAGTGTGTTTACAGATCTGGCAAGGACTTGCCTCTTTGTGAGGTACCTATCAAGTGCTGCAGTCTGTTTTCGGAGGATTTAAAGCCAGCTTTAAGGTCATCTTGACATAGTTGGCAGCCAAATCAGATGCTGCTGACCATTGGCCACTGTTTTAGTCAGCTTCTTTGCTGCTGTAACTAAAAGATCTGACCAGAACAAGCATAGAGGAAGAAATATTTACTTGAAGGCTCATCATTTCAGAGGTCTTAGTCCATAGAAGGCCAGCTCCATTGCTTGGTGTGCAAGGTGAGGCAGGACATCATGGGAGAAGAATGTGGCAGAAGCAAGCAGCTCGCATGATGATCAGGAAGCAGAGAGAGAGAGAGAGACTCCCAATTTAAAATATATACCCCTTAGCCACGCCCCCAGTTAACCACTTCCTCCAGCCACATCCCACCTGCCTCCAGTTACCACTCAGTTAATTCCATCAGGGATTAATTCAGTGATTACTACTTTAAGACTCTCCCAACCCAAGAATTTCTCCTCTGAGCCTTCTTGCATTGTCTCACAGCAGGAGCTTTTGGGGGACACATCACAGCCAAACTATGACAGCCACTATTATTTAGCTTTGTTCTTGAGGGATGGAGAGCGGTACTTATTTTGCCTATCTGTAAAAAAAAAAAAAATGTGATTCCTCTTTGAAGTCTCTTTGATATGAAAGGGGAGGGAGGGATCCTGCCCACTGCAGAGAAGCTTCAGGATCTGTCTGGGAGTACCCAGGATGTGGAACAGCAGGATTAGTGGAAGGGGCTGTGTGTGCATCAATGTGCATACATTTTTCTACAAAGGGATTTCAATAGGTGCACACTGGCCTGATACCTCCCTTAAGAGATTTTTGGATTTTATCCTATTTGTTCAGATATAATTCACTTATTCTCTCCCTTAAGGGAAAATGTTGGATTTGGGTTTTTGTTGTTAGTGGTGATGGTTTTAAGGCAGAAGGTAACATTGACCTTCACCAAGACACTATGTGCAGGAAGCACGGGGGCCCCCAGACACCTAGTAAAGGATGTTTCCATTACTACAACATCCTGTATGGCCACTCCTCTCCATTCTTTGAGATTTCAGGTCAGTGTTGTAGTAGGTTTTTTTTCCTTGTTGAATTTTATCCCCAGGTAATGTCATGTACACAGAGGGAACTCATCAACACCCTGTTTTAGTTAGCTTTTTCTCTGCTGTGACTAAAAGACCCTGCCAGAAAAATTGTAGAGGACATAAAGTTTACTTGAGGGCTCACAGTTTCAGTCCATAGACAGCAGGCTCCATTCCCTGGGGCTCCAGGTGAGGCAGAACATCATGAGGAAAGAGTGTGGAGGAGGGAAGCAGCTCACATGATGATCAGAAAGCAGAGAGAGAGAGACATAGACTCTGTTTGCCAAATATAAATATATACCCCAAACCCACGCCCCCAACGCCCTACCTCCTCCAGCCACACCCCACCTGCCTCAGTTACCACTCTGTTAATCCAATTAGGTGATTGATTCACTGATTGGATTAAGGCTCTCATAACCCAATCATTATTCCTCTGAACCTTCTTGCATTGTCTCACATGTGAGCTTTTAGTGGGCACCTCACATTCAAACTGTAACAGCCCCCAAGATATTTCTACATGGAACACTGCTCAACAACTCTTACCAAACTCATGAGAGTATTTATTTACCCCAGCTAGACTCACAGAAGCCTCAGAAGCATAGAGCTTTCTCAGGGGACCAAAAAGAGCTTCTAGATTTGCATGCAGCACTCTCCCAGCCTGAAGACTATTTCCTTTTGGTGTCACATTGCCAGACCAGAAGCAGCAACACACTTGTGAATGCTGTTTTGCATCAGATGACATTCTTTTATTATTTGGGGGTTGTTTCGAAGGGGCTTGCTATATTTAATCCCAGGAGGACACAAAATTTTACCAGAAGCTCCAAATTCAACATGAAAGTCCTTTATGAAAATAGAACAATGTGTAAGTCAAATTCCAGGAGCCAACTTAGGGGACCCTATAATATTTGGAATAAGTATATAATACATAAATTTACTTCTGCAAAGAACAAGTTCTACCTAGAACTAGAACCACTCACACACACACACACACACACACACACACACACACACACACAAGATGGTGTACAGAAAGAAAAGAAATATCATTCCTTTAGAAGTGTTTGACAGCTATCCAAATAAGTGTGCTGTTTGAAATATATGCTCACCATATTCCATGCATGCATGATATTATCACCCAAGTTTAAGTTTCAAGGTTGACTTCAATATTTCACCCATCCAAACTCAGTTATTCAAATATACCGAATGGTGTTTGTTAATGTGCACTGAGCTTTTCCATAAGACCCCTCCAGATAGACAAATGTGTCTAAATTTTGTATCATGGGCTATGAGGTGATATGTCAATATCAGGGCACTTCAAAGAGACACTCGTGCTACGTCTACTTGACACCAAATATCTTAATGAAAATTGAAAACAGTGAATCTCAAAAGCATATCCAGATGGTTGGCATTATACAAAGAGTCTTGGGTGGTACAATGTAGTCTGCTCTGAAAAACAAAATGAATAAGTTTTCTCATGCATTTTGGAAGGGAATAAAAATCTGGAAACTTGAATATGATTTTAAGAATTAACTCTTTACAGGAAACATTGTTTTAATATCATGATCACTTTTAGCACAGCCTTTTAAAATTGAATATAAACTGTTAATATTAGTAACTTTCTATAATATATGCTATATACATTTTATAATATAATTATATCAAATTTATCCATTTATAAGTTATAGCATAAGAATTCAAATTTATACAATTAATAAGTTATATGTAATAATAATAAGTTAAATGTAATAATTACGATATTAAATTGATTATAATGTAACTGACATCATTAAGCATCTAATATCACTGTGGGGATAAAAAGATTTACAAAATATAATCTTTAACTTCAGGAAGTCTGCAATTTTTCCAGAAGACTGGGGACAGGAATAGGGGCCACGGAACACTTCAGTGATTTCTAGGAGATGCTTTGTCCCTGAACATATGTGGGATCTCATCCCCACAGAGGAGTGATTTCCAGGCAGAAACTCTCAAGGAGAACTGACCCACAGAAAGTGTAGCTGAGCCTCAGCCTCTCTCCCGTGTGCTCTTGGGAGCTGGCCCGCAGAAAGCACACACCTCTGTTCTTTCATGAATGAGACTTTCTTCTAGGTGCAGGTCAAGAAAGGAGAGGTTTGTGTCACCCAACCCTGACTGAGCCTGGAGGGGACGCTGTCAAATTCTGGGGCTTCAAAAGCCTATTATTGCAACACAAACAAGCCATTCTCTTTGGAACCATTTTTATCAATAATAAAATGCTGCGTTGATCTTATCTGCCACTCTTTCCTCTCTCCTTTGGTTTAGAGCTCAGGTGGAGAGGCAAAGGTTGTAATTTATTGGAGTCCCTTCCAATTTTTTCAACAGAGATGAGACCCATAACAGCTAATTAAAGCACAAAGGACACTGTGATCAGTGCAGTGTGAGTTTCCAAGTATTTGGAGACACCTCCAGCAAAGAACAGCTTACTTCTACCCAGACAATTGCAGAGAAGCCCAGGTGTCTGGGGCCCATGCTGCTTCAGAGCTTTTTGTAAGATGGAGCCATAAATTTAGTTATTGTTCGGTGAATTCGAGTTAGACTTTTTTGTTACTTATGATTGTTAGATGTAAAGATACAGCATGTGATTGTGCAGAGGTGACTGAGGGAAGGAACTAATGGGGAGAAACAAAAGCTCATGAGAAATAAAATTGGAAAGTCAGGAGGCAAAGGTAGAGGCCGGTCTTAATCAGCTGGGGCCACTGTATTGACATACCCAAGGTGGGGTCATTTATAAAAGATGCATTTTTTGCTCACTGGGAAGTCAAAGATCAGAGTGCCAACATATTTGGTGTCTGGTGAGGGCCTGTTCCTTGCAGATGGCACCTCTAACATATTCTCATGTGGCAGAAGGGGCAAAATGCTTCCTTTTGCTTCTTTCATAAGGGCACTAATTCCACTGGTGAGGGCAGAGCCCTGGTAATTTCATCACTTTCCCCCAAACCCCTCCTCATAGCACTATCACACTGGGGATTAACATATTAATTTGGGGGACACTGATACTCAGGACCTAGCAGGGTCCTAAATGCAACTGTGAGCTTCAGACATTGATTCTCCAGTGAAAGAATTTGATCGGAAGGTGACCAGCTTAGACGTGTGCTTCAGGAACACCTACATGGTGTAGTGTGTCAGGTCTAACCTCCAGCCTAGCAGGGCAAGATTGGAAGCAGAGAGACCTGTTAGGAGATGGTTGTATTAAGGAAGGGGTGGGAGAATCTAATCTTGAACTAGAGGAGTATCAGTGGGAATAAAAAGGAAAGAACAAACAGAAAGGTGTATGTTTTCAATGAAATTCACAGGGCTTGATTACTAATTACTAATTACTAATCAGATGTGGGCGCTGGGGGGAATGGCAAGCATTAAGGAAGATTCTAGCCAGGATTTGAGCTGGTGTGATTAGAAAGAGTTTGGTATAACAGGAATTGTAAGAAATAAATGTTCAGGAGGGCAAGGGGTGAATTTAATACTGAATTCATTAAGATTGACACACTGTGTGACATACGGATTGAAACTTCCAGTGGGGAACTGGTAAAACTAAGCTGGAAAGGGGGGGGTCCCAGAAATGAGTCACAAAAGAGGAAGAATTGGAGCCATGTGACTGAATGAGTTCGCCTTGGTACATGTAGAAGAAAGGGTGGAGAAAAGGGTCAAGGGCTGATTCTGAGAAAAATCTTATATTTTGAGCTGGAAAAGAAAGTGAAAGAAACATAAGGATAAAGGGGGAAAAGAAAAGCACTGTATCAGGGAAGGGGGGGAATTTCACAGAGGCAGGGGGTGGTTAGTGGTGGAGAAACAGGATCAGTGAGACAAAGTAATGAACAAAATGAGAGTAAAACAGAACCCAGCATTTGGGAACCGGATGGCCATTGACCTTTAAGAAAAAAAAAATCATTTTGGGGCAATAAAAACTGAAGCCACACTACAAGGACTTTGAAGGGAATGGGCCGTATCAGAAAAGAAGGAGATGACAAGATGATTTTTTAAAGAGATTTTGTGATACAGAGAAAGAGGATGAGAAAGCTTGCTTTGGCAGCAGGCAGACTGAAGGAAAAAAATGTTTTCATGTGTTTGTTTGGTAGGAGAACTGTGAGCATGGTTTTGTGGAGGGTGATACAGTGGTGGAGCGAGAGGTGGGGAGACAGAGAGAAGGTTGGAGGTGGGAGGAGTCGAGAGACCACAGTGTCAGATTGGCTGAGGAGGAAGCAGATGCTAGATGCTAGGATGGTGTCCAGAGAGGCAGAAAGGGAACCAGAAACATCCAGGGTAAACAGAACAGGATGAGGGTGAGAAAAAGGAGGTAGACCAGATGCTGGAGGTGACAGAAAGTAGGACAGGTGGGGGAAGAAGCAGGGAAGGACTGCGTAAGAGCAGCTTTCCTTTGGGCTCATACAATCTAAATCTGGAAATCTCCCCACTCACCGTAATGTAAATGTGGACCTGTCTGCTACATAAAATCTATGGCTCAGGAAAGTCAAAATTCTATTTTAATCCTAAATTTACCTTCTGTATGGCTATTTTATAATTTATACTGTTCCTAGTGATGGTATTAATCATTTAATATCTTAATTCTAAAAGATGAATATGTCTAAAAAATTATAAATAGACTAATCCACATGGCTAGTTTCTGTGTTTCTTCAAAAGACAGGATGGCTGATGGAAGACATTTTTGAAATATAATCTGTTATCAGTCCGAGTCCTGTGAGTCTGGGCTTTTCAAGAACTTACATCCTTGCAGAGCTCATGTGACTATTTGTAAAGCCTTTTGCTGATGCTACAGTGGTTCTTCCCCATCTATGGTGTCACTTTCCACTGCTTCAGTTATGTATGGTCAACTGTGGTCTGAAAATATGAAATAAAATTGGTGTCTTCTTCAGAGGCAGCATCCTGGATGTAGACCTTGTCTGCAGCAGAGGGCTGAGGTCCATGCCACAGGAGAAAGGGAGGCCCTTGGCCAGGAGGGCTAGCCCTCCAAGTCTTCCCCATGTCCCCTCTCAGGCCTTGACTAAGGCCTACCCTCTTGGGCCACCTGCCAGGCCCTTCTCCCTTTTATCAGCACTTACCTGTGCCCTGTGTCACCAGTCTCCCAGGTGAAAAGCAGCAAAAAGTTAAGCAGATGGACGTTGGAGACCAATTCCACCCAGCTCTGCCATTCACCAGCTGAGTGACAGTGGGCAAGTCATTTGACTTCTCTGTCCCTCACTTTTCTCCTCTGTAGGAAAGGAGCACTAATCTTTCCTTATGGTAGGGTTTTTGAAAGGAATAATGTGCATGAAGAGGTCTGGAGTGCCAAGTGTTAGTCCTTACCTTGCAAATTGCTCCCCAGGTGTGTTAAAAGTGGTAACTCTCTTATGTGTCGTCCCTCCTATGATTTTTTTTATTTTAATCATCCTCATGGAAATGATCAAAGTAATTAACTTCAAAGGATAGAACTATGGAGATAGGAATAGTTAGAGACTTTCCCATCAGTCTAAAAGCATATTAATGCACCTGTGAAAAAGATCGACTCTTCTGGGCAGCTATTCTCTGACCTAATGCTTCCTTAGAACCTAGGAGAATGGGGTGATGGCTTAAGAATTGTTACAGATCAAAGGCTTCATTAATCTGGGGAATGAGCTGGTCAGGGCTAGAGTAAGCTCAAAGACATTCTCTACACTAAGTGCCACAGCATAAAGGAACTACCTGCCCCTGTCCTCTTTTTAGATTTTATTTTCCCCCCATCTACAGAGAAAATAGGTTGGTAGTCAATGGAATGTCTCTAAAGTCACTAATGTTCATAAAGAAAATCACCAAGAGTAGGAAGCTAATCATACAGACTTTGATAATTTGCTTCCTAATGATCACCCATAAATCTCAAATATGTCCACCTAAAATTTACTTTAGGAATATTAAACAAAATTTACTGGAGAACATTAATTTAGAATGAGTTGCCTACATTAGGCCCCAACAGACCAACCCAAAATGGACTCATACATGTTAAGTTTCCATGTCACCAAACTGAGTCCTAAGCTTTTTATAAGACCTGATTTTCCAAGAAATCAGGAGAGAAATGAGTGTCAAATTCCCAAATAGGTCAGTTCTCTGAAAAAAAAACAAAAAAAAAAAAAAAAAAAACAAGAGAATCATAGCAACAAGGGTCCCTGTCAGTCTGACCTATCATAATAAGGAAATCCCCCTGCTCGTACTACACAAGGAAAGTAACTGGAACCTAACAAATCTGCTTTTGCCTTGTTCCTGCTCAAGCTACCTACACAAAAATGACCATCTGCCTAACCCAGAAGAGCTCCTGTGTTTCTACAGGCAGGACGATGCCTGGTTCTTGAATTACTGTTTAAAAACAACTAGATCTTTAAAATTCAATGTGTTAAAATCTTGTTCTTTGACAAGAATAAAAAGCAAAAAGGGGTTAGGGTAAATGACAAGCTAAAAACCAGAAGATGAGTCACACATGCTATGAGTGCCCATCTGCCAGGCTCATGTTTTTCACTACATCTTTGTCAATTAATACTATCCTCCTCATCATCATCATCATCAAGTTCAGCACCCTTTTCCAGTTTGAGAAGATTTCTTTTGCTAAAAAATTGGATGAACAGCCAAATTTGCTTTCCATGGTGGAGGCTGAAGACTCCCTCTCTTGGTCTCCTTGTAGTTTCCTGAGGCTCTGCCAGGCAGATGCAACCACTGTGGTCTTTAGCAAGGGTGCACAGAGCAGGGTGTTCGAGGTTGCTGGAGGCAGAAGAGTCAGCAAAGCCGACTTTCTATGGCAGCAGGCGATGAGGAGCCTCAGCTGCAGCTGTGGCCAGTGACTGGAGAGGGCCACAGTGGCATCCAGTGGCATCCTCACTAGATGGGCTCTGGTCCTGGTTGCTGCCAGGATTTGGCTGTGGTCCTGGTTGCTGCCAGGCCTCATTTGTTCCTGCTCAATTTCTAAGCCTGTTTCTGAAGTCTGTGAAATATACAATATCCTTTTATTAAATGCTATTTTTCCTGCTTAAATCAACCACATCTGTTTCAGTTGTTTGCAACTATAAAACCCTGACTAATACAACTGGTGAGACAAGTTTTTTTTTCCTGTGATGGCCAGGTCTGCCAGCTGTCTGCCAATGTTCTCTTTTTTGTCCTTTGGTAATATAACTCTGATTTTAGCAGTATCCATGGCAGCACTCAGTCCCAAAACATAAAAAGAAAGAATGTATGCTAATTTTATCATTTGAGTCTTTTTTCAGGGTCATTTTTGATTAATTTCTTGCTTCTTCTATGTTGTATTTTCCAGCTTTTTTTGATGCCTGGGAATTTGGGGTTGTATGTTAAACTTTTTGTGGATTTTGTTTTGTTAGATGCTGAATAATTTTGAATTCCTGTACATATCCTTGAATTTTTTCATGGGAATGAAAAATTTTTCAGTGAATGGTTGTATTAGTCTTCTGATGCTGCTGTAACAAATTACCCCTGATTTTAGTGGCTTAACAATAGAAATTTATCTGTCCACAGTTTTGGATGACAGAAGTCTGAAACTCAAGCATCTGAAGGGGACCTATATAGGTTCTAGCGAACAACCCAGGCCTTACCTTTTCAAGCATCTGGTGACGCCTAGCATTCTTTGGCCACTACACTCCAATCTCTGCCTCTGTCTTCATAATGCCTTCTTCTTTGAGAGTGTCAACTCTCCCTCTGCCTCCCCTTTTTGAAGACACTTGAGATTGCATTCAGAGCCCTTCCTGATAACCCAGGAGGATCTCTTTGTCTCAAGATCCTTAAAGTAATCACTTTCATTACTTGGGAGAAAACTAACATTTATAGTTCCCAGGGAGTAGGATCTGGTTTGTTTGGACTATCCTTTAGCCTCTTGTATTTGGAAATAGATTTTTATTTTCAGGCCTTGTTTTAAAATTTTGACAGGTGGTAACAATGCACTGAAGAATGACATTGGCCTAGCAACAATCATTAGAAATGGGAGCGCTGCAGAATCAAGGAGTGGTGTTAATATAAGACATGATCAGGAAATTGAGGAATAGTTGCATCCTAAATAATCCATTTTTCAAAGCCTTTCTGAGAGAGATATGATAATAAATTATGAACCAGAGAATCACATCATATTCTCAGCAAAGTTTGGATCCTACATGCAATGTAGAATCAGGGAGGGAGGCTGGACCCATAGAGAACTCATTTAGTTTTATGGAAGAGTCCCAAGGATCTGAGTGTCTGTCAAATTTAACAACGAGCTCCAAAAATATTGGATAGAGGAAAGTTTCTGTCCAATAAAAGAAACACTAGCTTTGGGGGCCTCATGTAGAGTGAGTCTGGGCCATCCATACAGGCACCCAGGGCAGTGAAGTAGCCCAGAGAAGGGTACCTGAGGAGGAAAAAAAGAGAAGACAGGTCTTCCTGACTATCAGAAGCAAGTTCCTGGCCAACTAACCTCCTCCTTCTCACATAGGGAAGAGAAATGGGAGGTCGCAGGGAGAGGGAGTTGACTGCACCCGTCTCGTAACTACCCCCTCAAAAAGAGTTGACTGAGGTTTTGCAGAGACAAAGAGAAGGAAGCAGAAGAAAGCCCCCTGGATGTACACAGGTCCTTTTTCTCAAATGCTGATCTCCACCAGGGGAGTGCAATGGCTGATCAATGTCCTTAGAGCAGAGGGAGTCGGGAGTGGGAAGGTGGAGTGTGGAGCGCCCCCTGGAGGCCAGGACCAAAGACAGGCTGAAAGCATTGAATAGAGGGTCTGACTGTATCCAGTGAACAAGCAAGAAAATTGAGGCATGTGGGGAAGGAGGAAAGGATTTGAGGACATAGTATAGTGTAGAGGAAAGTCATGGGCCTCAGAGTCAAACAACAGTGATTTAGCCAATATAACTCAGCCAAGTCACTCCAACATATTTTTGTAAAACTAAAGTGAAATCATAGTGCACATGCAACCCTAGCATTCAGTCAGTCCTGTCAGAGGCATGCAGTCTTTCAGATTGTGTCCAAGGTCACAGAGTCAGTATGAGCTCGAAGAGCCGGGGTTCAGACCCTCATCTTCCCAAGCCCAAACCCTTACTGGCTATGTTCCTCTCGGCTTCCCCTGAGTATGAAACCCAGGTTCCCTCCTGCAAGATTCCTCCCACTGAAACTGGTTAATCTTCTTATCCAAGAAAGAAGATGGTTCTTCAACAAGCACTTTTTAGGGCTGGAGTGCTGTCCTTCTCAGAGTTACTTCATTCTCACCTTCCGGAAAGTGTAAACACAGCAAACCAGAAGCCGCTGGAGCTTAAAGGCTACCTGACCTTGCCCTTTCCCAGTGATTTCTCAGGCTCACAAGGGAAACCCTTGAAGGGAATCCCTCTGGGCAGCAAAGTCCATCCCTTTTATGGACAGATTCTCTGCTGCTGCACAGAAAGCCCTGTGCAAAAATTTTGGCATGCAAGAGGCCACAGATCTTTTTTTTTTTTTTTTTTTTTTTTTTTTTTTTTTTTTTTTTTTACCAAAAGGCAAACATGCTTCTCTGAATTCATAACAGGAGCTTGGTTTTAAAGGGTTTGCAGAGCCCATTGTATGCCTCCTCTAGCTGGGCTTTTCCCAGACTTAATAAACAGTAAGACTCTAAAGCCAAATAGATTCCCCCTACTTCCTGAATGACTCTGTCCAACTGGATATTTCTAAACTGGGCTTTCTCAGCCTCAGCTCAGTTGACATTTTGGACAGGACCATTCCTTGCACGGTACAGAGTTCAGTAGCATTCCTGGCTTCCACCCACTCCCTGCCAGTAGCACTGCCCCACTCTACTCCCAAAGTTGGGAAGATCAAAAATGTCACCTACGGGGCAAAATGACCCCAACTTGAGAACATTGCTTTACACAGACCTGGTATGATATTGGAAACTTTTGTTCTTTGTTTGGTACCAGGGACTGAACTCAGAGATGCTCTACCACTGAGCCACATCTGCAACCCTTTTTTATTTTTTATTTTTTATTTTGAGACAGGGTCTCACTAAATTGATGAGGCTGGCTTTGAACCTACAATCCTCCTGCCCCAGCCTTCTGAGCTGCTGGGATTATAGGCATGCACCCACACTTCCAGCTTGAAACTGGTTTTAAGCCTGCTATTTTCTAACCTTTTCTTCCATACTTGACAGTTAATGTCATTAGTGAATCAAATTTTTAAAAAGATATTGAGGATATCAAATATGCCTGAATTTAAAGGTATCAACATCTGTGGCATACAGTGAAGGTTTGCCATCTTATTAATAACTCTATAAATAGGGCAAGAGGCTCAGGGTAGGGCCATGCTAACCCTTAGCTACCCAGAAGATAGTTTTCCTGCTAGTAAAATCTGAGGCCAAGATATAGAAACTAGGAAAATTCCGAGTACTCTACATGATCTTTTCATTTTACATGATCTCATTTAATCCCTGTTATGACTACACAAGATATAGAAGTTATCATAATTTTGTTGTAGGGAAACTAAAACTTGAAAAGGTTAATTTATCTAAGATCAGTCAGCCTATAACTAATAAAGATGGGTTTGATACTCAATCTTGGTTGTAGGAGTGACAGTTAATATTAGAGATCAACCAGTGTTCCTGTTTGGCTTGAGAACTGGATGTATCAGTTAATGTGATCATGTTGTTTGGGTTATAGACAGTAAAACTGGGAGAGGGGTCTGTTCAGCCCTTTGGGTTCTGCCATTTTTTCCTTTCTTTCAGGTCAGGGAGCCCAGATGCAGACTTGGCTTTTGAATCGACTGCCTTCTTCCTAAGTGGATCTAACACCTTACCCTTCCATACCCAGGCACTCTGCATCCCTCTTCCCTTCACTTCCTCTGAGGTCACTCTGACCCTAGGCCTCTGCTGGATCTCAGCCTGAGAGCTCTAAATCCAGAGCAGCTGGATTCCCTGATATTACCTGACCTTTGGAGATTCAGTCCCCAAAGTTAACTGCAAATCCCATTTTCCTAAATTCAAAGAAAAAAATCCATTTTCCCTTCCATTATCTCATTGAAAAGGCTTCCCAGCAGGTACTGTGGATGCAGATATAAATATATGAGGAACAAAAAAGAATGATGGGGTGAGGGGGCAGTAGGGAGTGGGGAGAAGTGGCACAGGAATAAGGAAAGCAAAGTACACCAAAATGGTGCAAAGTTGGAAAGAAATAAACGTTAAAATCAGAAGATGGGGGCTGGGTTGTAGCTCAGTGGTAGAGGGCTTGCCTAGCACGTGTGAGGCAATGGGTTTGAACCTCAGCATCACATAAAAATAAATAAATAAAATCAAGGTATTGTGTCCATCTACAACTAAATTCAAAAATCAGAAGATAAGGAAAAGGGGGGAAAGGAGAGACAGAGAGAGAGGGAGATAGAGATATGAAAAGACAGGAAGGAAGAAGTAGAGAGAGGAAAACCTTATCTGGAGAAAAGGGCTAATAGCATGGAGGAAATGTCCTCCAAAGTCACTGTGCTGTGGCCACTGACTTCTAGGTGGCTTTCAGTGTGTGCACAAATGGCAAGACGACTGCGCCCAAATCATACAGCAACATGCCCACTTATTGGGGCCAAGTCATTCTAGACTGTTCACTGAACCAGCATGTTTTTATTGTACTCTATTTTTAGTAGAAAGAGGGACACAATCAGAGTGAAAAGCTACAGTTAGGAATTCAAATGAAGATCCCAGGGTGGTTCTCAGTGCATATTTACACACACAGGGTTAAGTGCAAATTCCATCACCAAGCATCTAGCCTTCTTTCCATCAATTACACTAAGTAAGTAGCCCCACTACCTTAAAGTCTTACCCATGTGATTAAAAGTATTCTCCAAGTACTAACCCTAAATCCAGTAAGGTACAATGGCTACCAAATTACTGATCACTATAATTATTCCTATAGCAGGGCTGCCAGGTGAAAGTCATCGTTCCCATTGATGGGAATGGAGAAACTATGGCCAAGAAAGGTCGAGGAACTTGCTTAGGGTCACACACCTAGTCACTGGGATGACCTCTCGACCTTCTGGTCTTTCTCCTAAGCCACAGTCACCCTTCACACCATACACACAATCATGCATTGACACAGAGTCCTCTGGTTGTATTTAATGCACAGCTTTTGCTATAGTATAGCAGTAAACCCAGAAAATCTAAATTTTTTATCCACAAAGGCTGAAACAAAATCATGCTTTGTGCTCAATTCATAGAACTGCAGAATTCACAGGGCTGGCAGGGAAACTAGGGTCATGGATTCCCCACCCCCCAACACTCACACACACATCCCCCTTATTCATTCTCTCTCTCTCTCTCTCTCTCTCTCTCTCTCTCTCTCTCTCTCTCTCTTTCTTCCCTCCCCACCCCCTTAGTTCCTTCTTTCCTTCTTCTTCTTTTCTCTCTTTCTCTCTCCCCCCCTCCCTCCCTCTCTCTCTCTCTTTGCAAATGAGTTAAACCAGGGTCAGGGAGTTAAAAGGTCCAAAGTCACATGAGTTAACCAGAAAATTGAATTAACTCAAAATCCCCATTCTTGAAAATATTCTATCCCATGGGTTTTCCTGTACCCCTGAGGGCACATTCTTCTCTCCCAGAGGCTGTTTTGCTGCTCTGACCCCACTGTGGGGGACATGTGAGGCCACAGAACCTCCTGAGTATACCAGTGGCCTGCAAGGGACACTAGAAGCAGTCCATGATGGGAGATTCTGTTGGGCAGGAGCCCGAGATAGTGTATTTGGCATACCCCAGCTTAGCTAAGAAGACTAAATTGGCAAAGATTAAATTGGAAGTTCTCAATTCTTTGTTTGATACTATTACTTTTATAATCTATGGTCCCCTTTAAATCTGGTGTAACATAACAAGCTTATAATTCAAAACACATTTGTACGAAATGTAACGTACATACAGTATGAACCCAGGAATATAAGAAGCAATGTTCCCTTCAGGCCTCCTACTGAAAGCAGACGACACTTCTTCAAATAACCTGACATTTTCTGTCTGCTTGCTTTACAACTCTGCGACTCTGCGTTCTCTGCTCCCTCCTATCGGATCAACTGCTGCCTTCCAGTGGGTCCTCTTGCTGGCATGTGTGCGCAGGTTAAATGCTTGTTTTCCTTTAGGACACACATGCCCTGCTGTGCTTTTCCTGGATTTGGACTCTTTGTATTATTTACTTTATGTTGCCATGGAGATGGGGAGCTCACAGATGTGAAGACTTGGAATCCGGGGCCACTGGAGACATTTATCATTGTGTTTTATATGAAGTGGGCTCTTGTTCCCTGTGGCTTCAGAGCCTGGTGTTTATTTGATAAAGAAGTTACTAATGAAGACAGAGGCCCAGCGTGTAACATGAAGCACTGCCTGGCCTCTGGGGCATATGTTCCCTACAGCAGGGACTGATCTTTTTGGAGGGCAAGGTGGGCTCATGCAAACTTGGAGATTAGCAGCTGTCTGTCACTTGTTTCCCTTTAGGAAACAGAACGATAGGACAAGGGACCCATTCATCATTCTCTCACAGTCCCTCCAAGAAGAGAAACTTTCCCCAAGTATTTCAATCATGTTCTGCAGGGAGAGTGGGGGGGATGACAGGGCTAACCATGACACTATCATTGTCATTAAAGAATGTCTGAATTTGCTGAACAAGGTGTGAATCTGAATGAAAAAAACACAGTGGGTGGGGCCAACAAAGACTGTATGCTAAAAAAATCACTAAATACACATGCTAAAACATACGTATATGGGGGTTTAAAATTTGATCTCTATTATTTTCAAGGTTCTGTGTATTTCAATGTACAACTGAATAGAAATACATACAAAACCAAGGAAACCAAAGTTTACTGCAGGTGTCTCTGGTAACTAAGTCTGAATAGTTCAGCTTTTGAACAAGTTAACTCCCAGAGTTCATTGCCCTGAGTGCCAACCAGCATAACTGTTCATTGACGTCACTTGGTCTAAACCAGATCCGACCCCTTAATAGTTCTCTTCTGCACAAAGGCAAGGCTATTGGTCTCCAAATAAAACAAAACAAACACACACCCAACAATGACCAAAGACTGACCCACCACAGTCTTTCAGTGCTGTGGGGTCTCTCCTGTCCACCCTCTCCAACAACCGAGTTCTCTTCCCTCATCTCCTTCTCTGCTGTCCTTCTAGGGTCCTCTAATGGCTACTTCATTTCTCTGGACTCTTGCTAGTTGACTGTTTGGATTGACACTTTATTTAGATGGCTATTTGGCTTCTTCCAAGCTTCCCACTGCGGGCTACATTTGGAATTTTCCATGGACCTGTGCCATGCTCCTTAAGCCAGCCCCACTCCCCCCTCGTCCTCCTAGCTCATGTTTTAGGGACCCCAAATTTTCATTTGCCCCGTGAGGGCACTTGGAACTACTGTGCCATCTTTCCTGTGTCTCCTCTCTCTGTTTTCTTTCATCCGCATTCTTTTTTTCCACCTCTCCTTTTTTTCTTGTTCAAAGCTCACATTTTCTCCTTAAATAATCCTTCTTCCTTTTCCACTGGCCTTCATAATTTGGTTGGGAAATTAAAATTTCTGTAGTTAAAATGCTGCATGAGACAATGATGGTAGAAATAACATTGGACTAGTTTCAGACCTTAGTTCTAACATTTTTTAAACTGTGGAGCATTGGCAAAAATATGTCCCCAAGCCTCAGTTTCCTCATTTGAGAAATTGGGATATTAACCTATAAAATGCACAGCAGCTATGAGACCAGCATGGAAAAGAACCCCCGGAAAGTTTTCAGTAGAAGTCATTTAACTTTAATCAAAGCTTTATTTGATATGTGTCATTCATCTAGGTATGACATCTGGGTACTGGTGAGAAGAATTCCATATGGAAATTAATTTAATTTAATTTTGTTTTATTTGCAGTTCTGGAGATCAACCCAGGGTCTTGTGCATGCTAGGCAAGTCTTCCTTCATTGAGCTACACCCCCAGCTCCAGTGAAAATATTTTCAGAAAATGAAAAGTTCAAATACAGATGTCAAGAATTGGAAAGGATCTGAGATTTCACCCTTGCAAACTAGCAAGGTAGGATTCTGCAGTGCTTGAATACTGGCAGAAGACACAAGACTCCTGGATCTGAGATGAAGGACTTTATTGTTCACAGCAATAGCGGTAGCCAAAGTCTTCCAATTGCAACATGTATTTGAGCAATTATTTACTCCAATTTCAAAAAGCAAGGGTTGGGATTTATGCATTTATAAATTCAGCATAAGTCTTTACAAACCATTTTTATTTGACCACTTGTCTCTGCTCCAATGTTAGACACATTATATTAAACTTACTTTTTTTCCCATTAAATAAACAAATGTATATAAATAAATATATATAATTACAGCAATATAGTTTAGTGGTTAAGAACTCAGGATCAGGAGTCAGCCTGCCTAGGCTCAGATCCCAGCTTAACCACCATAGAATGACCTTGGACAAGCTATTTAACTTTGCTATATTTATTTTCCACTTCAGTAAAATGGAGATAATAATAGTATCTACTTCATAAGATGGATGAGTGGATGTAAGGTTATAATCCATGTAAAGTACTTAGGACATCAAGCTAAAATAAATATTAACTGTTATTAAGAGTGAATATTCACACAATCCCTTGGATATAGACTACTTTTCAACTGGAGAATTTTTCAAAAAATGTTTTGTTATGGACACTAGAGTTTCAGAATAAATTCACAAGCACTTCTAACCATAATTGCCCTCCCACCTTTCTGCTCCTTACCCCTGAGCAACTTGAGAAGGGTTCTGTGTCAATGAAAGCAAGGAAAAATAGGTACCAAAAAGAAGATCCACCTTCATATAGTTATTCCCAAGTTTTCTTTTTGTTACAAGAAAATTGTTCTTTGATAAACCTTACTCATGAGTAAGAACATGGTTATTCTGATTTCCAAAGTAGGCTCTTTTGACTTATTAAAACCACAACAGTTCTTCAGGTGTTGACACTATTTTGTGTGACACCATAATGGGATATGTGACATTATATATTTGTCAAAATCCATAGGATACACATGAGGAATGAACACTAAGGTAAACTATGAACTCTGATAAGTAATAGAGTATCCAGATAGATTCATCAGTTCTGACAAATGTCACACTAATATAAGTTGCTAATATTGGGGGAAATTGAGGCAAAGAGAACTTTAAACCTAACACTGTTCTAAAAATTAAGTCTAGTAGCCAGGTATGCACATCCATAATCCCAGCAACTCAGTAGAGGCAGAGGTAGGAGGATTGCAAATTAGAGACTAGCCTCAGCTACCTAGCAAGACCCTATCTCAGAATAAAAAAAAAATATAAAGGACTGGGGAATGTAGCTCCATGGTAAAGCTCCCGGGGTTCAATAAAAAAATAATAATTCTCATATGTATACATATACTCACACTATTTATTTATATATACAATTTATTTTTATATGTATATTTATATATAAAGTCTGTATATATTAAATATATAATATGAAACACAACATCTATATAATAGATTTAATATTTTATGCATCAACTGTTAGTGGTCTCACTTGTTATATTGCAGAGAAAGTGTGTGGTAATGGTCTTTCTTCCCCACCAACAAGAACCACAAATAAACACAAGTAATTTCTCATCTCATTTGACATTGGTCTTTAGTGTGAAAAGTAAATTCTGGAATTCACTATTTGTATTATTTACATTAAACACCAAAGTTTGCAGTGTAAACACTATTCCTTCTTGAAATCAATCATTAAGAGGGCGCCACACAGTGCAGTTTTGAAAAATGCTGTCACCTTTTAAATGCTATAGCACCAGAGCTCACTCTTATTACATCTTTGGCATGAAATGCTCCTTCTGAGATTTTCCCTACCATTGTTTTCATGATATCTTATATCTCTGTCAATTTATTTGATGGTATATTAAAAACTGATCTAAACACCTAAAAATTTCTTCTTCTGTTGCACACATGTCAAGAGTTTTACAAAGTAATAAATCTTTCTCATATTTGCCTGCATGAATTTATAATATGAAAGCAAGCAGAGCAGAGTCTCACCCACTGGAGCTATAAAGATTTCACATAATCTCAACCTTTGAATTAACTCATTCAGCACCTTGGGTGATCATTCTTGCATTCCACCCTAGACTCTTGTCAGATAATGGCAGTGGCTAAATTTTTATAGTAGCCAGTTGCAGCACTGTGAATAACAGAAGTTTAGCAAAGTTACCCCTGGTGGCACATCCCATTCTCTCCCTCAGAGTGCATCTACTTTGAATGACACTGCATGTGAGTTTTCATGCTCAGTTTTCATTTCAGTTCATATTCCATTTTCTAGGAACAGTAAACTCAAGACACATTATGAGATGCCAATAATCTTAATTTCACTCTTACTGTATATTGTTTCAAAATGCCATTTGTAACTTGGCAGGCACTATAAAATGATTTTGCAAATTTTTACTGCATGAAGTACATCTCATAATTGTTAGAACCATAAAAGGTGAACGAACCCTAATGACAAATACTTATTTGTCGTGTCTTTGCATGACTATGAATGAGTTTTCTGTACATGACTTTTACTTTCTGGACAGGTGCTTGGTTCTGGTCAGACTCGTCTTCTTCACCTTGATCTTTATTTTGGATTGTTGTTGTTATTTAAAAGCCTAATTTTTTTACCCCTCTAGGTAGAAGATAAATATAAACATTCATGCACATTTACGTATATGTGCACAACATTTGTAAGTATGAAGGCAGGAAACTCATATGATGCCATCATACTGCAATGTACTACATGTCCACTTGTTACTGTACAACGGATTTTCCCTCCATGAGATAGCACACTGCTGAATATATGGATCCAAACCTTGCCCAGCATTTGGTAGAGCCTGGTCACTCCATGTTCATGGATCAAGATACCCCCTTGCAATAACTTACCTTAGAGGACATGCACAGGCCTGAATTCTGGAACAGATCAGGCCAGGGCTACAAGCTCTGTTCAAAGACGTGTCTCTTAAGACACTCAAATATATACCCAGAGCCATCAAGAGAAATGCTATTTCCAGGTCTGGGTTAAACCAAATCACTCAGTAGTAAAATCATCATAGTAGTGGTCTTTAGTATGCTAAAGCATGGTGCTTGTCAAATCAAGAGTGAGTGTTTATTATCACAGTTTCATTTTTTAAAAAGTTGAAAAACATAAACATATATATATATATATATATATATATATATGAGGCTGAGCTCTGCATTTGTGGAATCTTTGCAACAAAGCGTAGCCTTGCTCCATGGATAACATGACAACACATTGAGGAAAGGAACTGAGCGAAGCAATCAGGAAACTGAGTCTGATCCTCCCTCCCAAGCAAAAGTGAAACTACAGCTGGTACCAGCATGCGCAGGTCTTGCTAAATTGCTGAGTCTGGCCTTGAACTTGCCATTCTTCAGCCTTAGCACACCAAGTAGCTGGGATTAAAGGCTTCCGCCACCACACCCAGCTAAGAGAGGGCTTCTTGATGGAATCTTTTCTGAGTGAAAAGGGGACAGAACCCGAAAGAATCCAGAGAAACTTGCCAGAGGAAGAACCGGTTGGCTGGAGATGAAGGAGGATGTTAGGTGCTTTAGTTGGCTTTTTTTGAAGCTGTTATCAAAAGACCAAACAAGAACAATTTTAGAGGAGGAAAAGTTTAATTGGTACTCAGGATGAGTCTCAGTCCATAGACAGTCAACTCTGTGGCTCTAGGTCTGAGATGGGGCAGAACATTTGGGCACAGAAAAGCAGCTCAGAACATGGCAACAGGAATCAGAGAGCTTCAATCACCAGGGGCAAAATATATACCTCAAAGAAACGAACCCATGACCCCATTCTCCAGCTGTACCCTGCCTGCCTACAGCTACCACCCAGTTAATCCATTCAAGTGGATTAATGCACAGATCAGATTAAGGATCTCAACCCAATTGTTTCATCTCTAAACTTCCTTGCATTATCTAACACATGAGCTTTTGGGGAAAAACTTTTATATATAAACCAAGCATTAGGTATCTATCTCCATGGTCTTGTTCAAGACATTTCTTCTCTTGTTGCTCAGAGTTATCTGAAATCTCACCATTTCCCATTTCTTTTAACTTCATTAGTTTGGGTGTGAAATTTTCAAGCTATTGGTATGTAGACCATCATCACATTGGGGGGGGGGAGGGAAGAAATCCCACCTGGGATTACTGTGAAGCTAAACTAAATTCAGTGAGTTTCTTCACTACAGGATATCAAGAATTTACTAAATTAATGTGGGAGGAAGGCCATATTATATTTTGCATATTCATTTGATTTTATTTCTTTGTAACATACACATTAACTTTTTTTTTTAAATTTTGAAACAGAGACTGCAAAGTAGCTGAATCTGGCCTCAAATTAGCAATCCCCCTGCCTCTGCCTCCCAAGCCACTGGGATTATAGGTGTATGCCACCAGGCCTGGCAATATGTGAAACTTTTGGTCCATAAAAAATGTTATCTGAGCCAGGCACAATAGCACATGCCTGTAATCCCAGTGACTCTGGAGTCTGAAGCAGGAGGATCACTAGTTTGAGGCAAGTCTCAGCTACTTAACAAGGCCCTCAGCAATTTAGTGAGAGCCTGTCTCAAAATAAAAAATAAAAAGACTGGGAAAGTAGCTCAGTGGTAAAGTTCCCCTGGGTTAAATCCCAGGTACAAAAGAAAAAAAACAGTCTGAGAAGTACTGTTTGGGGTAAGGCACTGCATCTCCCTGAGCCCTCTGTCCTCATATGCTGCACATCATTCAGAGCCTTCACCACAGTTGGAGGGAACTGGGTGTTGGTGAGTCAACTGCATTGCCAATGAAACCCCTTAGAAAAAATTGTTTGTGACAGTTATTTTCCAGTGTCATTCAGGTGACCTTGAGTTGGAGCAGAAATTGGCAACTACAATTTCTAGGCAGTAGCAGGCATTAAATAGAACTACTAGAGCCAGCACAGTGGCACATGCCTGTAATCCCAGTAACTCGGGAGGCTGAGGCAGGAGGATCATGAGTTCAAAGCCAGCCTCAACAAAATTTAGCGAGGCCCTAAGTAACTCAGTGAGACCCTGTCTTTAAATAAAATTAAAAAGGGCTGTGATGTGGCTCAGTGGTTAAGTGCCCCTGGGTTCAATCCCCCATACAAAAACAAACAAACAAATAAATAAAACTACCAAAGAGGTAGGTCTCCTGTGTACCCAGGAATTAGGAAGGAAAGTTGGTGAGAAGAGAATTCAAGGGGCACTTATTTTCCAGTGCTGACTTGTTTGGAAATAATTTGGGGAAATCTCAAGGACTTCCTCATCCAGTAAAAGGTGGACCTAAAGCTCTTTTTACATTTTGTCTTGGCATCTTTTTTCCTGGAGATACATACTTGAGTGCCCTTCTGCCATGATGTTCTGCCTCACCTCAGGCTCATAGCTGTGCAGTTGGGCAACCATAGAATGAACCTTTGAAGCTGTGAGCCCAGAATAAATTTTTCCTCCTCTAAGTTCTTTTGTCAGATATTTTGGTCACAGTGATGCAAAGCTGACTAATGCACTGAGCATTCATCTGTTCCATTTTGCCTCTTTAGATTTTCCTAGACTTTATTTGACAGTCTGTATTAATCAGGGGTCTCCAGAGAAACAGAAAAAATAGATCATATTATGTATCTATCTATCATCTATCTATCTATCTATCTATCTATCTATCTATCTATCTATCTATCTATCTATCATCCATCCATCTAAGACTGAGATTTATCTTAGAGAATTGACTCATATGGTTTTAGGGACTGACAAATCCAAAATCTGCAGAGCAAGCAGATGGACTGGAGACCCAAAATAGAGCTGATACTGCTGCTCAAGTTCAAAATTAGTCTTTTGGCAGAATTTGTTCCCTTTTGGGGGACCTCAGTCTTTTTTCTCATCACCCTTCACTGATTGAATGAAGCCATCCACATCACGGGGTTGGGGGTGGGACTACTTTTACTCCAAGTTTCCTGATTGGAGTACTTGTCATCTAGGAAATAACCAGTGACAGCTGGACTATTGTTGATCAAATACCTTGGCACCACCACCTGCCCTGGTTGACCCATAAAACTAATCATCATGCAGCCCTTCCACCAGCAACATCAGAATCCTGCCTAGACTCGGTTTCCTCTTGTGATTCTTCTCTGGACCTTATCCCATTTCCCCCTACTCTCTCAGGAATTAAGGTAACACCTATCACAGCCTGCGTGTACTGAGCTCTTCCTCTTTTCTAGACACCGTGCAATTGCTTTGCATGGATTTCTTATTTCGTTACCATAAAAATTCTTGGAAGCAGGCACTCTGATTGTTATCTTGTCTCAGCTAGAGAGGTTTGGGACCTTGCTGGAGGTCTGGGATTGGTCTGCAGTGGGACAAGGGGCTCAAACCCAGTCAGCCTGGCACCAGAGCCTGTGGTGTTAAACTCTTGGGTCAGGCTGCCTTCTTTCATATGCAAGATGGCCTAAACCAAAAGCAGCCTCCCCTTCCCTCCCTTGAAGGGGTAGTTTGAGATCATGAAAATCTCAGGCAGAGTCTGGAGCTGCTCATGGATTCAGAGGAACTCATGGGACACACGGAGCAGGACAGTGGGTACAGAAGAGTATGCCAGTCCTTCATGGGGTACCCACCCAGAACACATGTCCTCTAGATCACAGAGCTGGCAGGAATGTATGTTCCCAGCATGATCTGAGGAAGGATTTTCTGAACTTGGTGGACAGATAACAGCAAAACCCACTGTGAAGGAATATTCTACAGCCATTCTGGAGAAGAGTGATAATGAATGAGGAAATGCTCATGTTAGGTTACATTTAAAAGCCAGTTCCTAGCAGTTTGTAAACATGAGCTTATTAAAAGTGTGTAATACATATACCACACATACATAACATAAAAGTTTGGCAGGGCACAGTGGCGCACCTATGATCCCAGCTCCTAGGGAGGCTGAGGCAGGAGGATCATGAGTTCAAAGCCAGCCTCAGCAATTTAGGAATTTAGGGAAACCCTAAGCAACTTGGCAAGACCTTATCTTTAAATAAAATAAAAAAGGTCTGGGGATGTGGCTCAGTGGTTAAGCACCTCTGGGTTCAGTACCTGATATCAAAAAGAATAAAAGTTATGCATATGCATACAACAGACAAAAATATATAAAAGAGGCTTTAAAATGAAGTATGATTATAGGAAATTTTAAAAATTCTTTATGCTTTTATTCACTTTCCCAATCTACAACTAAACATATTTTGTTGAAATATACAAAATATTGCACTTCTGTAATTAAACATCATATTTTATTATACAAACATTTATAGAAATGTAAAAAATATTATCCTTATGTAATTAAATGTGCAATAATTTTTAAGTACAATATAAACATGTTTTGTAGAAATATATGTAATATACCTTTGCAATTAGACCTGTAATCATTTTTAACTAAACATATAAACATATTTTGTAGATATGTGCAAAACACTATACTTTTGTAGTTAAAACACAGATCAAGTATGAAGGTGTATAGATATTTAACTGTTTTGAAGCAAAACAATTTACAATAATCTGGTTTTTAAAAATTAATTCCCAGAAATCCTAGGTTCAGAAGCATCCCAACTAAAATTACTGGTTACAGATGGGTGTCAGTCCCCAAAGAGATGAGGTGCCTCACCCAAGGGGAGTCTCAGCTCTCCCAAGAGGATGCTAATCCAACAAAGGTGTTTGGCTTCATGACAAGAATTTTCATTGCAAAAATATTTTCCATTCTTTAATCAGAGCCTAATCCAAAAGAAACTTCAGATGCCTGTCATGGCACTTTCCATTTTAAGTCTCCACCTCCCGTTCATTTCTGTCTCAGGAGCATTCCTGTGATTTGTAAATGGCAAAGACAAAGCTACATTGTCAATGTCTTTGTCAAATTGTCACTCATTTGATGAATCCCTCCAGTTGTAATAATATGACTGAGGTTTTAACTAGCATTCTGGGACCTAGGCAACAAATGAGTTGTCTAGTGTGTGAGGCCCAAAATTTATTCCAGTTAACGTTCATGAATCCAAACATGTTTGGAAAGTTACTTTCACAGGCTATGCATATCTCTTTAAATAACAAAAACCATCATACTGTGTATCATACCCTTTATGTATTATTCTCAAAAAAAAAAAAACTAAGAATCTATATGGCATAAGTAGCCAAGGCCTTGAGCTATTAACCTATTTGCCAAAGAACACACAGCACGCATGAAAAAGAGAAAGCCAGAACATGTGGCTCCTCATGTTTGAAGACATCTTGAGTTTGTGGAAACAGCTATAATCATTCAGATCAAAATCCTATACATTAATGGGTTCACTCAATCCATGGCTAAATCAAGACATATTGACTCTGCACTAAGGTCTATGTAATGGCTATTCTTGGGGAGGTTACCAGACGCCTAACCAGTGGTCTCTTCTGTCACAAAATTGAGTAATGGTAACCTTTGAAAAAAATAAAATATGTCACTTTTAATATAATCAGATGGTGTGTGTGTGTGTGTGTGTGTGTGTGTGTGTGTGTGTGTAAAATCTGCCATGAAAGCCCCATTAGCATTTGTCTCTCTGCAACTACTGGGGACTTTCCAGATGTTGGACAGAGTATGACTACACACAAAAAAAGGCTGATTTCAGACTGATTTTACAATGGGGTCTGTGGTCCCTTTACTGAAAAGTGATTTGAAAACCTGAAGAGGCTGCATTTGTGTATTGTTGATCCATTAACTTGTTAGAGCATACAGATATCAAATCTTGCTATTATCAATCATAATATCTTCAAACTTAGAATCAACATTCAAGTCCTATAAATCCCATGTTCTATTTTCCCTCGATCTCCTTTTAAAATATACTACCTTTGGCTTGAAGTTATTTGAGAGTTTTCTTTCTCTAATTGAGGTATATGGATATCTGGTTTCTTCTCAATCAGATTTTTTGTAATGTTACATTCTAGAGTATTTAATTTTTGTGTGACTTTTTCTGGGGCCACTTGACCACTTTTTTTCTGCATATTAACACTTGAATCAAAAAAATTCACTAGGCTTTCAATAAAACAGCAAGATTCTAAGTCAAGAGGATAAACACTAACTGTCATGATTCTTGAACTTCTACTCTTCTGGTTTCTCCTGAATTCAAGTAATAGTTCAGTGGTTCCTAAATTCAACTTTCATAAACTTTTCACTGGTCATAGAGCAGTGAGAAAAAAATAACACATGTGATTCAATCACAAGTAAATGTATGAATATAGTTATTTATGAATTAGTGTGTATAAGTTAAAATAAATAATATGTATCATTAACAAACAACTTCAAATCTCAGGAGCTTAACAAAATAAAGTTTCATTTCACAGTTTTATCACAGCTCAGGAAGGTGAAGGCTGTTCTGCTGGTCATTCTGGGAACTGAGCTTCTTCCATTCAGGGGTCCTGCCATGTTTGAGGACATGGGAAAGGAGGATAGAAAGGCTCACCTGCTCTCAGCCCCTGGCCCACTGCATCTCCATTGGTGAGAACTAGTCCAAAGGGCCCTTTATCCATGGGAGGTGGGAAAATGCAGCCCAGCGGCTCCAAATGGAAAGATAATATACAGATATTTGCTACAACCTCGCTGGTGTAGAATATGCCACAACATTAAGGATACCTGGTATCTTTCCTAGAGAGGGAGCTATTTTATTCTTAAGTCTATGTTCTCTTTCTTTTTTAACATGGAAAAAGTACTTTCTTTTGTAGAAACTGATGATACCAGACACTAAGAATTTCTAAATGTTCTCATTTGGCAAAATCAGATGCTGTTAATCTTTCATTGGACTACACGTTCCCTAATTTAAATAAACAACTTATTCTGGCTCATAAATTCCAGAAGTCTGGAACCACTGGCTTATAGAATCCTCAAAGATGAGGAAGATTTTTTCCGGGAATCTACTGACCAACTTCCTAAAACTACGTTTTATCTTTGAATGGGACATTGCTTGCCACAAGCACTCTTTGAAATCTCAAAATACTCTGATATTCCTTTTTAAAGACTCCCACAGCTGCACAAGTGCAGGAGAACCAACAAAAATGGTTCCTTGTCATTTTTTGATTGGTGGAAACAGTCACATCTTTCTAGCATACTGAACTTCAAAAGACATTTGCCTAAGGGGATTTGGATGTGTTCTCAGGAGAATGGCTCTCACTGGAATTTAACATCAAATGTTGTAATTTGAGTAAAAGGGTAGCTGAAAAAATCTTTCTTAATAAATATAACACTGCTTCAGAAGGGAGGTCAACACTGCATCAGTTATTACTGAAAAATTTTAGACTTGGGCTCGCTGAGGTCTTCTAGGATAGTCTTTCCCTATCATTGCAGAAGTGTCTGTGATCTGAATATGTCCACCAAGCACCCAATTTAGCCTCTAGCTCCAGAATTGCCTCCCTGAGAGAGACAAACCCCTGCCGGCACCATCCTCAACACAAGTAGCTGCTCATGACATGCTGCTTATCCTAACTCTTTTAGGACTGTTTTCCTGCATACAGGGTGTGCCAAGGTCTCCCAGAGCTAGGAGCTCCTATTGGTGAGTATTGGGTTCTCTTTCTGGTCTTGGTAGGTTGGCTAATAAGTTCTTTTCTTGGTGACTCTTTGTTGCTTTGTATTTGTAATTCTGTTAATTTCTTCTCTAGTCCAGTCTTGCATACATCATTATCCAATCTCTAGCCAGATATGGTGTCCCATGGGTAATCCCAATGACTCAGGAGGCTGAGGCAGGAGGATTGAAAGTTTGAGTCCAGGCTCAGACCCTCTCTCAAAATAAAAAATAAAAAGGGCTGGGGATTCATCTCAGTGGTAAAGTGTCCTTGGGTTTAATCCCTGGTACCAAAAATAAAGAAAGAAAGAAAGAAAGAAAGAAAGAAAGAAAGAAAGAAAGAAAGAAAGAAAGAAAGAAAGAAAGAAAAACAATCTCATATAATCATCTCTAAACATTGGTCTTACTATTGGTCAATTGGTTTGATGATTTGTCACGTCTCAATGGGAGAAGGTGACAATTTGGAACACTTACTTTTAATTCCCAAAGCTCATCGATCTTTCTCCATGATGGATCATAGAAAGCACTGGGCAGGCTTCAACTAACCCACCTCTTTCTTTATATCCTCCAACAGTAAAAATTGTAGCTATAATGAGTCTTCCATGTTCCAGAAAAAATGCTGGGAGTTGCACACACACATGTTATCTCATTCAGTGCTGTCCACACCCCTGAGAGTGGATGTTATTAGGAATCTGAGGTGCAGCAAAGCACTCTTCAATAACTAGAAGCATCACATTACTTTCATAAATACTTGGGAATGTCCCCCAGGCACTCCTCATCTACCTACTGCAGTGTGGCTTTGTGGTTTGGTAGACACGTGTTTGAAACCACTCACTTTAGTGGACTTTGAATAAGTTGTTTAACTCTCTAAGGATTGTTTCCCTGGGTGCAGGGTGTGTGAAGGGCTAGGTGCTCCCATTGGTGAGTATTGAGGACAGAAGGAAAGCAGGGAGGCAGGGGTCATAGTGGAGTACCTGTTTTTGGTCAACCCCTCCTCTTTTCAGGGTTCACTGGTAAGGTCCAGCTCTCCAAATCTCAAAATTCCCAAGAAGCCTCTGTTAGCTTTTTGTCACTCGTAACAAAATGCCTGATATAATCAACTTATAGAGAGAAAAGGGTTATTTTGGCTCATAGTTTTGGAGGTCTCAGTCTATGATCAAATGGCCCCGTTGTTTGGGGTTTATGTGCTCCCATATCACCGTGGAAGCACATGATAGAGCAAAACTGCTTGCTTCATGATCAGAGGCAAAAAGAGGAAGAGGTACTAGGTCCAACAGTCCCTTTTTAGGGCCTGACTCCAATGACCTAAGGACCAGGCCCCGTCTCTCAAAGGTTCTATCACTTCCCCAGAGCCCCACCCTAGGGACCAAGCATTTAACACATTGGCCTCTGGGGGACAGTTAAGATTCAAACAATAGTAAGCCTCTTTCTGGGAGTTGGGGTTTGGACCTGACTCCCTAAGAGTAGCTTGAGTTCTTCTAAGAAGACACAAAATTCTCACATTTCTACAAAAACTTTCCAGAAAGGGTCTCCAGGGCCCACCTCAAACAACTTGCATTGGCAAGGAGATCCTGTGGTTTTTCAGTGTTAAGTTGCATAGGTTTAACCCTTCTATCTGTTACAATGAGCAAAGATCTTTCTTTCCTGGGTATTTCTTCCTGAGTTACGGGTGTATCCCAGTCCACTGGACCCCTGGGAATATTCAAAGCATTAACACACAATGTTTACTAAGGTGACCCCAAAATATTTAACCATCATTAACATGAAAAGCATAGAACAAAATCTCAGAAAGGCTTAGCAAGTGGCTCTTTGAGGTGGACACTACTCCATCAGAAAGGTCCCTGCAGAAATATTACTCCTATAGGTCCTTGGTTGTAAATATTTAAAACCACACAGCGACAGGCAGCTACAGGTTCTGAGCACACATTCTGTGTGAGCACACAGAATGCCAAATTTGCCTATTAGCTTTGTAAATAACTCTACCTATTATTTTTCCATTTAGTGCTACACATTTCCTAATTTATATAGGCCCTAAATCGAGCTGTCCCTGCCTTATACAGTGGTTTGGCTGCTGTTGGGATAACTCTCAGTGAGTCAGCTTTGAGGAGACTGATGCTTTTACTTGCATTTTGTTCTCAGTCCTTGACCTCAAGGTTAGGCCTCTGCTGGGTTAGGTAGGAGAAGACAGTGGTTTCTAAAAGAATCCAGTGGAGACACCTAGTGCCCTGCAACTCTGGCTTATGAAAAGTGAGGGATCCTTAGTCAGAAAATCACCGGTAACATCTGAGACCAGATTCACACCAGCATTAACACATTTGGGGGGCCAGTATGCAAGAAGAAACCAGGCAGCCTCTGCCCGAGGCCTGGAGCACTTCCCAGCCATCTCTCCCCCACCTGACTTTCTGTCTCCCTGATGACTGTGCCTTAGGAGAAGGAGCAATGCTGAGATTCAACACTACTTCGCTACAAATGCCATATGGAAAGAAACAGAGGATAGGGAAAGAGCCGATCCTCAGTGAGAAGGATGGACCACATCCAGGCTTCTAAAACTTAAATCTAAAAATCAGTGGAGGTGCCAGATAAAATCCAGGTCCCTGAGTATCTTCCCTGGTGATTCTAGTTCCTTAATCTCACTGGCTTCCAGACAGGGCCCTGAGTACCTAGGAGACCACTGAGTCCTCCTCCGCTGATGTGGTCTGAGATTTTAGATGTCATGGGCCCCACCGTTCAAGGCCAGATCTCTGATATAGGTATCTTCATTGAACCTGTAGCTGCCCCCTGTCTCACTGATGTTGGATGTCACCTGGGCTTCTAGGCCCAATTCTCATCCACACTGTTTTCCTCAATACCAACTCAAAGTTCCTGCATTCTACTGCTACCATAGTCAGGTATACCCCCAAAGCAAGGCAAATAAAATAAGAGACTAATTTGTAGCTGAGAAAAAAGGCTTTGGGGTGCTTCCTTCTCCCACCCACCACTGCCTGCTTTGGAGGATCCGGTCCCATCTCTTACTGTTCAGGCAAGAAAACTAAAGGAAAGAGAAGTTCCAGGCCTCCCACAGCAGGGAAGTGGGGAGACTGGACTCCATCAGTTTGGCCCTAGCCCTCATGTCCTACCATCCAGAGATCTAATGAGAAAACTAAGAGTGCAAGACAGGCTGGCCAAACAATGTCAGAAAGATTCATGTCAAGTTCAGGGTCTGGTGCTCCTTATGTTATGCTTGTAATTTAGTTCTAAAAAATCATCAGCCTGTGGCTGATGAAAGAGAGGCAAAGCCACACACTGTCCTGTTTGAAAATACCAGTGACATCACAGAGGGGGTTCAAACCCCCACAGTTGGAGGACTTGGCTTCTCTCACTTCTTCTTGCCCATAACTCACAAGGAGAGGTGGGCCGCATGGGCAGGACAGAAGCCTCCTAGGGCTCTGGCAGCCTGGGGGTCTGCTTCCAACTGGCCTCTCTGCAGCTGTGTGGGGACATCACTTCCCCCCTCTGGGCATCTGTTTCTTATCTGCTAAACAGGGAGAGGGTTGTTCAAGGTGGATGCTGAGGCTGCTCTCAGCTCTCTAATTGCTTGTGCATTGCTGGGTGCTGTGTCAGTCTCTGTGCAGCTAAGGGTGAGGATGAATGTCTCTATCTCTTGTATCTTCATGCATTCTTCCACCCCAAGGGACAGAGAGAGAACCATTATAGCCCTTGTCACTCCCTTCAGCATCCAGAGCAGTATTCTGCCCATGATATGTATTTAGTAACTATTGCTGATCTTCTGGGTCTGGGGCGGAGCCACCTAGAGGTCCCTCAGTCTTGATAAGATGCCCTTTCCATAGGTCCCCTTCTCCTTACCTTCCATGCAAGTAAGCCATGCCGGGTTTAGGACATGCAGCATTCACCAGAGCTGAGTGACCCTCTGACCCTGTCATCTCACAGTGACTAGACAAGAACAAAGCCTATCTCCCTGACCCTTGGACAGCTGCTCCTTTTGGCCTTTACAAATATCTGGCTGGAAGCAAACTATCAGTCATTTGGCTTCAGTTGTCTGGGGTCCCTCAGGGTTTTCTTGATAAAACAAGATGGGTTCGGTCTTGGGCTCTGTCCTGGGTGGCACCACCTCCAGAGCACTCCTGTAGGAGGGACGGTTGACATTCATGAGCCTGTTATGTCATTCACCCAGGAAGGCCGCCCTTGACAACAAGGGCCCATCCCTAGTATTTGATTCCATCTCTTCTACAATATCCCTGTTCCCATCCTCTGGGTGAGAGAAAGGCTCAGTCCTGGTTTTTTTAAGGTGTAGAACAGACTCCAGAATGAGGACCTGTGATGACTATGAGCATGAGCTGCCAGGGAGGAGAGATTTCTGGTCCAGGGTTTCTTCTTCCTCGGTGAAGGGCATAACATCAGGCTCATGAAAGTCACACATCCCTCCTCTGGGAATGTTCTGGAGGTTGTGCCGCCCAGGATGGTGTCGTTCTAAACCAGGGAAAAACTTCAGATGTTTAATTCAGTGGTTAGAAACTGGGCAAAATGCTTTGATCCAGGCAAAGGCCAGACTTAGGTTAATTCACTGACCGGAGCCCTGTCAACAACTCTCCCTGGGTGGATCAGATGTGATTATTCAAAAGGAAACCCAGAAAGAGAGGTTGTGTCTCAACTCCTCTCGAGCTACCATACTATCTCAAAGCCACTGGAAATGCTGACAGTGATTCTGTGGGGACACGCCTGTGTCCAAGCCTCAGTTCCTACTCTGTGCTCCTGCTATGCTAATGTCCAGGTAAGATTCCCCTCCCAGGTACACTCACAGGTTTCTGCACCACCCAGCTGTTTCCACAGCTCTCCGTAGCTGTTCTGGCTTGACTCTTGCAGCACTCCTCCACAAAGAATCCTTCAGGTCCGCAAGCCAGCCATGCACCTCTTTCAGAGAGAAAGCTGCTCATAAGAGCAATGCATGGTGGTATTTGCCCCGAGAGAACAGCAGCAGATCAGGGTTCACTGGACAGCAATTTTGCCTGACCTCAGGCTCTCCTGGGTTCCAGAAAGCATCCATTCCTTTTAATTCCTGTCTCATCTCGTCCCCAAACCCACCAAAAGTATCTCAAATTCAAACTAGTCCAACTATACCCTTGTACCTTAATGTCACAGTGCTTGGCTCCACTTAGAGACTGAACAAAATCTCTTTAATTCCCTACTCTTTTCAGACCGTGAAATGGTGGCTGGTGGTAAATTGTTTATACATTCCACCAAAACAAGCAAACAAGAAATAGAATGAAGTTGGCTCGTTTCTTTGCTGTATGAATTCCAGAAAATTCCATCATGTTACTAATTGAGTTTCCAAAATGACTGAGCAATGGCCAAAAAGACAGCCACATTGTATAAAGGGACAAGCACTATACTACAAGTCAAAAAATTAGGTTTTCCTCTTGATTTAACCTGTTTTAATTTTCTCTTAACTTTGTCTCTACCTAGGCTGTGTGACCTCAGGAGAGCACACAGCCTCTCTGAGTTGAGCTATTCATGTGTGTGCTTGATGATCCCTCAGATCCTCCTACCTCCCTGATCCTGTTCCTTTCCTTCATTGCTTACTTATAAAGCCTGCCTCCTTGTCTAGGATATCTTCACTCTTCTGATTTTTGCCATGTTTAAAGAGAGTGAAAACTATTTTTGAAAAATGCCTAACTTTGAATTTCCCCATATACATTATGACTTGTTTTCCATCTAGGACTGAAAAACATTCATTTTTATAGTCCGCCATTCATTTAGACCTGATTTTTTCCCATCTGATCATAAAATGGAGGAAAACAACTTTAGCTCACAATGAAGGAGCAACTATTTCTAAAACTTGGGGGAGAAGAACATAGGGAGGGAGAATTTGTGTTTGGCGTCCTATTATTTGGGTTATTTTCCAGGAGCACAGGATGGGAGGAGGGGAGGGGGTCTCACTCCTCTCCCCACCTCTTCCTACACGATGGCCAGTGAGTTCCACCATACATGGGAGGTGCTCTCTAAGGCCTCCCATTTCCCAAGAGACTCTTCACCCAGGTTCCTGCTGTCCAGCAGGCCCTGTTCAGAGGACTCGACTTATCAGCCAAATAATAAGTAGTCCTTGCTAAAGTGCCATCTGATTATTTTTAAAATTGTTTTAATTTGTTCTTTCTAGTTACTCATTACAGTAGAAAGTATTCTGACTTATCACATGTACCTGGGGTATAACCTCCCATTCTGGTGGTCGTACATGATGGGGAGGTAGACTCGTCGTGTATTCATATATGAAGGTAGGAAAGTGATGACAGTTCATTCTACTGTCTTTCCATTCCCAACTCTCCGCTTCCCTTCATTCCTCTTTGTCTGATCCAATGAACTTCTATTCCCCGCCCCCCACCACCCTTATTGTGAGTCAGCATCTTCATATCAGAGAGAACGATCCGCCTTTGTTTTGGGGGGGATTGGCTTATTTCATTTAGCATGATATTCTCCAGTTCTGTCCATTTACTGGCAATGCCATAATTCCATTCTTCTTTATGTGCCATCTGATTATACTTAAGGCTTAAACCTGTCCAGTGCAATCGCTGCTTCTCTCACCTGGAGGAGAGATGGGCTACAGGAAGAATCTCAGGAAGTGGAGGTCTGAAGTTCTCCACAGAAAGTCCTGCTGTGGACCGAGGGCGGGGCATGGAAAGAGGGCTGACCAAGAAGGCAGAGAAACTCCACAAAATGTAAAAGAGGTGAGCCCCACAGGCCCTTGCCCTGAGACACCTTGGTGGGAGAGGGCTAAGTGTGAAAACCACCCTGGTGGGTCACCTCAGATGCCCTTTACCAATAAAGAGTTCCAAGATGTCTCCACTGCCTTCTCTGTGGCCAGCCTAGACACCGGACCTGACAGAAGGAGCCACAGATCCTCCACCTAAGGCTCTGCCCTCTGCCAGCCCCTCTAGCTGCTCCACCCTCGCACCCAGACCCCCACCACTGGGCACACCAAGTCTCCACAGCTATCCCTCGGCACACCCTTTCCCTTCCCCACTGTTAGGGTGCCTTTCCTCTGAGGGAGCCTCTTCTCAGCCTGCAAGATCCAACTCAGACTGTCCATGGGCTTCTGATGTGATGTCCACCCAAGTCATTTCTTCCTACCTTCATTTCTCCACTTGATTATCAACTCAAATGTTTAATACAATATTTATCATGTGATGGTTAATTTTGTGTCAACTTGGTTAGGCTGTTGTGTTCAGTTGTTTGGTCAAACACTGATCTAGATGCAGCTGCGAAGGTATTTTCTACAGGTGTTAAATATTTATACAGGGAAACTTTGAGAAAAGTAGATTGCCCTCCATAACGGGAGTAGGCAAGTTGAAGACCTTCCAATGAAAGAGGAATGCATTTCTGTCTTCAGGCTTCTCTCAGATTCATGTTTGCAACATCAACTCTTATTTTTAATTGGTACATTCTAGTTATATTTAGAAGTTGGGTTCATTTTGAGAAAATGCATGGATTTGTTTTGCTCTGTTTCAATCCCCTCCCCTCCCTCTGCTTTCCCTCTTTCTCCCTCCCCGTCTTCTCCTTCCTCTGCTGATCTTCTTTTCACTCACTCACTATTTGTTTCTGATTGGTGCTTCCCATGTATACATACAGGGTAAATTCTCTGTGGTGTATTTACATATGCATGCAATGCAATTTTATTCAATTGATTCTTCATTTTCTCCCCTTTCCCGTCTCTCCTCCCTCCCTCTTGATCTCCTTCTCCATGGATCTTCCCTGTACATTGATGATAGCCTATCCTCCTCTCCTCCTGCCTGCAGCGTCAACTCTTACTGGAACTTTCATCCTTTCAGTCTGCCTGCCCTACATATTTTAGATTTATCAGCTCCACAATACACTGAACCATTTCTTAAAATAAAACACCTCTCTCTCTCTCTCTCTCTCTCTCTCTCTCTCTCTCTCTCTCTCTCTCTCTTTCTCAAATATATATCCTATTATATTGATTCTTTTTCTTGGAAAAACCTGGATTAATATAGTACTTACATACTAAGCATTTATTGAACTACATATCTAAGAGCAAGGAAAGAAAGACAGAAAGAGAGAGAAATGGTTGAAACTATGAGATAGGTAGATAGAGATTTGAATAACCAGGAAAGAAACGACATGCTACTATTTTTAAAACAACAATGTCTAAAAGACACATCAAGTAAAGAAAACTTCAGACCAATATCCCTGATGAACATAGATGCAAAAATTCTCAATAAAATTCTGGCAAATTGCATACAAAAACATATTAAAAAGACAGTGCACCATGATCAACTGGGATTCATCCCAGGGATGCAGGGTTGGTTCAACATACGAAAATTAATAAACGTAATTCATCATATTAACAGACTTAAAAAAAAGAATCATATGACCACCTCAATAGATGAAGAAAAAGCATTTGACAAAACACAGCACACCTTCATGTTTAAAACACTGGAAAAGGCCTGGGCTGGGGCTCAGTGGTAGAGCATTCATGTCACATGTGTGAGGCCCTGGGTTCGAGCCTCAGCACCACATAAATAAAATAAAGGTATTATGTCTACCTACAACTGGAAAAAATATTTTTAAAAAACACTAGAAAAACTAGGGTTAGTAGGTTCTATTCAACATCATCCTTGAAATTCTAGCCAGAGAAATTAGACAAAGAAATTAAGGGATACAAATAGCTAAAGAAGAACTCAAACTATCACTATTTTCTGATGAGATGATCCTATACCTAGAGCAGGTGCAGCTCCAGTTGTCCCAGTGTTCCTAGGAGGCACCATGCAGGCATGGAAGAATGGGGAACTGAGTGGGTAGCATTCTGGGCCCCTCCTCCACACCCAAAGAAAGTGTCCCAATTTGGAAAAAAGAAAAGCCTAAGAGCCACTACTTTTAGGCATGAAGTCTCAAAGTAACTGGCTGCAGGTCATTGAGCTTCCTGGTGGCAGAGCCCGTGTTAGAACACATAGCTTGGGCTCCTCATGTGCCCTGTCCTTCTACTTGCATCTCACCTACTGTGATGATGACTGTCTTGTGTATATATCTCTCTCAAACAATGGTGCAAGCCAGTCATGGTGGTGCACACCTATAATCCCATCAACTAAAGAGGTTGAGGCAGGAGGACTCCAAGTTCCAGGTCAACCTCAGACTTAAAGTGAGACTCTATCTTAAAATGAAACAATAGAAAGGACTGGGATATATCTCAGTGGTAAAACACATCTGGGATTCAATCTTCAGTGCCCACACAATAAAAATACAATGAATTACAGCAATAATAATGGTATAGGATGCTCAGTAATGCACTGAAAAAGAAAGTACCAAAATGTACACAAAAGCACACTCAAGATTATCTATGGCCAACAGCCCAGTGAGACAAAGTATCTTGACACCCAGCTTGAAAGTGTACTGTTCTCCCTTCTTCACACCAACCCAAGATAACAAGGCCAACCCTTGGGAGAACCTGCTAGTCTGCGGCTTCATTTTCCAGGTGTTTCTTCAATGGCACACCCTCCTCCTTAGCCCTTTTCTGGTAAAACGGGGAGGAATCTGGAACCAGTATTTCTCCATGAATTAGCTCAGCTAATCACCTTTTTTTTCATCAACAAATATCCTCAGATTGTACCATTCCTTTAGGGGGATTTGATGTTAAATTTTTATCTCTAATGATTTTTTTTTTTTTACTTCAACTAAAGGAATTTCAGGCATCCATGAAGGAAAAAGGGAAAGAAACTTTTTCCTAATGATTGGGGAAGATCTTGTGATCATATTCATTGTTAATTCAAGGGACCCTTAAAGTAGTTTAAGAGCAAGTCCTAAAAACTTTTATATTTTTTATTTAGAAATCCCCCTTCTCAGCCAGAGGAATGAGAAGTTATGCTCCATTTGTGTACAATGTGTCAAAATGCATTCTACTGTCATGTATAACTAATTAGAACAAGTAAAAAATATTAAAAAGAAACAATTAGAAATGTTCAACAGCTAACTGAAATAAAACAACACAGAATAAAATAGCAAATAAAAAAATCCTCCCTCTTGTAATCTTCATTTACAAGTAGAATGTGAAGCACCCTCAGTTGATGTTTTGACTACAGCTGGCCTCTAAAGCCTTTCCATGGATTTTGCCAGAATTCTGCCTAATATGGAGACCCATGGTGTCAGGGTTGCCCCCTCTCCCCTGCCCCTTTCCCATTGACCAAAACTGTTAACTTTCCCAGCCTCTGCCAACTCTCCTGTGGTCTGGAGTGTTCCAGAAAGTGAGGAGTAATTCTTCCTGTCTTGCTTCATAAAGGGAAACCAGGTGACTCCTTCTGATGGTGGTGGTGGAGGGATACTGAGGGGGCTTAAATAGAGCCTCTAGAGGTTCAAGGTCAGAACTCCTAGGGGGGAAGAAGGCTCCGTCCTTTTCCCTCAGCATAGGCCAGGGCCACCCTGGACTCTGCCTCAACTTGGCAGAGCTCCTCAGGACTGTCCCCGCTCCTCTGCCCCTTGCCCTCCCCACACATCCCCACCTTCTTTGAGCACTTCCCTCCCTCTGCCCCTGAGCTTCTATTTGCATTCATTCTATTTTCTGGCATTTTCCAGGTTGGTTGAATTTGTATTTAAAATAGCTTCATATTCTCTTCTTTATCTGAAATCAAGATTCATACCTGTATTGTATTCATTTGGGGAATAAAATTTGTAGCAAAGCTTGCTTTCAATAACTTCATACTTCTTAATTGTTACAAATTATTCGCCTGTACCAGAAACAGTACCATTCTGTTCTCAAAATGTACTAGCCTTCAATTGCAACCAGAAGCTGGGAGTGTGCACTTGGGAAATGAGTTTCCTGGATTTATGCACCAGGGTCTGCTGTTGGAGGGTGGGGAGATGGTGGGTAAGCCTACGTCTTCAGACTTCAAAGCCCACATGAGGTCCATGGCCAAATAAAAATTGAATTTTGCTTTTTCTGAGACATGAACTGTTTGATGTCTCAATTCTATAAATTGGAGTTAGACAGAAAGGAAAGATGATGTATATTTAATAATAAGTTTACTTTAAAATCAGTTTTGAAAAACCTATACTTCATATAATGAATGGGCTTTCAAAAGCAAGAAAAAGAAAAAGTATACCCACCAAAAGGGAGCGGCAAAATAAATTCCAATGGAAAATTTGTGCCTTTCTGTGGTTGGAGTCATTTGTTCAAGAAATGATGAAATTACAAATTTCTGAAAAGGGTGCTTGTTTTGGAGTTACTGAGGTCCAGGTCTCAGCATGATCTCTGGGCAAGGCCAGCATTTAACTCTGATGCAGAATAAAGAGGAGGAAGTGGTCACAACCAGCATTCTTTGGCACCATGGCAATGCCTGAATGGTCTAATATTACCCATGAGTCTCTTCATCTCAATTTGGAACCAAGCTCTCTCAGTAGGCTGTGTACCCAGAGTCCCTTGCAGTGGAATTTATCTTTTAACTCTCTAGACCAGAATGGTTAGTAAAAAGTGAATTACAGCCAGAGACTTGAGAGACTGTACAAAAGACCTGTGTATGCAGCAGCAGCAGCTGTTCAGCTAAGGGTCTGGCGATAGGGAGCAGTGGGTGTTTTCCACTAAGGGAGCCTCTCTGCCCTTGCTCTCAACCTGGCAATTGATGTCAACACAAGTCATGAGATAATGGATCACACCTGAATTAACATGCAAGAAAAGAGAAAGAAGGTGGCCCATTGTAGAGCCCAGAGGGAAGACAAGTTTCCACGGTAAGACAGCACAGATGGATCCAGGGAAGAGAAAAATGTGTGACCATTTTTGCAACCCACCAGACCATTGCCAAGTGGAATAGCAGTAGCAGAGGTTCTAGCCCCCACGCCCCAACATGGTTAGCAGGAGGGCAGCATCTGTACCCAGCAGCTAGGGCATTCGGTCCTTGCTGGAGCAGTCCCATTAGTGATCTGAGTCTTTTCTCTAAGTGGCCTTCCAAGCATAACTCTCTAGCCTTCCTGAAGACTCTGTGAGCCACCTAATGTCCTTCGACAAATTCCTTTTCTGTTTAGACCAGCTAGTGTGGTTTCTACTAATTCTAATCTCCCTAATACTAACAACTTCCTCAGCCTGGAGCTCTGTGGCTTTAAAGATTCTACATTGAAGAAAGGACTTTTTTTGTTTTGCAATATTTTCTGCAAATCCAATGTTCTATTGCCATCTTTTATGCAGGTATTTATGTAATCCACTCAGGTTTTAATGCACAAGCTCTGGACTCCCCAAATGTCAAAGCACATGGTTTGAGAGAGGAAGAAAAGCAAACTCCCATCTCTCCCATTTAGAAAAGTGTACACTTAACTTTTGTGTAAAAAAATCTCAGCTCTCTGGCACCTCACTGTGTCCTGTTGAACCGGTGTGACATCCTATTAATTTGAAAGGATGAAAATGAAACTTGCTCACCATAGTTTCATTGGACAGACTTATTCTTTGATTAATTTGGATATAGATATCAATTAAAAAGATTAAAAAACAGTATGGAATAGTGGCTAAGATCATGAGCTTTGGATTTAGATAGACCTGGATTTGCATGCTACCACCTCTATATTCTAGCTTTGTGACTTTGGCCCTGTCACTCAGCTTTTCTGTGTCTCCTCTGGAAGATGAGGATAATAAAGGTGTCCACTTCATAATGTTACTATGAAAACCAAACAAGATCCAAGACCTGGCTTAATTTGTTATTACAGAATGAACCATGGAAGTTAATTTATTATGCCTGAATGATAAAATTTAAATCAAAAATTTGGATATGGTTACTTTGTATGACTTCAATAGTCATATAAATTGTTTTAATTTTCCTCTCATTGTGATGCTAATCACAATATAATTTCCAGAACTGAAGCATTTTTAAGTATCAGAATCTCACTCTTAGTTCCTTTTTAAATATAATAGGATTTTCAATTCTCTTTCACACACAGAGGCACATACTGTATCATTCAAGGTTTAGTGCATATGAACCTTTCTCAGAGAAGACCACCACATCCTTGATGATGTTTTGTGGTTTTCAGTTATATAAAATGGCTTTAAATATTTTTAATTATTTCTGATATGAAGGTATATTTTGTGCATACCATCAGATATTTCAAGATATTCTTAAACAGTTATTATAGGAAAAAAATTGAAAACAACTTAATTCTTTTCCCTTTGCAACTATTAAATTCTATCCAAATGATGAAAATGTGTTCAAACATAGATGCACTCTACCACTCAGCTACACCCCCCAGCCTTTTCTTATTTTTTATTTTGAGACAGAGCCTTGCTAAGTTGATGAAGCTGGTCTTAAACTTCTGTTCCTCCTGCCTCAGCCTCCTGAACAGCTGGGATCATAGGCATGCATCATGGCACCTGGTGAGAAATGCTTATGCTAAATAAAATAATGCAATATGGAACATAAATTAAGACTACATCTATGTGAAACATACATATAGAAGCAAAATAGAATTTTTATCCACTTATTTTCAAAATATTTATACTGTTACATTAAGCTCCATAATTTGAATAAAAACAAGGCATGGCTCCTTAAATAAACTGTATTGTATATCATTATAGCAGCTACCTGTGGAGAAATGCTCTGATCTGATAGAATACTGAGCTTTGCCTTCCTGTTACCAGCATTGGGATTTTAATCTCTGCCTCCATGGACCACCAGAGAGGGCCAAAGAGTCCAGACAAGGAAAGATCACATGCTGGTTACAATAAATATCTTGAAGAACAAATTTATACCATGAACAGTTAGCCCTCAAGGACAGCAATAAATCTGCAGAATTCTGGAGATCATATTTGCATGATCCAGTCTGGCACTCAGACATGAATTCATTCGGGTCTTCTGCTAGTGAAGACAAGTGAACAAACAGGATCCAGGGAGGGAAAGTCACAGGGTTCTACAGACACCAGGGTCCAGAAGGAGTAGCAGAGATAGGCAGGTGGGGAAAGGAGGGCAAGAGGAGCAGATAAACAAAGGGAGGTCAGGCCAAGGAGGTGACAGGGGCAAAGGCAGAGCCTGAAGGCACAGGTGCCCCTGACGGTATGCACAAGGCTCTGAGGGAACAGACAAGATAAAAGTGGAGGCAGGGGCATCAGCAAGAGGCTGCCAAATGTTTCAAAAGAGAAAAGATAAGGGATTGACTCAAGGGGGCAGATGAGAGGAATCCAATAGATAAAAGAAGACAGAATCAGAAGAAGGAAAGTCAAGGGTGATCACCAGGGTGCTGGCTGAGCATCTGGGTGCACCTGTGGCATCAATGTTGCCAGACAAGTCTCAAGAAACCAACAGGGGCTTCTTGTTGGTTTATATCTTAGGTTGAAAACTGACTACCTGAGCACAGTCACATGATTATAATTCCAGCCCTCAGAAGTCTGAGGCAGGAGGATCACATGTTTGAGGTCAGTCTGGGCAACTTAGTGAGATATTGTCTCAACCTTTAAAAATTAAGAAATTTTAAAAAGTGTTTGGGATATAGTTCAGTGGTAGAGAGTCTCTGGATTCAATTTCTAATACTGCAAAGAAAACCAATTGCCTCTTTGCCAGGCTAAAATCCCATGGAGGCCCCAATATCTATATTTACACTTATGGTTACATTGGTTGACTCTGCTGTTACATAATCAGAGAAAGAAATACCTCTGCCACCCCCAAGGGAGGAATTTCAGGCCTCTCCAGGCATGACCTTTTGTCGTAAATAGCCAGAGTTAAGTAAATAGACAAATTTTGAGGCATTTATGAATAAATACTGACCCCCAGTGTCTAGGTGCAGAAATTTTTAAAAAAATAGCAAAATAGCAAAATTACTGAGAAATTACCTAGGATTTCAGCTGCAAATAACATTCCCTACAACTTAATTCAGGATTCAAAAATAAAAATATTGACCAGCCAATCTATGGCTTAGGGGCTACCTGGAGAACTCTAATGAGTATTCTGTAAAGCCTGTGTTAGGATGGATCAAATAGCTTTGATCATGGGGGTGGAGTTATGTGCTGGCCTTTACCCTATTTGGTGCAGAGGTTAAGTATGCCAGAGTTCAAGTTCAACTACTTCCAATAGTCTTCCCACTAAAAGGGTAGATTTTGTGCCATTGATTTGACCAATGCAAACTCCAGTTCTGAGTGCCCACATTGGTCAATGTGACACATAATGATGCAAGGCAATATGGTCAGGCTGATGTTCCCTTTTCAATAGCTGTGGAGTTAGAGTGAATTCATGGGACATTCTTGAGTAAACTCTGTAGCAAAATAACTCCTTTGGACGAGTGGCATCATCATGAAAATGTGACCCTCTGACATTTTGGCCAGTAGTTGCCGCAGTTGCTATCAGGATGGCTTCTGCTTTCATGAGACTAGAGACTGGGCACTGGCTCTTTGGAAATAGACTTGGTCACCTCCTGAGCTGTTTTCTGTTTTTAAACTTGGGTTTAAAGAGAATCTAGGTCAAGCAGCAAAGCTGTCTTCATGAAAATAAGATCTTTTCCAAGAGCTTTGTTTTATTTGTTTCTTGAGATGAGGTCTTGCTACATTGCCCAGGCTGTATTGAACTCCTGGACTCAAGGAACCCTCCCACCTCAGCCTCCTGATGATCTGGGATTGCAGGCATGTGCCATGTGTGCAGTAGGAACCTTGTCTTTAAAAATGAGAAAAGACTTAGTTGTTAATGGCCAGCTGTATCACAAGTAAAAGCTAAAACTTTAATGCCAACAGGATCATTTGACTTCCATTGTGGGCAACAAGGACTGTTCATTTTAGGCCATTGGCCTTCAAGCAATCTCGGGAGAAGGGTACATGGAGGAGTAAAAAACATGATTGTTTTGGGGTCACATGGATTAAAGCTGGACTATGACAATAGGAACATTTGGGAGGAGGCTGCTGCAGGGAGCTAAAATTCAAAGAAACAAGCTCAGCAATTAAGTTTAGGAGCCAAATGATTACTCCAATATCACTCAAAGGTATTAAGGAGAATAAAAAAGGAGGTTTGCATCAAGCGAAGAGTCCATGACTATTTGTTCAGCTACAAGATGTAAGCAATTGTAATTCTGTTTCTGATTTGTTGCATCACCCTATAAGCTGACAACTGGTCTAATGTGGAGTTGTACTCAAAGACAGCAAAAGGAAAATGAATGTGCAATTTATTTCTTGACAACATAACATAGACTTCAATTTTTCCCTCACTTACCAAGGACTGAGCTTTCGAGACACAAAGTGCAGAAGCCTTTCCCGACTCAGTAAAATAAGGAAGGTTTGAATCACTATACTTCATATAAAACTGTTAGACTTGTTTCTTGGGCAGTTTTTTGTCTTCTCAAATCTACAGAAAAGTTAAAATAATAATAATATAACAGTATATTATAAACCATCTCCTCAATTCACCAATTATGACATTTGCTCTACTTTCTTTCTCTCTCTTTTAAACATGAAACGTTGTGTTGGCTGAGACATTTGAAAGTGACTTTCAGACACTGGTAAACCTTACCCTTAAATTTCTCAGAGGGCATCTCTAAGAACAAAACCATTCCTTTACCCAATAAATGTAATATTTATTATTACCTGATATGTAGGCCATATTCAAATTTCTCCAAATGCCAAAAAAAAGTCCTTTGTAACTTTTTTTTTTTAAATCAAAGATTCAATTAAGCTTTACACATTACATTTTGTTGTCCTGTCTCTTTAGGGTTATTTGATCTAGAACTGTCCTCTCATATTTTAGTTTCTTGTCCTTGATATATTTTAAAAAGCCCAAGCAAACTGCTTTTTGGAACATCCTATATTATAAATTAGCCTTGTTGCTTTTTCATTATTAGATTTCCTTTAAAAGTCTTGACAAAGACTCCACAGGTTATATGCATTTCCCACTGATTTATAGAAGGAGACATGCAAGGTCACTTAATATCCACTTGACTCATCCACACTATGGTTAATAACTTGGTCATAGTGTGTCTGATCTCTTCATTGTGAAATGCTTTTTATCCTTTGAAATTAATATTATTAGGATGATGAGTTGAGACTATATGAATGATCCCATCTCTAGGAGAGCCCAGTGGTTTTAGTACCTGCTGTGATCCTTGTTTGAATCAGTTATTACACTGGAAGTTGACATCTTCTGTAAAGATGTTTTTCTTTATGCTCCCTTCCCCTTATTCTAAAGATTTTTTTAAAAAATGTATGATATTATAGGTTACTTCATTCCCTTCTGTTTTAAAAATCTCAAACCAAACCAAATTTGATCCTTCAAATCAACTTTTATGTCCCATCAATCCTTGGACGTTTCTTTTCTGACTCATCAAGATGTTCCAAACTCTGTTCCAAGCTCACCTTGTGCTTTAAATGCCCCAACCTGAAGTCACCTTTCCTAACATTCCTCCTTCTGAGGAATATTTAGGAGCCAAGATCAAGGGAATTAGGTGTTCTGGTCATTAGTAGGTTGTGGTTTCCAGACCTTTTCAGAGGACAGAGTGTGGGGATGGATGGGGTAAAGAGAGGAAAATACACACGTGCACATGTACAGACACATGACCACAATACCTCCAGTGCAAAACCAGTAACATGGGGATTTTCTTTGCCTTCTTCCATTCTGTATCTCATGTATACCATTGTGTCCAGTCTGATTTACAGACAGTAATAAATTTACTCATTTTTAATGCTCTATTTTTTTTTCCAAAAATGTGTTTTCAAAGAGTCTCAGCAACATTATAATCTTTAAACACTTGTATTTAATCTCAGAGGTACCCACACTGTCCTGCAAAAGTCACACACAGCAAGCTCATAGGCCTTTAGATAGTAACCAGAGATAATACAGTCTATCTTCAAGTCAAAATGCAAATTGGACTGCTTTATCATGGCTGCCATTGGCTCTCTAGAGTACCACATAGGACAAAGTTCACAACAGATTACTTGTGACTGATAGAGGACCTATTTGTTTCCCTTTTCAAAATCAACATCTGAGGTTTGCCACTTGTTTCAAGATAGTTCCACAGGGTCAGGGGGAAAGAGAAGGGATATGGCAGTGGCCATAAGTTCATGATGTCATAGATGATGTGCAGGGGTATGGCTTTTGAGCTATTAATGATAAAGCCGCTAATGCCATCATGGGGCCTCAACCTCATGACCTTATCTAATCCTAATCACCTACAAAATACCATCAACACATGAATTTGGAGACTGTTTCCAACAGATTAGGGAGACACATTCAAACCATAGGAACCTCCAAAAAAATAAAACTTCACCATTTATGGAAAGAGTGACTTCATTCTACCTTCGATTTTATCCAATAACTTGGTAATGAAAGGGAGATTGGATGATTACAGCATTCTTTACTTCAGATGTCCCATATTCCCTTTGAGATCAGTGGTTTAAATTCCTCTCATAGTCCAGTGTGAAAGCTCTTGAACCACATCAGAACATGGCATCTGCCATCACCAGATCTGCTGTGAGGGAGGTGCAATTTAGTATAACAAAGGATGATGTATGTGTGAGCCCAAAACTTGCAAAACCCAATTATTCAAAAGACAAAAACAGTAAATATGACCAGAATTTTCCATGTTGATCTGATGTTGGTGTTTCTGAGAGAAAGATGTAGAACCTTTCCAAGAGATAGGGAAGCTGAACTTTGAAGACTTATGTCACTCATTAAAGCATAAAAATGAATTAAAAATGACACTGGACATGATAATCTTCTGTCAAGCCTGTTTCCTCCATTTCATTTCATCAGAAAACAGCAAAAGGTTAGTAAAATGAAGAACTACACAGTAGGAAGCGGGGAGGGGAGTACATTGGAACTTGATCTCTTTCAGCTACCAAATGCAGCCCACCAAGGATTCATTCTAACAAGTTCACATTCTGACAAACAAAAAAACATTCTTGGCAGAGCTACAGGGCACAGGGAGGCTTCTTAATCTAGAACACAAATGATCTCTGCTATAAATGTGCAACACTGGGAAATGCATTTTAACAAAAAAGTCATGATCCAAGATGAGAAATAACTCAAAAATTTGGGCAAAAGAATCTGGTTGCTTGAAAATAGTCAGACCACATTAACCCTCTGTGTATATTAATGATTATAACCAAGAATGCTATGATTCTCAGTACTCAAGTTAGTAGTAGACAATGCAAGAACCTCCGTTTTCAGGAACAGAAGTACTCTTTTGGAAAAATATGATGTTTCGGACTTGTCTGAGATACAAATCCTCAGCCAGGCAGGATGGCACATGCTTGTAATCCCAGGGACTCTCAAAGCTGAGACAGGAAGATTGCAAATTTGAAGCCAGCTTGTGGAACTTAAAGAAACCCTGTCTCAGAATAAAAAATAAAAGGGCTGGGGATGAAGCTCACTGGTAGAGCACCCTAGGTTCAATTCCCAGAACCCAAACCAAACAAACAAGAAAAGAAAGGAAGATGTGGCTGCTCTGGCTGCCCGCTCATCTCACTACACTGAACCCATACTAAGTCATCATTTTTGCCTGAGCAGGGAAGACATGTTGAGCCAGCCCTAGGGCAAGACTACACTGGCAGCAAAAAAAGGCTGGCCCTCTCCAAGGACCAAATTTTTAGATGGGCTGTCTTCCTTTTCTTCAGAAGAAAAAAAAATCACTAATTTCTGTCCCAACTTCAGAAGGGTGCCAAGATTAGGATGCAGGTTAGACAGCCTTCCAGATTCTTGCATGAGAAGTTCTGGATCACCAGTTAACAATGCCAAGAAAACAGGTTCACTAGGTGGCCCCGAGCTTGAAGTGTGGGGTTGTTAAAAGTAATTTTACACCATTTCCATAAATGTCACCTCTGTTCACATTTATTTTAGCCAAGATCTAAAAAAGAATAAGACCAAATTGTATCAGAAAGTATCAGCAAAAATCATCCTTTTATCAAAATCATTTTTATATCCTAATATTAGGAAGCCAATAAGAGTCCAAAGTACCTAACTAAATGTCATTATTGCTTTGTGTGCTAAAGCACACCATGCTGCTAGAGGACCCTCTTGAAGTCAAAATCTAGATGAGGGACAGGGAAGAACTCAAGTCCAGGATCTGGAGTTGCCCTAAGACATGATGACCACTTGGGGTGGAAAACTCAAGAGGCCAGTTCCAGAGATAAAACTATTCAAAAATGGTCAGGACTGTATCCTAGCCATAGGTTTGAAATTCTAGGAATATATGACAGCTGCATTATCAACCTGTGTTATGGTTTGGATGTGAAGTATCCCCAAAAATCTCATGTGTGAGACAATGCAAGAAGGTTCAGAGGAGAAATCATTAGGTTGTGTGAATTTTAACCCAATCAGTGAATTAATCTCCCTGGTGGGATTAACTGAGTGGTAACTGAAGGTGGGTAGGGTGTGGCAGAGGAGGTGGGCATTGGGGGTGTGGATTTGGAGTATATATTTTGTATCTGGCAAGTGGAGTCTCTCTCTGCTTTTTGATCATCATGTGAGCTGCTTCCCTCTGCAGTGTGCTCTTTTGCCATGATGTTCAGCATCTCTAGGAGCCCCAAGAAATGGAGCCGGCTGTCTATGGATTGAGACCTATGAAACCGTGAGCTCTTAAATGAACTTTTTGTCCTCTATACTTGTGCTGGTCAGGTCTTTTAGTCACAGCAGCAAAAAAGCTGACTAAGTCAACCTGCTGTCTGAATTCTAGAGGATTATTAGTTGATGAATGTCACTAAGATGAAAGGCTGCAGTAGAGGATAACGGATGGAAAGCATCCATATTCCATGTTTTCATGTATCACAGATATGGCCAGCTGGGAGCAGACCAGTTCATCTTTTCAGCCATCTTCTTTGTCTAATCCCTAGGAGTTCTAAATTAAATACTGAATGGAGAGCAAGTAGCAGCGAAGATTTCAGACTTTACTTCCTTCAAATGTCAATTTTAACTATAAAATGAATGTAAGTAAACTAAATCCACCAAAGAAAACATGAAAAATGATAAAGAGCTGTAATAGCTACTAAAATTGCAATTTTTTTATAAGACTTTATCACTGAAATGGCCTACCCTGACTACTCTGTACTATATACCATGATATTTTGCCCTTAGGTGAATAACATAAGAATGTGACAAACCCCAATATACCACTCCCTCTGCTCAGGTGAATAAATCATATGCACTATATTCTACATTCCCCAATGCCAACCTTCAATTTAAAGACAAGGAGAAGTGTCAGGGTGGTAAAATGAGTGCAGTCCTCTGAGTGTTAACAGGAAGACAAGAGTACAAGACTAGTTGAGATACCAGGCTAAAATTTATCAAACACATGAAAACACTTGGAGATGTCATTTTCAGTCACAGAACTTTATTTTTAAACCAACCCTATGTACCCAACAATTAAAGTTCAAAAAAACTAAAACAAAACCTAAAATGAACATAAACAGCCATAGTTGTCTATATTGTACTCATTCTAGTGGCCAAAGAAGAATTCTACTGAATACCGAACAAAGGATGACTCTGGACTAGAGAAAGTTAGGGGCCTTGCTGCTGCTGTTATCATAGTGGCTGCTGGCCTTCCTGAAGGACCCATCTGTGATTTTCCCATTAAATAAATGGACCTCTGGTCTTAATGACCAAAGCATCCCCTTTCCTAGAGGAAAAGACTAGTAATAAATACTTACATACAGTGTGTTATCTAGTATTTCTTACTATCATTTCAGAAAGTCTTATTAAATAGAAGGTGAACTACTTATTGAAATAGTGCCCATCCATGGTGACTCGATAATGATTTATTGAACAATAAATACCTTAAACTTCATCTCCACCTGTTACTCTTCCAACTCAGAAACTAACAAAACAACCTGAATTAAACACCCCTGGTTACTAATTTGTGCCTAATTCAAACAGGCCTAGCAGAAAAGCTAACTCCTAAGACTAATGCCATTAGTTCTTAGGTACTCTAATGCTTCATCCCAGCCTGGATAAGTTATCTAATTACCTATACAAAATTCTGCTGCACAATCTATCCCTGGAAAAAATATGGAAAATCAGGGGGAAAAAAAGAGAGAGAAATTAGCACCCGTAACACACTGCATGCCATTCCTTCTGCGTCTATTTTTAGGCAATACTTGGAGACACTATGGGACTTTTTTCACTTTTCCTTGATCATCCACTTTCTTAATGGTTTGCTGGATAGCCTCTTGGTCACCCAGGAACTGGTGAGGCCCAACAGCACGCAGGTTTTCATCCAGTTCCAGGAGAATTGGGACTCCAGTAGGGAGAGTAATGTTAATAATGTCGTCATCTGAGATACCTGTTGAGTAGAAGAGAAAGGGACAAGTGTTAAAAACAAACTCCAGAGGGAGTTCTGTTTAATTGTTTAACTGCACATTGACTTAGTTCCATATTAACTGTTTGGTTGAAACCAGGCCAGGTGCTGTGAGGGTTTCCAACTACAATTTCATAATGCCAGGAACTTTCTAGAAATTTAGGGATTCACATCAAGTGCTGAATCTTAAAACAGTATATAACTTCTGGGGCAACCTGCTCCTGCCTAGTTACATGTGGAAGGAATTAAAATCATCTTTTCCACAATAGTCTTAAAATTAGGACTTTCCATTAATGTCTGAATCTAGTTCATTTGATGGGAATGTGGCTGGTTTTCAAACACTAAGTGAGCTTGGAAAACCCCAGGAATTCAAGCAGGAATTCTCCCCCAAGGCTTAGGGAACATAGCCCAGGGGAATCAGGAAAGGACTTTACAGTATGCTTTGTGAACAGCCCTCATTCTCCAACTGTCCCTTTACATCCCCCTACTAGGAAGATATGCATAATGGACAGGTCACCTTTAATCCTTTTAAAAATACAAGTAAATTGTTGGTAATTCAATCTGAAGCAGAAGAATTCCATAGTTGTAATGGTCACTGTGGTACTAACAATATTTTCATCATTACAATTACTTTTAACAATAAACAGCTAACATTCTGAGCACATACTACATGCTAGGTACTTTTCCTTTTGTGAGACAATTTCCCTAAATTGCCAAGGCTGACTTTTAACTTGCAATCCTCCAGCCTTAAGCCTCACAGGTAGCTGGGATAACAGGCATATACTACCATGCCTGGCTTACTTATTCTAAGTACTTTATATGTATTATATGAGGCTATAAGTTACTGTTTTCTCCATGTAACAATTTCTGGCACACAGAGGTTAAATAACTCAAGACCACGCAGAACAAATGGCAAAACTTGGATTAAAACACAGAAGTCTATACCTGGGCTTCTCTGAGTTCAAAACAGAAAAACAGAAGATATGAGAAAAAAAGATGGAGAAAACTAAAAAGCAACTGAAAATATTCAAATTATTTACTTTAAAAAAACAATTGGCTGGGCACAGTGGTGCATGCCTATAATCCCAGCAGCTCAGAAGGCTAAGGCAAGAGGACTGCAAGTTCAAAACCAGACTTAGCAATTTAGCAAGGCCCTAAACAACTTTGTGAGATCCTGTGTCTAAATAAAATATTTAAAAAGGGCCAGTTTGTGGCTCAGTATTTAGGTACTCTTGGGTTCAATCCTCCATACTCCAAACAAAACAAAACAAAAATTCAAAAAACATAAATGCTCTATAATCTCAGTGACTTGGGAGGTTGAGGCAGAAGGATAGCAAGTTCCAGGCCAGACTTGACAACTTAATGAGACCCTTTCTCAAAATAAAAGATTAAAAGGGCTGGGTGGGATGTAACTCAGTGGTAGAGGGCCCCTGGGTTCAATCCCCAGTAGGGGCAGGGGAGGGGGGACATAAGTGTTTTAATTACATAGACTTCTAAATTCTAATCATATGTTTCTATTCCATAAGATAGGAAGGATCTAGGCAGAGCAAATTGTGAGATGAGTCCAAGGTTGTCCTTATTTGATGGTGGCAGAATAAATTATTACTAGTTAGCTATAAGTGCACTTTGTCATTTTAATAAGTCACTGGTTATAACTATACCAGCCAAGAGCCACAGAATCAATGCACTGAATCCTTACTCAGTGGGATGGCTCTTTATTCCAATTTCAGGTCTAGGACCAGAAGAGCTACCTACTAACTCTGATGTACAAACTATCCAAATTAGAACAACTACAAAAAAAAAGAATCCTAACTTGTAAGAGATTGTCTCTTCCAAGTGTGCCAGCCAATCACCTCCCCTCAATATACTAACTGTAAAGTTTTAGGTAAAACAGTTCTCTGGGCTTCCAATCCCTCTGTCAAGGTAAAAAGGGAAGAAAAAAGAAACACATGCTTTACCTTTCCGAGCATTACCAAAGGTTGTGGGGTAAGAGGACTAGCTTAAAAATGAACATACAGGGAAAACTACCCATTTCTTTTACCCCTAACAGGTAGAGGACTTAAAGGGAAGACTGTTTGCCCTGCCCTCATCTCATGTTGCAATCTTACTCAGGATTATCCCCACAAACTAAAGCTGGCAAGAATAGATGCATTCAGACAGGCACCCAGCTGGTTAGCTGGGAGTTGAGCACTCTAAATTCTAAAAGTCCTCTGCCTCCACTGGGTCAGGAAATGTCTGCTGGCTGTGCGGGAGGGGAGTTCAATAGTATGTGGTTTAGAGCCAGGGCACCATTGGGGCTTACAATCCAGCAGTTCTCCCTCCGAAATCCAGGGAAAATTCTGTAAGTCCTCAATCTTGACTCACCCACTTAACCAGTAGCTGAGTACAGTACTCTAGAGAAGAACATGTGTGACTTTGGCCAGGATTTTACCTCCAATAAAATGAGGAAGGATAGTTTTTTCCAAAACCAGAGTTTCTCTGTTTCATACTTAATGGTTAGGAAAAGCAGAGACATCTTAGAGGTCTGAGAAACACAGGGACACCAAGTACTTTCTATAATCATCTGTTGTGCAAGACCATGTTTTATCTGTTTCTAGAATCTATAAGCCTTGGAGAGAAAAAGAGATTTCATAGATTTCTCTAACTAATCTGGTTTCGTAGGTCTCAGTCATGGATGGCTGGCTCTATTTCTCTGAGCCTGAGGTAAGGCAGAACATCATGGTGGACGGGTATGACAGGAGGAAAGCTGTTCAGCTGATGGTAACCAAGAACCAGGGAGGGAGGAGAGGCAGGGACAAAATAGAGTCTAAGGTCACTCTCCAGTTACCTACTTCCTTTAGCTATGCCCCATCTGTCTACAGTTATCACCCAGTAGTCCATACAAACCATTAATCTACTAAATGGATAAATGCACTAACAGAGTTTTAGCCCTAATCATTGCCTAAAAGCCCCATCTCTGATTCTTGCTTTATTAGGGATCGTGCTTTCAAAACATGAGCTTTTCAGGGAACTTTTCTAGGCCAAAACCATAGCAGTCCATCAACTAATAAACAGATAAATTAAATGTCACATAGTCATTAAAAAAGGAATATTATTTGAGAATAAAAGGAAATGAAGTACCAATACATGCTGCTTACATGTAAATAAAACATGCTAAATAAAAAAGCCAGTCACAAAAGGACCATATATTGTATGATTCTATTAATATGAAATGTTCAGAATAGGCAAATCCATAATGACATAAAGTAGATTAGTTATCTACAGCTAGGGGGAAGTGACATAATTGTGTGTGGTGACAGCAGAGGGGTACATGAAGGTAATGAAAATCTAATTAAACATCTATCTTCTCAGTCATCATTTCTTTATAGTGAAAACATTTAAAATCCTTTCTTCCTAAGATATATAGTACACAATTGTCATCTATTGCCTCTCTACTGCACAACAGCACACCAGAACTTCTTACTTATAACTTAGTACCCTTTGGTCAACCTTTCCCCATCTGCCTCCTAAAATAATTTAAAACTGATTGTGGTGGTGGATTTACAACTCTGTGAATCCATATCCACTGATTCCTCACCCATGTATTTAATCAACCAGGAATGGAAAAGACTTTTTAAAATATAGCTACATCAAATACAGATAGACTTTTTGTTCTTGTCATTATTTCCTAAACAACTGTTGTATTTACATTGTATTATGTATTATAAGTTATCTAAAGAAGACTTAAAGTAGATAGGAGGATATGTGTAGGTTACATGCAAATACTAAGTCACTGTATATAAAGATCTTGAGAATCTGCAGATTCTGGTATCTGCAAGAATGTCTGAACCAGTCTTTTATGGATACCAAGGGACAAATATATACTAAAAAGCAATGAAGGACTAGGTCTAGGTTTAGCTTAGTGGTAAAGTGCTTGCCAGTGTGCATGAGGCCTTTGGTTCAACCCACAGTACCATGACAAAACTAAAAATAATAAAATAAAAATCACTAAATTGTCCACAATGAGTGATATAGATTGTATGTGAATTACACCAGAAAAAAAGCTGTTACACAAGTACTAAACAGGTTCAGAAAGTTTAAATAAACCTGCTCAAGTCACAAGACTGTTAAGGTAGTCAAAGTGGAGCTGTTCGTAGATTTTGTTGTTGTTGTTATTGTTAATTTCCAAATCTTAGGGCTTACATTATAGTCATCTGACTTGTTTATGGTTATTTCCACCACCACAGAAGGAAAGAGGTGCAATGTTTATATTTTTTTCTCCTTTGTGACAGGCTAGGTTCTCAATGGACACCAGCACCTGGTGTTCCTAGGACTGAAAAAGGGCATAGACAGGTTTGGCTAGCTCCTGAAGTAGCTAACACACTGGAATTGTGATGGGGCAGGTTTAGGGTACTGTCTGCATGACCCAAAAAAGGGTTTGAGGTCTTTTCAAAGGAGCTAGGGCACATGTGGGACCCACTTGTTTGTCCATGACTTCAAATATACCTAGGTCCTCTCTTTAATAACATTCTCAAACTCACACCTATAGCTTCGCTAACAACCCACTTTTGTGTGAGTCCATTAAACAAAGGCCACCAGAAACATCATCTTTCACCTATAAAGGAAGAAGCACACAACAAAAATACTTTTTCCAATAAATAAAGTTAATATTCCACTTTATTGACTCTTCAGGCCATTCACAGGAGACTAATTACTTTAAAAATATTTAAAATACTTAGTCTGGTTAATAATCAGTCAATGAGACTTAAGCAATTGAAATTTTAAAAGAGTAAATTAAGAAAAAACACAGTGAAGCCATCACTCTTACTCAATCTTGGCATAAGCTATGTTCTGCATCCTATGGAAGTTAAGCCAACAGAACTCCTGAGGCTAGAACACTGAATCTGCACTGGATTAAACCAAAGTGAATGAGGGGTATATTATATAATCTTACTACAAACTCATTCACTGGGACATGACTTGAAAGCTAAAATGAGTGGCTAGCTAGCATATCACCTATCTGATAACTGGCTCTATTTTTTTTTAATACAGAGCTCAAGAATATTCTACAAAGAAATATCACCAAGCTCTCACACTGAAACTACTTATCTCCATCGTAGTCCTTTTATAGACATCTATTCATGTACCCACTGTCTTTCTAGAATCTTCTTGTAAGGGGCACGTAGGAATTAACTGTGACCAGTTTAAATGACTGGAATATTTCTAGTAAGAAAGTCAAGGATATAACTCTGCCTAGACAGTCATTTCCAGAAAGTTAAATCTGCATCTATAAGTGCCTCCCCCAAGTCACTATAATGAGAACAGTCACATACACTGTACATGGATGGCAGGGCTTACCACTGTGCCTTTTGTGAAAGGGCTTGTGCAAGTGCTAGCTTCTCCCATCAACATTATGAATTTCAGTTTGGGGTTACCACCTTGAGAATGAATGATATGCTACTGAATGAGCCATGGGTTACAGAAGACATCAAGGAGGAAATTTAAATTCTTAGAGATAAATAAAAACACAGACACAATATATGAAAATCTATGGGACACTATGAAAGCAATATTAAGAGGAAAATTCATTGCATGGAGTTCATTTCTCAAAAAAAGTAAAAGTCAATAAATAAATGATCTCACACTACATCTCAAAGCCCCAGAAAAAGAAGGGCAAATCAGCAGCAAATGCAGTAGAAATCAAGAAATAATTAAATCACAGCTGAAATCAATGAAATCAAAATAAAAGAAACAATTGAAAAAATTGACCCAAGTAAAAGTTGGTTCTTTGAAAAAATAAATAAGATTCCCAGACTCTTAGCGATGCTAATGAAGAGAAGAAGAGAGACAACCCAAATTACTAGCATATGGGATGAAAAAGGCAGCATCGCAACAGACACTAAAGAAATACAGTGATAATTAGAAATTATTTTGATACCTTATACTCCAATAAAATAGAAAACAGTGAAGGCATTAAAAATTCCTTGAGTTATATGATCTGCCCAGATTGAGTCAGGAAGATCACAACTTAAACAGACCAGTATCAAGTGAGGAAACAGAAGAAGCCATCAAAAGATTACCAACCAAGAAAATCCCAGGAACAGATGGATATACAACAGAGTTTTACAAGACCTTTAAAGAAGAACTAATACCAATACTCTACAATCTATTTCAGGAAATAGAAAAAGAGGGAGTACTTCCAAATTCATTCTGTGAGGCTAACATCACCCTGATTCCAAAACCAGACAAAGACAATTCAAAGAAAGAAATCTTCAGACCAGTATCTCTAATTTACATAGATTCAAAAATTCTCAATAAAATTTTGGCAAATTAGTTACAAAAACATATCAAAAAGATCATGCAAAATGATCAAGTGGGATTCATCCCTGGGATCCAAAGCTGGTTTAACATACAGTAATCAATAAATGTAATTCACCACATCAATATACTTAAAGATAAGAACAATATGATCATCTCGATAGACGCAGAAAAAGCATTCGACAAAATACAGCATCCCTTTATGTTTAAAACATTAGAAAAACTAGGGATAAGAGGAACTTACCTTAACATTATAAAGTTATTTACTCTAAACCTCAGGCCAGTATCATTCTAAACAGAGAAAAATTGAAGGCATTCCCTCTAAAATATGGAGCAAGAAAGGGATGCCCTCTCTCACCATTTCTAGTCAACCTAGTTCTGGAAGCACTAACCAGAGCAATTAGACAGATTAAAGAAATTAAAGGTATAACTATAGGAAAAGAAGAACTTAAATTGCACTATTTGCTGATGATATGATCCTATACATAGCAGACTGAAAAGGTTCTACCAAGAAACTTCTAGAACTAGTAAATGAATTCAGCAAAATGCCAGGATATAAAATCAACACACATAAATCAAAGGCATACCTGTATATCAGTTACAAATCCTCTGAAATGGAAATGAGGAAAACTATCTCATTCACAATATCCTCAAAAAAAATTAGATACTTGCGAATCAACTTAACAAAAGAGGTGAAAGATCTATACAATGAAAACTACAGAACCTTAAAGAGAGAAATAGACTTTAGAAGATGGAAATATATACCTTGCTCATGGATAGGCAGAATTAATGTCATTAAAATGTTCATATTACCAAAAGCACTTTACATATTCAATGTGATTCCGAACAAAATCCCAATGGCATTCTTCACAGAAATAGAAAAAGCAATTATGAAATTCATCTGGAAAAATAAGAGACCCAGAATAGCTAAAGCAATTCTAAGCAGCAAGAGTGAAATAGATGGTATCACTATACCAGGTCTTAAACTATACTACAGAGCAATAGTAACAAAAACAGGAGGGGACTGGCACCAAAACAGGCTGGTAGACCAATGGTACAGAATAGAGGACACAGGGACCAACCCACGAAATTAAAACTAGTTAAAGCTGCTAAAAGCATGCACTGGAGAAAGGATAGCATCTTCAAGAAATGGTGCTGGGAGAATTGGAAATCCATATGCTCAAAATGAAATTGAATCCCTATCTCTCACTATGCACAAAAGTTAACTCAAAATGAATCAAGGATTTAGGAATAGAAGAAAAAGTTGGCCCTAATCTCCATCACATGGGTTTAAGCCACAAGTTCCTTAATAAGACACCTATAGCACAAGAATTAAAACCAAGAATCAACAAATGGGATGAATTCAAACTGAGAAGTTTTTTCTCAGCAAGAGAAATGTTATATGAGGTGAATAGGGAGCCTACATCCTGGAAACAGATTTTTACCCCTCACACATTAGATAGAGCTCTAATCTCTAGGGTATACAAAGAACTCAAAAAGTTAAACAGCAACAACAACAACAACAACAAAAAAAAAAAAAAACAGCTCAATCAACAAATGGGCCAAGAACCTGAACAGACATTTCTTAGAAGAGGATATACAATCAAACAACAAATACATGAAAAAATGCTCACCATCTCTAGCAATCAGAGAAACGCAAATTAAAACTACTCTAAGATACCATCTCACTCCAGTAAGAATGGCAGCCATTATGAAGTCAAACAACAACAAGTGCTGCCACAGTCTGGCTGGGCAAATACCCGGGGCGGGGGGTGAGTGACAAGCAACTTGTGAAGGTTGAAACCGTGGGAGCCGTTTTTGGTAGGACAGCAGAGGTATTTATACCTAACTCATTATACATAGTTTGTTTCAATTATCATCATCTAGATACAGCAATTGGTCATTAAGGAATCATCATCATCTTAATAATTACATACAGCTTAACTTAATTAACATCAGCAGTCAGTCATTAAGGAATCTCCATCATCTTAATGGTTCGCTGGCTTTACTTCTCAAACCACTCCTCCTGGCAAAGTGCCAGGTGCCATCTTGACTTTATCATGGCCCTCAACAAAGTGCTGGCAAGGAAGTAGGGAAAAAGGTACACTCATACATTGCTGATGGGACTGCAAATTGATGTAGCCAATTTGGAAAGCAGTATGGAGATTCCTTGGAAAGCTGGGAATGGAACCACCATTTGACCCAGCTATTCCTCTTCTCAGTCCATTCCCAAAAGACCTAAAAAGAGCATACTACAGAGACACAGCCACATCAATGTTTTTAGAAGCACAATTCACAATAGCTAGACTGTGGAACCAACCTAGATGCCCTTTCAATGGATGAATGGATAAAAAATGTGGCATTTATACACAATGGAATATTATTCAGCACTAAAAAATAACAAGATCATGGCATTTGCAGGGAAATGGATGGCATTAGAGCAGATGATGCTATGCGAAGTTAGCCAATCCCTAAAAAACAAATGCCAAATGTCTTCTCTGATATAAGGGGGGTGACTCAAAGTGGGGTAGGGAAGATGAACAAGAGATGAAGATTACCTCTAGATAGGAAAGAGAGGTGGGAGGGGAAAGGGAACCAGAAGTGGAATTGCATGGAAGATGAAAGGAGACCCTCATCGTTATACAGAACACATGTATGATGATGTGAGGAAAAAACAAAAGAAGTGTGTCACATTATATTGAGTAGAGAGAAGTGATGGGAGGGAAGGAGAGGGGTAGGGGGTAAGGAAGGACAGAATAGACATTGTTATTGCTGAGTGTATATATATGACTGCATGACCAATGTGATTCTGCAATCTGTATACTCAGAAAAATGAGAAATTATATCCCATCTGATTCAAATGTAAAAAAAATAAAAATAAAAATAAAATTTTAATAAGAAAAAAACAAACAACTCTTGCTACTGACAGCCTGGGGCTGCTGGAAGAAGAGGCTGATTTCCAATATGGAAAAGAACAGCAATCTATTAGCCATGTCTGTCAGGAACATGGAAGCTCTATGTCCATATCCTGAGGGTCTCTGCTTCCCTGTGACATGAAACATCATGGCCCCAGAAAGAAAAAAACTGGCTCACTTCCCTGCTACCAACTATCACAAACATTGCACAACACTGGTGGGCTCCCTTCACAAAGGACACCATACCATAGCCCTGAAAGTCACTTGCAAGTAGGGGCAGTGGATGCTGGGTATAAGGTTCTGTTTAGGGCCACAAACAAGTCAAGATGGCCTCTGGCAGTTTACCAGGAGGAGTGGTTTGTGAGCCAACACCACGGAGCCAGTAAGATGGTGGAGATTCCTTATTGGCTGACTACTGTATCTAAATGATGCTAATTGAGACAAGCTCTGTGTAATCAGATGGGTATATATACCTCTGCTGCCCGGCAATAAAGCAGTCCCCACTACCTGAACTAAGTTGCTTGTCACTGCCTGGTTATTTGCCCAGCCAGACTGTGGCAAAGTTCAGTCTTGAGACATTTGCCTAGCATTCTGTAGGCCTGGGGCTTCCATCTGAGCTTCCCTCAACTGCCCACCCTCCATAGCAGACATAAGAAAAGAAAAAGGCATGGTAGTCAGGCAGTCAGCCCTGCGTCTATAGGGAAAGATACCTGGAATTCAAATGGCTTTCAATGGAGAAGTCGCTGAACCATGATACATGCAACAAAATTGTTGTTGATTTTATAGATTCCATCTCAGATAGAAAGAAAATGATTACTAATTTGCTAAAAAGAATGTTACTGAGAGGAATACATAATCTTCTTTTCCCCCTGACACTTGTCTCCATGTCTATTTGTTTCTATACTGATGGAATATTTTAAAGAAACTCATAAGTAGAGGGGAGGAATACTGAACCACCCAGCTCAGTCCATTATCACCTTGTAGCCAATTTTATTTCATCTCTGTCTCAATTAGTTTTCCCCTTTATGCATTGTTTTGAAGAAAATCCTGAAATCCTGTCATGTTGCCCACACATACTTCAATATATTTTCCTCAATGTGGCCTCTTTCAAAAAGTATATTTAAAATTCCATTATCAGAACTTTAAAAAATTGCATAGCCAAGCCAAGCACATTGGCACATTCCTGTAATTCCAGCAGGTCGAGTGGCTGAGGCATAAGATTGCAAGTTCATCAACAGCCTCAGCAATGTTGTGACACCCTTTCTCAAAAGAAAATATAAAAATTGGCTGGGGATGTGACTCAGTGGCTCAGCACCTCTGGGTTCAATCCCCAGCATGAAAAAGTAAAGTAAAAATTTCCTTAGGCAGTCATTAACAAATTTGACCATTTCTGTTTAATGCATAAGTTTGTACTCATGCTTTCAATAGTGAACACTCATTTGAGCCTAAACAGAAGAGAGGAAGTTTTACAGGGGACCCACGAATAGACACATGCAATGAACAAAAGGAAGCAGAAGAGGAGAAAAATAAATCTTCCAGGTTCCTTGTATATGCTTTTTCTAGTTCAAAGTGTACTTGTTTTCCATTTAAAAATTAAAGAATTAGATATATATATATATATATATTATATATATATATATATATATACACACACACACACACACACACACACACACACACACACACACATATAGATTTTTTTTTTTTTCAGTGTGATCTCAAACATTTCAAGGCAGTCTGAGAAAAATAAGTAAAATAATAATTTGCTTAATTATAGATGGAGATAGTATGGGTGAATTTTTTTCTTTTTCTTTTCAAAGCAATTTCCCAACTTTCTAAATTCAACTAAACTCCTCCTCCCCTGTTATGAAGGTTGCCACACAAGTGCTCTAAAACTGAGCCCTTTTTAAAATTTTGAAACATGGTCCCACTATGTTAAAGAGCTAGCCTTGAACTTCTCATCCTGCTGCCTCATATACTTCTGATTCATATAATGTATACTTTATAATGAATCCTGCCTTTCTTTTGAAATCAAAAATTGTATTAAAGAATCCAAGAAGGTGAAAAAAATTAGGAAACTGTATTTTATGTAAGCAAAAAAAAAATGGTAACACCATGCCCAGGAGACATAACCATTGCTCTGGAGAGTCATGGCTACTGCTGTGAAAGCTCAGGGAGACTTTACGTCAGGAGAAGAGAAAACAGGAGAAGGGAAAACCAGTGTGCACATTCCATAATGAGGGTGGAGATCAGTACTCCTGAGAAAGCCCCCAGGTCCATACAGAAGACAGGTCTGATAGAAGCGTTCTATAGTGTTTCCAACAGCACTTCTGAAAATGTGGTCTTCTTTCCACCCAACCAAGATTTGTAAAAATGCAGCTTCTGGATACTTCTGAAGGGCAGACAATATGCTACATGGACCCACCTGGTTTTGGGGGTTTACCCCTGCATCCCTAGTTATTTGCCACAGCTAAAAGGCTCATCAGATCTGTTATGGCTTTTAAATCTCTCCCATTAAAAGGTTTGGTCTTTCCAGGACTCCCACTAGTGAAGAACCTAGGAGGGTTTTCCACCCAAAAAATTCACTATCCCACTGGCCTTCCCAATGGTGCAGAATATAATTTTTTATTCTGCATTTTCAATCCTTTATTAAAGTGCTTTTATAGTTCTCATTTTGTCTTGAACATAACCATGAGTGATCAGTACCATTAAGGAACAGCAGCAGTGAACTGTCTCTGACAGGTGCTGGTTCATGCAGGCACTTTTTAGAACCAGCTGGATCCCCACTGGCACCAAGGATGGGGACCAAACTGGGTGGCCTAAGTCCCCTAGCAACAACCCACAAGCAGGGCTCTTACTGGCTTTGACAGTCTTCTCTTCCTCTCCAAGCTCTCTGAACCAATGGTGATGTAAAACCCTTAGATTTTCTCAGCTTGCAGGGCTGCAGCCTTCTCTGACTTCAGCTTCTGGCTGACCTCTGTGGTTCTGTAGGACAAGAAGAAATGCCTATACCAACTGGATGGCATGACATTTCTAGAAGATGAGAGTTAAATCAGTGATGAGAGCACAGTGTAGATGAAATTTTGTATTAAGTATTCTCACTGCTTTTGAAAAGTGTTTACAGTTCTCAGTTGTTCTTTAACAAGCTTGTGAGACATTTTTGTTCTTCAATGATTGAAGACTTTAATGTCCCCCCTCACTACCAGACATCCACACATGTGCTGTGACATGGCTTCCTGGAGGAAACAAGAGTCTCCAGGGAAATGTTTCACACCAGACTAGTAATCTAGTTTATTCCATGAAGATTGCTCTGAGGTATCCCTATTAAAACCCTTTAGCCCAACCAGACTTACTGTTCCCATTGCTCATTGATGTCCAGAAGGGTGAAAGGCTGAGGAAGGATTTGTTTCTGCAAAGAAGAAAGACAAAGAACCACAATTGTCACCTGACATTGTAAGGCCTCTTATTGGCCTGAACTATCTTCTCCTTGACCTTAGAGCTTGCATAGATAGATGTTTCAGAGAAGACTTCTTTGCTCTAGTACAAATGTCTGCTTGGTCTTGCCAATCTTCTAGAGATGGGAAGTGCAAGCAATTCTACTGGCAAACCCTTTTAATACAATGTGTCAGTAAGAGGCATCTTTGTGAGGCTGGAGCAAAAATATTCCCAGCTAGCATTTATCCAGCCTCCCTGGAACTAGCCACAAGGCATTTTTTCCACCCCTGATCTTTTAGAAGGCCTTCAAAAGACTAAAGAGACAATTTTCAAAGCACAAAGTGGAGCCCAGATACTCACACATCCAGAGGGCATGAGTGGAGCCCACTGGTCTGTGGGGAAGAGGCTGAGCCCATGTGGTACTGAGTTCTGGTAGAAGACAGGGAACCATGTAGAAAAAAAAAAAAACATTGGAAGAGATGCCAGAATGTTTTCTGCTCTCTCGCCCCAGGGAGGCAGTTCCCCTTCTGCCCTGGTGAGCCCCATGAAGTGAGAGCACCTGCCTCTGGAGTGTCTGGTGTCCAGGCAGAACAAAAGCACATGGGGATAGACAAGGGCCACGGGAAGTGGTGGAGGCAGCTGGAATGGGGGCAGATGAGGTACCACGACCCTACTGAACGCAGGCAGCAGACCAAGGCATGTGTGAGGTGCTCTGCTGCCTGCCAGAGAGCCCTCCATCTTACCAAAAACCTGCCCTGCCTCCAGGGTTTTCCTGTCCCAGGAATTGACCCCCTCCCTACAGGGAGTCATAAGGTTGTTAATTAAGACTTTGGCTCCACCCCATAGCCCTGTAGGCTTTGAATTAGAATGAATTCTCATTTTTGTTTTTCAATTTGTTTACAACAGCAACAATGGCTCAGAGCCCAGTGATATTATCATCTTGCTAACCACTGTGGACAACATAAGATACTGGAAACTACCACTGATGTATAAAACAATAATAGCTGAAATGAACAGAATCTTTTAAAAATTAATATTAGGAGCTGAAGTATAGCTCATTGTTACTTTACTTAGCATGCATACAGCCCTGGGTCCAATCCCAAGCACAAAAACATGTAAAATGATAAATCATGCAATGTGAATGTGACCAGCATGACATTAGGAATAAAACTTGGCAAAGTCAGAAATAGGGTCTTGAAAGCTAAAGACTAAGTTTCAACATTATTTTCTGTAGCTTAACTATTTCAGATCTACTTTTCCCTTCTTGCTTTATTTCAAATATTAATAGATTTCTTAAGCATGCAAATTCATTTCAAACATCAAAGATACAATTATATTTAAATTAATAAACTTTTAGATTAGATCCTAATTTCACTGGTAAATGGTAAATCTTCCACAAGATAAAAAAGTTTATTCAAACAGTCTTTAAAAAAAAAGAGCAGAATAGTACAAAGGGGGCACAGAATCAGTCAGCACTTCCAGACATAAAAGAGATGCAAACTGCAGGAAGAGCTCAACTTGTTACAAAGTCATTTTGCAGGTTGCAAATGGTGTTTGCCTCATTTGGTCAGTACAAAACCTCTCTGCTGTGATTGGTTGGGATTCTCTGTTAATTACAAAATAATTCTTTTAGCAAGGCTTTCAGTATCTAAATAATAAATAAATTGCAAATGAAGGTTAATTTCACAATACCATTGGTGTACAAGAGCCACAGAAGAATAATGTGTACATGGAAGACATGGAGCCACACTAAATCTCCTAGACTATTTCCACATGGAATTATAAACAGCAATCCAGGACCTTTTTTGGCTGAATGTGATCTATGCCCAATTTAATGCCAGTCTTGTTGCAAAAATATCCATGGGATATATCAAAGTGCATAAATGCATTCTATTGTCATGTATAGCTAATTAAAACAAAAAGAAATGTAAATGTCCATGGGTATGCAGAAGACCAGCCTCTAGGAAAAGATGCAACAGACTTCATCAAGCCTCAGCTGCAGCCAAACCTACAGTTACACAGTTTTTATGTTCTACCAGGTACTCCATGGAAAGCGCAGCTCTCCAACCAGGAGAAGTGGCTCAGCCTGGATGCACCTCGAGCCCGCTGCTAGCCTACCCACCTCCCTGGGTCTGGCTCCAGAAACCTCCTTGCTGTCCCTTCCACAGGGACTCCTGCCACTCAGCCAGAGCCTGACCGGGTCCTAAGGTCTCTCTCCACGTGTCTGTTAGTGGGTGGGTCCGCCAGCACAGGCCTCAGCACAAGCACTGCTTCCTGCAGACAAGCTTCTGCCCCGCCCAGAGACACCGCCCCCTCCAAGGTCCCCGCCCTTCAACTCCTGCTCACCTCGCCCCTTCCGCCCCCTGCCCCCTCTGAAGGAGGCCCCATCCCCTCACTTGGCCCTCCATTCCAGCTCCAGACAGGCATGCTAGACCAGGAGTGGAAGCACACTGAGGAGGGTATAGGATTTGGAGGGTTGCCTCCCCTGACCCCGTTCCTTTCCCACCTGGATACCAGCAGTCTCCAGGGTCCTGGGAGACTCACCTGGCTAGGGGCACTAGAGGACCTGAGTACTGCAGGACCTGAGTCCTGCAATGGAGAGGTCCCTTCGCAGAATCCTGCCAGCTGAAAAGATGCACAGGCCCTTGGAAAACCCAACAAAGGAATCAGCTGTGAGAAGAGGGTGGCACAAGACTGTGTCCCTCTGTAGGAAAGAAAAGCAATATTTAGTTTTAATTATTTAATACCAACATTTTTCCTGTCTTCCACATACTTTCTAAATTAATGCAGTAATGAACCTTATTCAGACTTTTCTACTTTTAATGTATTTCTTGTTTGGTCATGAAAATTTTCAGGCTTAGAATAGTTATTGATATTTACATAAAACCCTAACAATTTAAAAAACTGAAAGTTCTCTTTAACATGACTATTTCAAAGTTAAAAAAGTTAGGGAGAGGAGGGGAATTCTAGGATGGCTGACAACAAGCAAATTTTCCTTATAGTTTAAATCATTATTCATTATAACTTCTATTAAGGGATGATCCTTGCTCTTTTAAAATTAAAAACATTTCACAGTTTGTGGCTAATCACATAAAGCACTTATAGTTCTTAGCAGTTTCAAATAAAGTTCAGAATAAATTATAGAAATCATGTATTCTATAACTGGAGGACAGTGTGGAGACAAGAGCAGGTAGTTCAGTAAAGGATCATTGTGTTCCTTAAAAATGTCAATGTTCTATTCTGATTTACAAATCATCTGAGGATGGAAAAACACAACATTCCTTGTGTTTATTATAGAAAATCACTTAGTATTTAGATAACAAATTCTCTCCTGAATATTTTAGAAGCTTTGGAACTAGGAGAGTCCACTTATATGAAAACAGCATTTTACATTTTGGGGGGATACAAAGGGTTTGAACTCAAGGGCACTCAATCACTGAGCCACATCCCCAGTCCTATTTTATATTTTCTTTTCAGACAGCATCTCACTGAGTTACATAGCACCTCACTTTTGGTAAAATTTCAAACTGTTAATTTTAAAATATCTATGAAAAAAGACAGCTAATTTTAAATGTTTGAATATATTGTTATTGATTTTTTATTCAAAGTGTTTGGAAGAATTTTATAATGCATGACATGTATGAAAAGAAACTTGAGGAATTGACACAGTCTTTGGCACCGAATATGATCAATGTGCTTTGGAAAATCATGTGTGGGATGCAAAAATGAAAAATACATAGTTTATGTTACTCTGAAGTATTTACGTTCTTGTACAACACATGAAGTTTTACCCAAGAGAGATGGAAGCATGTCTATGTCAAATAATTTGTACATAATCTCAGTCATCAGTCATATGTGTTAAATATGATAATCTTTTATATTGTTTCCTTATAAAAGATGTCTATAAAATTGACAATCTTGAATCCATCTTCAATGAAGACAGTTAAAAACTAACCCTATCTTCAAATTATGTCCAATATAGGGTAACAAACTAGATTTATCTTGTCACATAAAATGGGAGTATGGAGAGATAGAGGAAACAATAATTTTCAAGTCAATGGGTAGCAGGAAACAAAAGATTAATTCCTAAGACATGGTACAGAAAAGAAGGAAGCCTTATGATCTACTCAGTTCATTCAAAGTTCCCAGGCCATCAATTTGTACAATGAACATTGAGGGACCAGGTTGACTCTCGGATTGAGGATCTGGGGCTTAGATTGCAGAGGAATAAAATGACTAGAATTTGCAGCACATAGGTTAAGAAGTGTGGGAACTTATGCATAGAGACATACTGGAACCATGTTGGGGGTCTCCCTCAATTTTGAATTTGATCAGTAGATATGTATAAATAATTTGGGAAAAAAATCAGAATGATGAGAGATCAAAGTGTCCAGCACTCACACAGGTTTAGTAATTGTACCCTGATTCACCTATTATGGAGGAAAAAGTTATGATTTATTGTACCTTAAATAGAGTGCACAAAGTTCTTCCACTCAGGGTAAGAAATAAATCTCATTAATGTTAGCATTACCCCATTCTCTTTGACCTGGATTTGTGTGACAGAATCCCCAGCCAGCCTTTCTCTAAGAACACTGAAAAGGATAAATACCTTTCTGAGTAATCATTTGCATCCTAGAATAAAGATCTCCACAGCTTATGATGGTGCTCTGTGCTCAGGAAGGACTTGCAGCCAGACTCTACCCCAAAGTGGATGGGTAGCCTGGGCTAAGGCCAGTGAGCAGAACCACCGGGACTGGGCCCTACGGGGCTCACAGCAAGGATGAGCATTCCCTTGCTGTCTCTTGGGTGCAGACTAGTGATCCTCTGTGTGTGTGTGTGGAGGGGGGGCAAAGGTCCTGAGAAGAAATGAAGACCTTAGTGCAGCTGTTGTGGAAGGACAACATCCATCCCAGATCAAGATCTGATCTGGGACATAACTGTCCCTTTCACAGACCAGGTTACCCAGCCTCAGGAGGTGTTTCAGCCAACAGCAGCTGTGGTTCATGTCCAGCCTTCCTGACCTTCAGGTAAGCCACAGCCCCACCATGTCACTCCCCACCAACCCTCCAAACATGGATGCTCTCATTACCCTGGGTGACTGGGAGAATGGCTGGCTTGGGATGCTGTCACACAAATCCAGGTCAGTTGGATTTGCTAGAACATGAGCAGGAAATCAGTGACCAGTAATAGCAACAGCATACAAAGGCATACACACAATATATTCATGGAGGCCTTCATGGCCACTCCAGCCTCACATGGGGAAAAGAAGGCATGGCCTCACATTGTTCTTTGGGTTCCCAAATATGTTTTTTTCTTAATTTATTCACAAAAAGTTAAGTTTCAGAGTTTATAGGGGCTGTACATGGGCAGAAGTCTGGAAAGCTCTGTACACAGGGCTGAGTGAAAAGGGAGCCTCCAGATGGAAAGGTACTTTTAGTAAAAAAAAATTAAAAATGGGAACTATATCCACTCCACCTTGCTCCCCAAATAAAAATACAGAAAAAGAGATAGCTCAGGTCAATGGGGACCCTTGGACTTAAGGGTGTTTTAAGGGTTTCACAGATGGCAGGGCTTACAGGGGCTGTCCTAAGTACTGGGAGGGCCCCTACATTAGTTGGTAGAATACCACATAGCCTTCACTGGATGCCACTTGATTTTCACTTATAGGGGAGACACAAGAGTCATCATAGACATGCCAACCAGTCTGGCTTTGGCACAGGGCTGTGTAGTGGCCAGAGTGGACACTGCCTGAGTGGTTGCAAAGGGCATAAAGCTCATAAACAGGGCTCACAGTTTTGTCACTGGTAAAGTCCCCTAGGCTCATTTGCTGCAGTGGGAAGTCTACATCTACTGAAATTTTCGTGATGGTGCCTTGGGAGGTGGAGAATTGGTTCAGATGGAGAATGAGGATTGAGGGGAATCTTTGTATTGTCAACTTTTTGGTACTTTGTTTTTTCTGGCAACATCGGTCACACAATAGGGCATTCTCCAACTCTATCTCTTCTTCCTTGGTGAAAAGGTTGAAACAATTCCACAGAGAGACCTTCTCCCCAGAAAACCCTTCCTTGGGGATGGGCAGGGACAGATCAAAAAAACCCTCAAAGGTCATGGAGCGATACCCACAGGCCTGGCACATGCAACAACTTTTCAACTGGCCCACAAACAGGTCCACAATCTTGCTATCCTCTCGTTCCGGGTAATGCTTCCACATTAGGTTGCCTCAATCATCATCACTTAACTCTGGTTCTTTGAGCAGAGTCTCTCCTCTGAGAGGTGGAGAAGGAGCTGGATCATTGGCCAAGATTGGTGGAGCCGGCAACCTTGTCTGTTGAGTTCAAGGTGTAGTCTTTCCATGAGGAGTCTCAGGAACTCTTGGGCATCCTGCTGGTTGTTTCCAGAGAAGAAGGGAATGTATTTCTGGAAGACAGCTTGGAATTCAGTAGGATCCACAGCTTCACAGGAGTTAGGGTGCCAGAGGGCACCAATCACATCTGCAAAGGCTTCAGTAAGTTCTTGGTCCTGGCCCATTTCGGGCACCTCTTTACGGAAGTCTCTTCATAGACAGAAGTCTCCAAGAGGCCGAGTGCTGCTCAAGCACTGTAGCACAGCATTCAAGAAGCATGTATTTCCTAGATTTTGGAGGCCAACATGACCAGAGCCCAGAAGTAGTGCATGATGAGCAGATGTGGAATGGGCTAAGTTGGTCCAGAATGGGATGGGCAGAAACACAGTTGGGGGTGGTGAGCTAGGCAGGGGAACCCTATGATCTGCCTGAAGGGGATGAGGCCCCAAGGTCTGTCCTGATCCAAGTTCCAGTTACTTGAGCCATTCATCAGTGGGACCTGGCAGGTGAGGAAATTGACATAACATAGAGTTTGGTTTAGGGGCTGAGTTCCCGTGCTCCTTTCTGCAGGCCCACGGTACAAATTGTAGCTTAGATCTCATGTGGGATTGAACATTGACAGGGGTTTTAAGGTCCTGCTCATGCAGTGCTTAGAATCCAGGGGCATTGTGGAAACCACAGGCTGGACCTGTCCCACCATGAGGTGGTGTGAAGGCCAAACAGGGCCAGGCTCTAGCTCAGGTTCACCCCTGCCTTACTTCACACAAACCCCTGCCAGCCAGACAACAGCTATGGCAAGAGATGTTGCCCAGATAACTCCTTCTGCAAGGACCACTGCCATCTTTTTTGGTCCAAACCACTTCACTGTCTCTCACCAAATATGTTTTTCTTACTTTTTATGGTACCCACATGTCCAGATCCAAAATGAGACACATGGTTTAACCACAGGTTTTTTTTTTTCCTTCCCAGGCTTATAATTTTATAAAACTAATCAAGAGGCTGCATCTGAAGTGGACTGGTCACTGATACCACTCCCCACCCTCCTGGGCAGGCTGGCTAACCAACTCTGGAGGAAGGTGGCTCCACAGGCCCTGCAGCTTAGCTTCACACACTGGGACTAAGTGGCTGCTGGCCAGACTCATGGCTCTTTCTGCTGGTGCTCTTGCTCCTGTTCCTCCCCTGGACCCATGTCAGTAGTCCTTGGCCTACAGAACAAGGAATTGCAGACCTGGGGCTTGGATCCCTTCCTCCTGGCTCATGCAGTGGCCATATCTGACTGCAGTGACCCAGTTCCTGTACTGGGGTTCTCCTTCCACAAATCTAGGGGCAGGCATGTTCCCTATTTCACAGATAAGAAACACGACTGAGGTTCAGTGATTTACCCAATGTCCAAACCCCAAGTCCAGGATCCATATGGTACCTAATAAAGCAACAGAGCCTGCGTATTTTCCAGATATGGGACAGGGAAAGACTGGACTTACCTTGCCAGCCTAGCTTGAGAATATACTCAACATAGGGTGGTGGGATCTCACTATAGCTTACAAGACCTTTGTGTGATGGAAGCGCTTCATATGAGCAGCTATAAGAGCCAAAATGAGGGCTCTCTGGGTTCCTGGGATTACGGACATTATGGGAATTCCCACCTGTTCTCTGCATGGCCTGCAGTGTGAACGGTTCTGTGCTCCTGGGCCGGTAGTTATCTTCAGATGCAGCATGATTCAGATGACCCACATCCACTCCTGCTGGCTGAAGAGAAGACAGTGTAAGAAACAGCCTTTACTGACCAGAAGAAACAAGGAGGAGGTTAAAATCTGTATTCAAGTCAATATAGCCACCACTGTGTTGTGGAGCATGTGGAGACCAGGCAGGAAGACAAGTGGGAATGGGAATAGGGGAATTGTCTAAGTCTCTTTCAGCTTTCCTGGATCCAGTATCTGGGATAAGTCTCCTGTAAAATGATCCTAGTGGCTGGGTCCACCCAGCCCTGAGGTCCATTGGGCATGGACAGCCCTGGCTGCAGACTGCATGGGATATATGTGCCTCTGGCCTCACAACGCCCTGCCAGCCTCCCAGAGCTGATCAGGGGAATTATCATGTGGGCAGTCCTGTCCCTGAAAGGTGGGCTCTGGGCCATGGTGCATGCCCAGAAGCTTTCAGCACAGGTCACAAGCTGCAGTGGAGGTGAACAGCTCAGCTGCCTTCTCAGCCCTGGCCATACAAGCAGGCATTTCACAGTACTCAGTCCACCAATTGGCTTGTTGTCACCTTGGTACACATATGAGCCTTCTACCTGACTCATCCTCTGCTGCACCATTCCTATTCTAGTTGAAACTCTGTGAATGAGGCTGTTGCAGGGAGTAGCACCACCCAGGCTTTCCTGCTCTGACCATCAGATGAGTCAAGGTGCCAGTGCCTCAGTCCTTACAGACTAGGGACTGTGCACTGACCAGGGCTCTGACTTGAGGTATGAGCCCAGACAGGATCCTTTGAGGGAGCTCCCAGCAGTGGGGATGTACTTACAGCTCTTGGGGTGTGGACTTACACCTGTCCAAACAGTCTGCAGAGACATTCAAAACCCACTCACCTAGTGAATGCTAGCTCCAAGGCTCCTGGACTCAGCAGAGGGTCTTGCTCTCTCCATGCCCCGTAGAAAGTGCTTGCAGGCCTTAGGGAAGGTATCTGTGACAGAGGAAACCAGACCAACGTGGCCCCAGCTGGTTCTGCATGGACCATCTCCATGCCCTTCAGTCACTCTGGGTCTTATTAGTCCTCCAGAGGACACAGGCTCTGATCCTCTAGCACATGATTCACCTCTGACACATTCTGCCGCAGCACTGAGAGTTTGGAAGTCCCTCCTAAATACAGGAATTGCCCCAGTTGAAATCTACAGAGACCTCTTGATTTCTGCCTTCTCTCATTCACTTCCCCCTTTTACTCTACAATCCTGCTTAACCAGCTTGACCAGCACAGTGGGCAACATCAGTTTGAGGCCTGTGCAGCCCCCACAAGCCATACTAAAAACATGGGCACAGGTTTATATTATGTGTGTTTTATCTTCCCTGCTGGAGGTGAATTCTGGGGCGGGGGTGGGGGGGTGGGGCAGGAGCTTGTTTTCAAAAACCTCTGCCTTAGTTCCAGGCCAGGGGCATGAGCACAGAGCTCCAAACCAGATGAGTCATCTCTGCCTCTGAGGATGCTAAATATGTGTCCTAATCTCAGGCCTCATATGAAGGGGAGATGAAGCTCTGTCCTGCCCAACTCTCCTAAGCAGCAGGTTTGAAGAAAGAAGGCTGTGCAGGTTCGCAGGTTCTCAGGCGGAGTGCCAATGGGAGGACCTGATACTGTTCCTGCATCAAGAAGATGAGGAGCGCACAGACCTGGAATGCACACAGGGAAAACCAGTGGCAGTGGAAGGAAAGACCTCAAAGAGAAATTCAGACTTAACCATAGAGAGGTAAGTGTCTCAGAAATTACCCTTAATTTCTCATGTTGTTGTATGAGTACTTCTAGATTTGGCTGCAATCTGGGCTGAGGTAGATTTTCTTTTGAGTCTTTGGTTTGATTTATAAGTGAATGAAATGCTATGATTTGAGCCACAATGAAGCCTGTGACACACTGCTCTGTGGTTAACCAGGAGGGCCTGTTTCCTTCAGTGAGCAGAAACTTCTCCTAGAAATAGCTGGGGTGGCATGGAAGGCCTGCATCTCAAATGTCAGTAACCACAGGTGGATTAAAGTCATCCTGGGGCCTGGGTGCTGAAGGCCAGCAAACTGTGAGTACCCTGTCCTTCCTCCCACTCCCCTGACCTAGCTAGGGTTGACATTGTGGAAGGAAGCTGCTGTCCACTGCAGGGAAGTCTCTGTGTCTGGGTATGGTGGCAGCAAAAGACAATGATCTATCCTTCTTCCTGACCACAGGGTCCTGCGAAGGACAGCTCTGCTGAGGTGTTTCTACCTGGCTTGTGTTGAGGGATTGGCATGGGGTAGCCATGACATTATTGCCTGAAGCAGCTGCTGCCATGGTGCTGTGGTGTCCATCCATCATGAATTTCTTAAGGATCTGGAAGGTTGAGAGTGGTGTGATTCTGAGTGCTGTGCAGCAGGATGAATCCTCCCTATGTCTCTCAGGACATGTGAGAATGCCTGTGGTCTGGCTGTTGGAGGTCAGGTACTGGGAGAAACTGCCACTGAGACATCTGAAGTCCAGGCTATGCCTCTGAGGCTTGGACTGGATACAGAGGTCTTGGACATAACCACAGATCCAGCTAACACAGTGCCCACTGCCCTGGGAAAGCTTCTGGCTGGCCATGTCACTCCTCATTTGGAATGAAGTTCTTGAGTTTTGAGAGAAGCTGTCACTCCTGAAAGAGGAAGAAAGGAAGGTCAGAACTGACTCCAAAAAGGAATCAGGGGTTGTCAAAGCCCCATTCACCCCGTTGGACTGGAGGAAGCTGGCTGAGGCCTGGCAGCTCTGAAGTCTACCTGGGACATGTATTGCTCATCTGTGACTTTCTCTCAACCAAGGATACAACTGCAAACCCATGATTCAAAACATGTGGAATGTTTCTCCTGAATTGCAGAAACATACCAAGGTGCATCCACTAGCTGGACACTCAGCCAGTGTTTGATTCACCATCCCATGAATCTTTGTTAAGCTGGGTCAGCCTACTCTGCATCCCAGCAGGTGTCTCTATGCTCCTCACACTGCCTGTTTGCTGACAGAGGGTCAGTCTTCACTGCACCCCCAAAGGATGTCCACATTCATCTCATACTGCCTACTTGCTCACTGTGGCTGTATTCCCTGCAAACCAGCAGGTCTAGACACACCACTCACACTGCCAGATTGCTCACTGTGGCTGTCTTCCCTGAATCCCAGCAGGTTTAGACACCCCCTTCACACTGCTTGCTTGGTAGCTGTGGCTCAGTGTTCCCTGCACTCCAACAAGTCTAGACACAAACCTCACAATGACTGCTTGGTCACTGTGTTTGTCTTCTCTGCACCCCATGAGTTCTAGACCCACCCCTCACACTGCCTGCTTGCTCACTAACAGTCTTCTCTGCACCCCAGCAGGTCTATAAAGACCCCTCACGCTGCCTGCTTCATCACTGTGGCTGTCTTCCCTGCACCCCAGCAGGTTTAGACACAACCCTCACACTGCCTACTTGGTCAATGAGGATCAGTCTTCTGTGCACCTCAGCAGGTTTAGACACACCCCACACACTGCCTGCTTGTTCAATGTGGCTGCCTTCCATGCACCCCAACAGGTCTCAACACCCCAGTCACACTGCCTGCTTGATCATGGTGGCTCAGTGTTCCCAGCACCACAGCAGGTTTAGACACACCCATCAAACTGCCTGCTTGCTCACTGCGTCTGTCTTCCCTGCAACCAAGCAGGCCTAGACACACCCCTCACACTGCCTGCTTTCTCACTGTGGCTCAGTGTCCCATGCACCCCAGCAGATCTAGACACACCCTACACACTGCATACTTGCTCACTGTCACTGTCTTCCCTGAACCCCAGTAGGTCTAGACACATCCCTAACATTGCCTGTTTGCTCACTAAGGGTCAGTCTTCCTTGCAGCACCCCAGGAGGTCTAGACACACCCCTCATACTGCCTGCTTGCTCACTTTGGCTGTTTTCCCTGCACCACAGCAGGTCTAGACACATCCCTCACACTGCCTGCTTGCTCACTGTGGCTGTCTTCCCAGCACCACAGCAAGTCTAGACACATCCCACAAACTGCCTGCTTGGTCACTGTGGGTCAGTCTTCCCTGCATCTCAGCAGTTTTAGACACAACCCTCACACTGCCTGCTTGCTCACTGTGGCTGTTTTCCCATCACCACAGTATGTTTAGACACATCCCTCACACTGCCTTCTTGGTCACTGTGGCTCAGTCCTCCCTGAACCTCAGCAGGTTTAGACACACCCCTCACATTGCCTGCTTTCTCACTGTGGCTCAGTGTTCCCTGCACCCCAGTGGGTCTAGACATAGCCCACACATTTCCTGCTTTGTCACTGTGGCTGTCTTCCCTGCACCCCAAAAGGTCTGGACACACCTCCAGACTGTCTGCTTGTGCACTGTGGCTGTCTTTCCTGCACCTTAGAATGTCTAGACACACCGCTCACACTGCCTGCTTGCTCACTGTGGCTGTCTTCTCTGCACCCCAACAGGTTTAGAAACCCCTCACACTGCCAGTTTGCTCACTAAGTGTCAGTCTTCCTGCACCCCATCAGGTCTAGACATGCCTGGTTGCTCACTGTGGGTTTCTTCCCTGCACCTATCAGGTCTAGACACACCCCTCATACTGCCCGCTTGCTCACTGTGGCTGTCTTCCCAGCACCCCAGCAGGTCTAGACACACTGCTCACATTGTCTGCCTGCACACTGTGCTTGTCTTCCCTGTACTCCAGCAGGTCTAGAAACACCCGTCACACTGCCTGCTTGCACACAGTGGCTCAGTATTCCCTGCACCCCACCAGGAGTAGACACCCCTCACACTGCCTGCTTGGTAAATGTGGCTGTCTTCCCTGAACCCCATCAGGTCTAGACACACCCCTCACACTGTCTGCTTGCACACTGTGCTTGTCTTCCCTGTACCCTAGCAGGTCTAGAAACACCCCTCACATTGCCTGCTTGCTCACTGTGGCTCAGTATTCCCGGCACCTCACCAGGAGTAGAAACCCCTCATACTGCCTGCTTGGTAAATGTGGCTGTCTTCCCAGAACCCCAGCAGATCTAGACACATCCCTCAAATTGCCTGCTTGCTAACTGTGACTCAGTGTTCCCTGTACCCCAGCAGGTCTAGACACATCCCACACACCCTGCTTGCTCACTGTGGCTGTCTTCCCTGCACCCCATCAGGTCTGGACACCCCCCTCATATTGCCTGCTTGCTCACTGTGGCTCAATGTTCCCTGCACCCCAGCAGGACTAGACACACCCCTCACACTGCCTGCTTGCTCACTGTGCATCAGCCTTCCCTGAACCCCAGCAGTTCTAGACACACCCCTCACACTTCCTGACACCCTTGCACCCCAGAAGAGTGTCCACACAACCTTCAAACTTCCCTGCACCTCAGCAGGTTTAGACACAACTCTCACACTATCTGATTGCTGACTGTGGCTGTCTTTCCTGCACCCCAATAGGTCTAGACACACCCCTCACACTGACTGCTTTCTCACAAGCAGGCAGTGTGTGGGATGTGTCTAGACCCAGTAGGTCTAGACACACTGTCTTCTTGCTCACTGTGCATCATCCTTCTCTGCACCCCAGCAGGTTTAGAAACACCCCTCACACTGTCATCTTTGCACTCCAAAAGGGTGTCCACACAACCCTCACACTGCAAGATTGCTCACTGTGGATCACTCTTTCCTGCACCATAGCAGGTTTCCCCTAGCCACTCACACTACCTGGTTGCTCTGTTAGACCACATGGAGGAGACACATTGGAAGGCAAATATTGAGAGGTTGAAAGCAACTTGATATGGTGTCAGAGAGCATCCAGCAAGCACTGCCACCTCTAAGTGTTCACAGGATCCAGCTCACAGGCTAGAATTCAGTACACTAGAAGATGTCTGAACCAAGCCACAGATCTATTTTCTATCATGAGTTACAGTCTATGAAGAGCCATTCAGAGGGATAAATACCTCTCCATAAAATGTAAAAATCTAAAGCAAAGTTTCCCATTTGGGAACTGTATTTAGGTTAGAAAAGGTGTGGATCACTGTTTTTTAAACTCAAGTGGTAAAGAAGAACAAATACACAAGACTCTGTCAGGTTCCACATTATCCAGTCCTTCTCCTGGGCAGCACCCTCTGGGAACCTTGTTCCTTCCCCTACATAATTTATTCTGCTTCACAAGAATTTTGTTTCAATATGGGTTTGGGGAACTGGAACATAAGATTCTGATTTCCAGGTCTCTTTTTTTATCCTTTATGTTGGGATTCTTAATAGGATTTTGTTTGTGTGAAAGAAAGTCAATATTCACAATAGCATCTCTCAGCTTTTGGAGGCCTCAAGGGTCTTGATGCACCTGAGATCTCAGAAACATACCAAGGTGCAGCTGTTTATAGAGGGCCAGGGCCTCTCAGGCCTACCCACAGAATATCTGCCTAGTGGAAACTCCTCAGTTCTCAGGTCACATAGAGAAGTAGCCACCAGTGTGTAAGAAGACAGGCAGGCGTGCAGGCCAGTGCTGTCTTCTGTCAACATGAGCCCTTGATGGTTGGAAGCTCCACTTCTGTTCCCTGGCTTCACTGGCTTCCCTAGGCCTCTGCATTCCTTATGTCCCAGGCACACATCAACATCTGTGACTGATTACGATAGTCAACCTTGTTTTATGTTTTTCACAGTTTACTTTTTAATATTGCTTTTAGTTGTAGGTGGACACATTACCATTACTTTTATTTACTTATTTTTATGTAGTGCTGGGGATCGAATCCAATCCTTCACCCATGCTAGGTGAGCATTCGACCACTTAGCCACAACAGCAGCCCTTCAAAGGTTATTTTTTATAAAGAAGTTAAAGTAATTCAGAAGGAGAAAGAATTAAGAACAAAAATAATGTTGATTGCCCATCAGAATCAACTGGGGACAGGAGGCTGTAGAATGGAACTCTTTTCATGCCAAAAGAAAATTAGTTTTGAAATTTGAAGCCAATAGAGTCTCTCATAAAATGAAGATCCCCAAGCTGAAGCATAGTGGTCTTACTTATAAACCCAGCATTCAGGTGGCTTAGGCATGAGGATTGCAAGCTCAATGCAGCCTCAGCAATATAGTGAGACTGTCTCAAAATTCATGCAGAAGGGGTGTCCTATATGCATACATGATTATATAACCAATGTAATCATACATCATATACAACCAGAAGAATGAGAAGTTCTTTTAAATATATATATATATATATATATATATATATATATATATATATATATATATATATTTCAAAATACATTCTACTATAATGTATAACTAAGAAGAACAAATAAAAAATGATAAAAGAGGGGCTTGGTATAACTCAGTGGTCAAGCTCCTTTAGATTCAATTGCCAGAACTGAAAAAAATGAACATGACATGAAGTTACATGAAATAAATGGACAATGTGTCACAGGGGCCTCATGTGGCTGCAGAAGGTGAGGGAGCCAAGAAGAAAGGAAACCAGATGAAGCCTCACTCAATAATTTATAAATTTTGCTTTCCACACATGTTTTAATCCATTAAGTCCCCTAGATTTTCAGTCTTGTGAATATTTCAATGAAATGAACACAAGTGCATTACAATCACAGGCTAGTGATATATACCTTTTATATGTATTTTCCAAATACATGGAAAAAGAATATATATATATATATTCAAATGCTGCCACCATTCTCCTATTACTTTTATCAATAGAAGAGAACTCTAAGAATACAGTGTTTATTTCAAAGTGACCTTCAATGATGCATATGTTGCTCACTTTTCATAGGTGTCCTGTATGCAAAACAATGTGTTAAATGAATTGCAGGACTTAGAGGAGGTGGGCTCTCTCCATCTTATGTCATGAACACTCCTGGGGCTACCTTTCCTTCTGGTCCCCTGCTTCTGCCTGAAGAGTACCCTGATCATGCCCTCAAGGCAGATCTCCTGGAATCTCTCTCACCTCTCTTTCTCCTCAGAATATCTTTGTTTTTACATACCTTAAGGGTCCTCTCACAGAACAGACTTTGGGGGGTTTCTCCATCTTTCCATTAATCTCAGGAGTGTTTTCCTTTCTCATGTGGAGTGCTGTTAAACAGGGCTTTAGAGTGAGCGTCTGACAACTGGAGTCTGGTTGGCCTCTGACCCTTCCTTTAAGAACTATTTTCATATCACTGCATCTCTGTATCTTGGGAAAGCCTGCATTCTGTCCTGAATCCTGTGTTTGGCATGCTGTGTGGACTCTGGGTTGTCATAATTCTTTGGAGAATGGACATTTTTCTTTCTGCAGGAGAGTGTCTGGTATCTGTCTTGCCTGGGTGTTCCAGTTAATCTTTGTCCCAGACTTTGCTGTATGGCTTGGTAATGGACCCTGGGGGCTGTTTTGCTCTCAAAGAGCAGAATCAGAGAAAAATCGCAATCATGTCAAGAACAAGACTCTGCATGTTATGCTAGAGCATAAGGAAGGCAGCAACAGGAGACAGAGCCCAGGGTAGCATAAACAGGAACATCCATATGGCAGGCAGGGGACAGCCTCCTGCTGCTCCTACACATGTAGCTTGTTTTAGGTCACACTGCACTCTTCGTGGGTCTTCCCTTGTGACACATGGTTCACCACCTGAAGTCTCACCACAGGTTGTGTCATTTCACTCAAAGAGGAGGTGAATATATTTAGTGGCTATCATGCATGTAGGTGTGTCCCTTGCCATCTGCAATCTGCCCCCTGCCATCAGGGATGATTCCTCACTAGGTTCTGAAGAAGGATGAATCATAGCCCAGCTTTAAAGATTGGGCATCCTGGTGTCTCTACTGTTCACACAGTTTTGAAAACTGAGATAACTTCCCAACCAACCATCTACTTGTGTGTTATCTTACTCTATATCCTAGAAGACTCTCTTTTTAATGTCTAGTTTGCTAGTGCATCTGATAACCCTGAAAGACTGAGTCCTTGGGCCCACCAATGTGTAGGTACAGGTCCTCTGCCACACTCCTTCTATGGCATGGACCATATGTCTATCATTCATCTATCATCTGTCCTGAGTTCCTATCTTCCCAGAGCTGTAACAGTAACATAAAATCCATAATACCGGGTAGAAAGTTTCAATTTCTCTGAAAGATCATCAAAACTGGCTAGAGTAGGGGCCACACCAGTATTCCAAGCTACTGAAGGAGTTGGGGAAGAAAGATCTCAAATTCAAGGCCAGCCTGAGCAACCGTGTGACACCCTCTCTCCTAAATAAAAATTTAAAAAGTCTTGGGGTGTGGCTCAGCAGTAGAATGCTCGCATAGCATGCACAAGACCTTGGGTTTGTTCACTATTGTCTCAAAAAATCTGGCTAGGGTAATCCATAGAGGAGGTGAATTCCAGCTGGAAAGATTAACAGAGGTTTACAGAGGAAGCAGACACAGAGAGGGCCCTGACTTCCTGCTCCAGCAGGGACACTGGCACATCTGCCCTACCCATGAGCAGGGTCTCAAGAGTGAGTAGTGCAGTGCCAACATTGTGTTGGCATTTCTGCACTAGGTGTGATCTGCAGCAAGCTTAACAGTGATGTCTGTCACTCCCAGGAAGGTGGGTCTCAGGACCCCCAACTGCCTGCATCAAAAGGAGCATCCCACAAATCCTCAGGGGCATGACATGAACATTAGTTTCAAGGCATAAATGTTAAGTACCTTGTATAGAAATGTGATTTTAAAACCTGGAACTCTCCACTCCTTGGCGATTAATGGGAGAGGATACAGCCTGAGAACAGCAGGACACAGGACTGATCTGTCATGGACTACTTGATGGTCCTGGGAAAGCATTGCATTAGCTCTTTCCATTCTGAAGATGAGGTCAAAGAGTTGACAAAGTGAACAAAATTGCAGACAATGACAGAACCTGAATCTGGACCTCACCATGACTGAGCAGAAGCCCCAGTGACCCTCCACACAGGACCAGGGAGCTGCCTAGTATAGGGGCCCTAACTTGCTGGCCCTCTCGTCCTGGACTTAGCCCCCCTTTCCATGAGTGCTGGAGGTTGAGCTGTGGACCATCAGAAGAAAGGTGCAGGGTTCTTCCGGGGGGATCAGGTACCATAAGATGGGGTCTAAGCTGAATTCAGTGGTGTGTGTGCGTAATCCAGTTACTCAAGGTTCTGACACAGAGGACTTTAAATCCTAGGTCAGGCTTGGCAACAGTGAGTCCCTGTCTCAAAACAAATTAGTAAAATGAGGACAAATATAAGGTATAGCCCCTACTCCGGGAGCCAGAATCCCCAACCTGAGACCATGCTGCAATGGAACCTGCCCTGCCCTGGACACTGCTGTCTGTGAAATGTGATCAAGGCCCAGGGTTTGGTGGCTCAAGAAAGATTGTGTATGAAAACATTCCCACAGATGACATGAAGTGAGCCACCTCAATCTGCCTTAATCTTTGTAACATAAATTAAATATTTCTAGGTCAACTAATAAGAAGCATGACTTGAGATCTGCTGGCTCTGGGAGCAAACCAGAACTAGCTTTGACAGAGCCAAGCAGCTCCGTGGATTTTATTGCTCAAACAATGGGAATAAAATGAAATATAAATGTGTGCAGGCTATAGGCACAGTGCCTGTGAGAGGCAGCTGGGGCTGGAAAACAGAGGACTATTCCTGGCGGGGAGTCCATGCAGGTGGAACAAGCCACCTGAGGCACCAAGTGCTCTAAGTGTGGCTGTTATCATTGAGGCTCAAGATTTTATTTTATAGCATGTTATGTCATTTTATGTTATGTTATTTGTTGATACCAGGGAGAGCACCCAGGGGTGCTTAAACATAGATTTACATTCCCCAGCCATTTGTTTATGTTTTAAGACATTATTTCACTAAATTGCTCAAGGCCTTGTCAAGTTGCTAAGTCTAGCTTCAACTCACCATCCTCCTACCTCAGCCTCCTAAGCCTCTGGGAAGAAAGATATAAGCCATTCTGCCTGGACAGACTCTGGACTTTAAATTTCATTAAATTTAAATATTTTCAATCTAAACAGCACTTGTGGATACCAGTCACTACAAGAAATGGCACAGCTCTAAGCAGAAGCAAGGTAGGACTGGTTTCTACCAGCATAGGGTAAGGCAGCCAGGTTTTGTTTTCAGTTCTGAAACTCCAGACCCTGATGTGTTTGTAATTCTTGACAAAAGGACATTTTCAGGGACCCAATCATCACTTGCTACTGCCAAGGAACTGTGAAGGTTAATTTAGATCATATTCTGTTGTGTGCTTACCTGAAGAGATGTCTTCTCTCTGGGCTTTACAATTGCAAAGCAGGAGCCCAGGAGCCCAGGGTTGGTGTGGTCACTGGACATGTTTGTTCCAGCTTATGCAGGGGCACAGGGGCACCTGGCCTTTGTGGTCATAGGACCAAACATGTCATATCTTATAGCTCTAAGGCAGGCACACAGGAGCCCCTGGCCTGGTGTGTTCACAGGACCCTGCCTGTCGCATCTTACAGCTGTAAAGAAGGGACACAGGAGCCCTTGGTCTGGTGTGGTCACAGGACCATGCTTGTCCAATCTTATAGCTAAAGAAGGCATGCAGGAGCCCTTGGGCTGGTGTGGACCTGGGACCATGCTTGTCCTGTTACACCTCTACAGCAAGGGCACAGGATCCCCTAAGGTGGTATGGTCACAGGACCATGCTTGTCCCGTCTTACTGCTATAAAGCAGGGACACAGGAGCCCCTGGACTGGTATGATCATGGGATCATGTTTGTCCCATCTTGCAGCTATGAAGCAGGCACACAGGAGCCCCTGGATGATATGATCACAGGACCATGCTTATCCCATCTTACAGCTATAAAGCAGGGACACAGGAGCCCCTGGGCTGGTGTAGTCATGAGATCATGCTTGTCCCATGTTACAGCCATAAATCAGGGGCCAAGGCGCTCCTAAGGTAGTGTGGTCACAGAACCATGCTTGTCCCATGTTAAAGCCCTAAGGCAGGGACACAGGAGCCCCTGACAATTATCCCTACCTTGCACTCCATGGGCCATGGCTCATACACTGGTCCAAGTGGAGGTACTGGTGGAGGAACTCCTGTGGGGCTCTGGAGGACCTTCTGGGCTGTCCTTCCTCCCCCACAGAGGAGCTGCATGTGATCAGCGTAGGCTTCCTGCAGTGTGCTAGGGTGGAGCGTCTATTTTCTTGGAGGTGCTGCTGACATGAGCAGTTCAGCTGAGGTCTTGATGGAATGGAGTGCTGACTGGCTGAGGAATCATTTGTCAGGGAGTCTGTGCATAAAAAGTGAGGAGAGGTGGGGCCAAGCACAGTGGCACACCCCTGTAATCCAGTGACTTTGGAGTCTGAGACAGGAGGAGCAAGATTTCAAAGTCAGCCTCAGAAACCTAAAGGTGCTAAGCAGTTCAGTGAGACCCTGTATATAAATAAAATACAAAATAGGACTGGGAATATGAGTCAGTGGTAGAGTGCCCCTGGGTTCAATCCCCAGTACCAAAAAAAAAAAATAAGGACAGTTGAAAAGGTGGCCATGTCCTAAAGTGGGTCCTCAGAAGGACAGATATTAAGAATCATGGTGACACCAAGGCACACCTTTGCATCTTACATATTCCTGCCCTCCATGCAAGCATGATAATTCTTTGGTCATGTATCTCTTTCGGCTCTGAAGTAGCCCCAAGGTGTGTGGTCAGCCTTAGGCAGGGAGGACTCCCATATTGATACCAGCTATGCTTAATAAGCCTCCTCAACCAGGTCACAGAATGTACCCTGCTGTGTATGTGATCTAGGTCCCTCCTGCCTATCCCTGCAATACCCCAGAGACAGAAAAGCACTCTCCAAAACAATCCCAGAAACAAACCCCACATGTGATATGAAATCTTCATATTTGTTATGGTAACTGTTTCTCCTTTGTGAGCATCATTCCCAGACTCTTTACAAAGGGAAGAGCTGTCAGAAAATTGTTTCCTGCTACCTGAACTCAAACTGTGTCCCTCCCAATCTCATCTTGATCCTTCAGGCTTTATCTTGGGTGTTTTTTGTGGGTTATGTGAGCAACTGGAAAGTGGCAAAAAAAATAAAAAATACAGGGTTGGCTCAAAGGCTTAAAAATAGATGACTGAGTGAGGAGGAACATCTTCTTGTCTTAGTACTCAAGAGGCTAAGGTGGAAGGAAGGCTGAAGTCCAGAAGCTCAGGCCAGCCTAGGTAAAACCTGAAGAGACCATCTCAAAAATAGAATTGACAAATTGTTTAATTTTTTTAAGATGTTGATGGGCCTTTAGTCTATATATTTATTTATGTGAAGTGCTAAGAATTGAACCCAGGGCCTCACACATGCTAGGCAAGTGCTCTACCACTGAGCTATAACTCCAGCCCCAAGACAAAAGTTTTGTGAACAAAAAAGATCCCAAATGCCACAAAAAATCTTTTCAGTGAAACAAGTGTTGTGGTGGGTCCTTGTGTATCCCTTAAGAAATGAATGATACCAGGGTGTGTCTGCTGGGACCTTGCAGGAAGTGTCTCATGGGATTGAGAGATACAGGCTCTCTTCCTCCACAGAACCATCTTTCAGGAATACCAACTCTAGCTCTCTAAAGACCCCATGATGCATGCCTGAAGCATTGGGTGAGACCAGAGAGTATTTGATCCAATTTACAGAAAGAGTCAGAACCTCTGTCAAAGACTTGCTCATATTCTCTGGGAGGTGATGTGATTTTCAGCATTTTCACCTCAGAATGCTGAGCCAAATGGGTCAGTGAGGAGGGAGCCAGGGTCAGGGCAGGACCTAGTGGAAGGTTTCAGGGGGAGCTTCCAGTACAAAGAGGCTGATGCACTCAGGCAGAGGTCAGGTTCAAAGAGGCCAGGTATCACAACTTAAAATCATAGCTGGCTGAGGCAGAATCCCACTGTCACCCAGCTATATGTCCTGGAGTCAGTCCTGGCTAGCTCTAAAATTTGTTAGTTGGATTTATATTATGTCTCTGGTTTCAGGGAGAAGCTCCAGGCAGGGCTGCTCTCACATCCTTCTGTGACTGTGGAGGGATGGTGTGAGTGTAGGCTTCTCCTCACCAACCACAGGGGTGGATCCAGAGAAAAGATGTTGGAAAGCTCTCCTCAGGCCAAGCCAGGCAAGGGGGCTCCTCAAGTGAGTTTGAGGCAAAGAAAGTGGAGTACCTATGAAAACACAGCCCAGGCCAATAGAAAGATGTTCAGCTCTGCAAAAGTTCAGAGTAAGGCAGTGAATAAGTACAGTTACCTTAATAGAAAACCGGAAACTTGTGTCAGAAACATTAAGAAAATAGGCTCTTCCATGAACAGAGGTCAGATGCTGACTCCTTACTCCTTCAGAACTCCCAGCTTAGCTGGGAAACATGAGTGGTGACAAGGTGGAGGGTTTTGTAGCCACTGTGCACTTTTTAAGAAAGTTGCTGGGCTGGGGATATAGCTCAGTTGATTGATTACTTGCCTCACATCCACAAGGCTCTGGGTTCAATCCCCAGCATCACAAAAAGAAGCTGCTAAAGGGAAACATTCTAGACTCTACTCTGAGAAGGAGGACATATCACCTGCTCTCTTCTGGAAACACCTCAGAATTCTGAAGTTCTCACATGCCACTAATGTCCTCCATGTAGTAACTGAACCTGCAGCTACCTAACAGAACATCCCCTCATGAACACGAATCCAAGGGCCCAAGGGAATACACTCTGTAGAAGACAATGATACTGACCAACTACTCAATCGTTCCATTACCAATCTTCCTGATTGTGTAAAACCTCACCTCACTGAGCCCTTGGTACCCAAGCCAGTGTCCCTGCCCTGGCAATGAACTAACAAATACTGTTTGGCTTGACATCTGTCCCTACACCAAGCTGTCCCCAAATCAACTAACTTTGGAGTCAGCTGAGCAGATGTGCAGCAGCATCAGATACAACGTGGTGGAAGACATGCATGGAGAACCAAGGAGCTTCCCACCACACAGATCACACAAGGTAATTTAAAACTGAATGAAAAGCTGAGATACTCTTCATGAAATGATAGAGGAAATAGGCTCATGATGCTTCCCCAAGGAAGATGAGAATCAGCGCTCCACAGCAGCACTTGACCCCGGGCCCACCTGCCCACCCACTTTCTAAGGCCTGGTGTAATATGAAAACACAGTTCCCTCTTTTCAAAACTCACAGGACCTCAGTACTACAGCAAGAAGGGCTGGTATGACTGCAGCCCTTGTACTTCTTCACTCCCTAACTCTGCATTTTTGCAGAGTTGAAGATTACCTGCTCAGGGCACAGTCCAGCCAGCAGGTCCCAAGTCCTGAAAATGTTGGTGTTCAGTAGCCTGAAGAAATTCTTTAAAAAAATTATATGTAATTCACATGTCATAAATGCCACTATTTCAAAATATAAAATTCTGTTATTTTTAGTACATTCATACAACTGTTTATATGTCACTACAATGTGCAGACTGGCTGACCACTCCAAAAAGAAACTTTTCATCAAAATCCAAAAGTAAATTACCATTCCTCCCTCACCTGTCTTCTCCAAGGTGGATGTGGAGCACCCCAGGTTTCTTCAACTATAATAATCACAGAGGAGATGGGCATGGTGGCACACCCTGTAATCCCATTGGCTCAGAAGGCTGAGGCAGGAGGTTTGCAATTTCAAAGCCAGCATCTGGAAAAGCAAGGGCTAAGGAATTAAGTGCAACCCTGTCTCTAAATAAAATACAAAATAGGGCTGGGCATATGGCTCAGCGGCCCAGTGGACCTGAGTTCAATTTCTGGGAACATAAGAGCCATCTCAGCCTCCAGAGAAGGTCAATTTCTCTGTACCTTTGCTCTGCACCAGCCGCTGGAAGCCACAGACCTGGCAGATGCTCTGTACCCACTTATGCATGTCCATATTTGTCTGTGCCACAAGGTAAAAGGTTCGATCCCTGGTCTGGATGTCAAACACAAAGCCACCTGGTAGCCCCTTCTCATGAAAGGTCACATATGCATGCACCTGTTCACAGAGGTCCAGGTTGATGATCCACAAGGGCTTCTTGGACTGGTCATGCTTGTAGTGTTCCAGGACAGCTGGGTCACTGCTTTCCTGGCTGTTCCTCAGGATGAACCAGCGTCTCCTCCAGGCCTGAATCCCACCAGGAAGGAGTAAAAACAAGTAAGAAATTCACTCATTACTTCAAAGGTTTGTGTCCTAAAATTGATTTTGAGATGGGGTCTCCCTAAGTTGCTCAGGCTGTCCTGGGGTTTGTATTCTTCCTGCCTCTGAGCTGCTGGGATTCCAGTCATGGTCACCATCCACCATGCCAAGTGCTTCAACATTTCTCCTGGGTCTCTAAGTTAAGGCTAGGGAGTGTGGAACCTGCAGTCTGCTCATGGCACCAAACCTCTCCTATCCTAGAATAAAACAACACAGGCTTGACATGATGGAATGGTCGTCTCCACATATGGCCCAATTTTTCTAGTCCTCTTCACAGGAAAACTATTTTCTACAGTACCACTCCTTTGAATGACAATAAACTTTTCATCACAAAGAAGAATACCAAAGGAAAATGGCAAACATTTTTCAATTTCAAAAAGATAAGAGCTCTCATAATTCCCCATCCATTGACAATACTCTTCAGAATGAAGAGATAAGGGAGACATTTTCCAGTGAGGGCAAACAGATGACTTGCCACCAGCAAACCTGCTCCATGGAAGAGTCAGAAGAAGTTTCTGTCCAGAAAGGACTGATGAGAGGAGGGACTAGCAGGAAGAAAGCACCTAACAAACAGAAGTGTATGTTGACATAACAAGCACTCCTCTCAACAGGTCTTATAACTCTAGTTTGATGATTAAGGCAAAAGCCACAACACCATTTGATGTAGGAAAAACTTAGGACCAGGAAACATGGAGCAAAGAAATCCCTATCAAAATCACATCAAGACTTTTTGGACAAAAACAACATCACTGCCAACTTTGTATTGATAAGGCACAAGAATGACAACAGCTAAAATAGTTTAAAAACAAAAATAAGCTGAGGAGTTGGTCCACCAGACTTCCAGACTCATCCCATCTCCACAGGCATAAAGACCAACTATAACCAATGACAGAGGTAGAGACACAGGGTCAATAGACTGAAAAAGAGCACCAGGAGAGCCAGAGAAATGTGTCAGACAGCTTTGCACAAAGCCAAGAGAGCAATTCAGTGAAGAAAAGGCAGCTTGGTCCACAATGGGTATCAGGGGCAACAGGTATCATTCACTAGCAAAAAGGAAATGAGCTAAGTCACGATCCTTATACAAATATTAAAGTGGGCCATGGACCTGAGAGAAAGCACAACACAGATGCACAGGGTGTTGGTCAGCTCCTCGTCACTGTGACCAAAATACCTGAGGAGGGCAACTCTGAGGAGCAAGGGTTTATTTTGACTCATGGTGGCAGAGTGTGGTCAGCCAACTCTACTGCAGAAACCTCCTGGTGAATGGGCATGAAAGAGAAAAGGTGCTCAGCTCTTGGCCTCCAGAAAGCAGGCATAGAGAAAGATGGACAGACAGTAAGGGACCTTACAATCTTCCAGGCCACAGCCTGAGACCCACTTTCTAGAGACAACCTGATGTGCTTCTCTTTTTCAACACCTCCCATTACTTCCATTCAAGTCATTAATTTGTTTTATTGTTGATACTGGAGCTGGAAACCAAGACTTCACACATGCTGTGCAGGTGTTCTACTATGAGCCTACAAGCCTGCTCCAGTCAAATTATTAATCTATTAGAATGGTTAACTCACTGATGGAAGTCAGGGCCCTTATAATCCAGACTTTTCACCTCTTAAAACTTCAGTACTGCCACCTGAGCTTTGGGGGACATTCTAGACCCAAACCATGACATTTATGAAAACAAAACTAAAGTAAATGAGGAAATCTTTAGAACCTATGGTTAAGCAAAACATTCCCACATTTGACAATGGAATGAAACCTAGAAAAGGGAAGAGGAATAAATTAATAAACTTCTGTTCAGTGAAAGCCCTGATTCAGTGGATAAAAACATAAGTTAAAGATTGAATGAACATGCAAGCTGCATGTGGTGGCCATGCCTGCCATTCCAAAAATGTGGGAGGCAGAGACAGGAGGATGGCCTAAGACTCAATTCAAGGACAGCCTCCACAACTTCCTGAAACCCCATCTTAAAAATAATAAAAAAAAATACTGGGGACGTAAATTATTTGTAAAGTGCCCTAGGGTTCAATTCTCAATCCCCCTCCCCACTAAAATAAAAAAGAAAAAAAATATATAAACTCCACTTTCAGCAAAGTTCTTCTGTTTTGAATGTATAAGATATTCCCAAAACTCAACATAGAACAAAAACAAACAATCCTAAAAGAAAAAGGCAAGACTCAAGGGCATTATGCTCAAAAAGAATACAGTCACAGGGAATGTGTTCAATGTACTTTGCCATAAGTATTCCTGAACTAAGATGAGTGGGTCAATGGTCAAGGCATGAGACTGGTATATCCATGGACCAGGATACCACTTAACAAAGAGAAAATACACTGCTGACTCACAACAGCTTGTACAAGTCACCAGAGTCTCATGCTGAAACTCTCTGAAAGGAAACATAACACCTGAGTCCACTGAAGCAACACTGATCCGATGACCAGGTCACAGACACAGAAGACAACTTCAAGGCTGTCAGAGGTGAAGGATGTGCCAGGACTGGGAGGAACAGAGGTGAAAAGAAAGGGAGACAGGCCAGCTGCTCAACACCAGAGGCCTTCTGCACCCTGACTGTGCTGCTGTCAGCACCTGATGAGGCCACAACACGGGGTTTCAAGATGAGTTCACCCAGGAAGTCTAGGTAAATTGCAAGGGGTCTCCCCACCAATTCTGTCTCAGTGTGCATCTGAAATTACCACGGTATAAAACAATTACCCCTTTTAAAGAGCTTAGGCTTCAGGATAAAACTAGAAGGCCCTGCTCACAGGATGAAAAATACTTAAATAACAAACTTGAATGGTCCAAGCACAGGGCCAACAGCAGCTGTGAAGCACTGGAGGTAACCACAAGGGCATGGGCAAGAGGGCTGAACACTGCTCCCTGCTGAAACTTCAGCCTGATCTTCCGTGGTAACTATGGCACCCCGCCCTGGAAATCCACACTTTGCCTCCAAAACCCTCAATGTGAACTTTGAAAGTGGCTGCGTTTCCAGGGAGACTGGCTGGGTCTGTAGAGAAGGCGCCTGGCCCCACCTACTGTCCGCCCATTCCCCAGCACCCCTGTACCCGCCTGTACTCACACAGAGTCACAGCTTCTTCTCTGGGGGTGATTTCCTCAGCCAGCCAGAGTGCACTAATTGGCTGCTGTCCATGCTGCCCGCGGTGATAGACCTGAGTGCAGAGTCAGTTGCAGAGGCTGGGAGAGGAGACCTGGGCATGCTTGTATGCTCACTAGCCACGAAAGTCCTCAGCACCATGACCCCCTGGCCAGCTGCCTTATGCACGTCTGGAGACCTTCAGGCCTGCCACGGAAATAACCACTTCCCTCTGAGAAGGAGGGGGTGATGCCCCTGAGCCTGGAGGGGTGGGGTGAAGTGTCTCTGCATTTTCTAAACTATCTGAATGTTAACAGAGAACTGGGTACAACATAAACACTATGTAACAGTTTAGAAATCTGCATGGTTTGCCTGGGGCGGAGGTGTGTGATGAAGTCAGGTGCACCCAATTCATCTTTCCCTAGAGGTTGGTCTTCTACATATCTGAGGACATTTTTGCAACATTTTTTGCAACATTTTTGCCATCAAGACTGGCAGTTAGTTAGGGATAGGTCAGATTAATTCAGAAGCTCATCTGGGTCTAATTTCCTTAAACAAAATTCCTGGATTGTTGGTTACAATTCCATGTGCAAACAGAGAGTCTTGGAGGGATAGTGTGGCTCCATGTCTTCTGTGTACACATCATCCTTCTCTTGCTCTCCTACCCGCAAAGCTACTGTGAAATGAACCTTCATTTGCAATCTATTTTAGTATTTAGAGGATTGAAATGAAACTAAGAGTATTGTTTTTTAACAGAGAGTCCCAGCCAACCACAGTAGGGAGGTCTGAACTGACCAAATGAGACAAACACAATTTGCAACCTGAAAAGCTGACTTTGTAACCAGTTGAGTTGTTTTTGTACCTCACATCTCTTTTCTGTTTGTAAATGCCTCCTGATCCTGTGGCCCTATTCTTCTACTTTTGTGCTGCTGGATTGTGAATTGTTCTTTAAAAAAAAAGTTATTCAATAAATTGCTTTGCTTCACTTGGTGAAGTTTCTTCATTTAAAAATGACTTTGGGATGTTTATTATTTTATTTTTTCCCAACCTTTCCCATCTCTCCCCCCTTCTTTCTGCAGCTTTTGGTAACTTCTAGTCTACTCTGTACTTCTGTTATTCTTCCTTCTTATATATTTTTAGAATTTTATTAATGTAAAAACTTTATAGTTTTTGCACAAAGTGCTCATTTTTTAAACAAATCATGTTGGGATTTTAAAAGAACATGTATGAAGCTGTATTAATTAATATGTAAAAATACATTGTAACAAAAATATATATTCCTTATTACTAAGCCATAAAGAAGAATGAAATTATGGCATTTGCTGGAATGGAAGTATTATGGAGAGGCACTCCAGGAGACACTGTAAGTTTGAATTAGAAATCAAAAGAGAGTTTTATTTACCTTGCCAGGGACTGTCACCCCCCATAGAGACTCAACCTCTGTAGGAGGACAGCAGCTTCCTGATCCATCCAAGAAGAATATAAGCATAAAACCTACAACTTAGTGACTTGCTGATAATCATGTAAGCTAGACAATCAGAGAAATTAAAACATTAACATATGGGACCTGTGGGCTTTAGGCAGGACTAGAAATTTCCAGTCAGGAAGCAAGTGATAAATAGAAGCACTAATAAGTAGCTGAATAAGAAATAAACATATAGAAATAAATGTTTTTTTATGTATGTATTCATCATAACCAGTTAGGAAAAAACATATAGGTAAAAACATTGCCTTCATAATAGCTACAGCAAATTTATAATACATTAAAAATTTTTATTGATCTAGAAGAAAATTATAAATCTTTTTACTGAGATGCTTAATAGACCACAAGTCCTCATAGGAGGATGGACACAGGTCTGGAGAGGAATACTGTAAATATTTGGTTTTTGCTTAGTTGATACAGGGTCTATGTTGCCCAGGCTGGCCTTGAACTCATGGGCTCAACTGATCCTTTTACCTCAGCCTCCCAAGAAGCTGGAACAACAGGCATGTAGCACCATGCCTGGTTAATAAACCTTTCATTGCCATGATTGTGTTGTATATTTTCTTCATACATAACTTCTTACTTTTTATAAGTTAAAAAATACTAGAAAGGGCAAGCAGCATAGGCCCTCTCTTCATTCCCTCACCCCAACTTAAGCCTCTGGAGATGGGGCATCCCAGGGGACTCCGCTGCACAGCCAGATTTGGCAGTGACTCAGAAGCCACTTTTTGCAGAACAGAGACCTCTGAATTTCTTAGCATTCCTGACAAGGAACAGATTTCAAATAAACACTTAATATAAGACTTTTTAATGATTCAAACTATTGAAGAAGCTGTACTTACACAATTTCAGCATTGTCTTCACAGAATAGTTTTGTGCAATACTGTCTGAATTATTTTGCTCTATAGGGAAGCTGCATAAAATATTCTACATCAACCTGGATTCTTAAAAGTGAAACAGAGATAGTTCCATTACAAACAAAAATTTTGAATAATATACTCATTTAAAATATACCTATATAATTATTATGCTTAATGTAAAACAAAACACATACAAAATTTTTTTTCTAATGGCACTACTACAGGCAAGGCAAAAGCTCTTTCTTGAAGAATGACAAAAAAATATTTATTTTTATGTAAAAAGCACAAATATACATATAGTACATAAATTGATGGTGAGCATATGTTGATATGAAAATTTCAACAAAGAAGCCCCCAAATTTTTTTTAAAAAAAGTGTTTCAATGAGGATTTGGTGGTTGAGACATAATGAACAAATCTGTGAAGAAATTCTATTTATGATCTTTAAATATCAACATTGGTATGAGACCATAATTACATGAAAGTTTCTGTAAATTGATGGATTTTGCAATAATTAGTATTTGCCAATTTTGCAAGAGATAAAATACTGAGATTGGATAATAAGTTCAATATCAGGCTGGGGGTGGGTATGCAGCTCAGTGATAGAGTGCATGCATGGGCTGAGGATAGCATGTATGGGTTCAATACTACAAAACAAAACCAATACCAAAAAAGTACAATGTTTTTTTCTTCAGATTAAGGCAAATGACAGCCCACTTTTCCAGATTATTTCAATGTGAACTAGTCCCTTCCCTGGATCCTCATCATGCCTATATGTACATCACCTTTTGTCTCATAAAGTTTAGGAAAAGGTGATTGCCTAATTTCATCATCTTATTCTCCTGTCTCAATACACCTAGATCAAAATACCAAATTACAAAAAAAGTCCCCAAGAGCTAAAAACAAGTTATTTTAATAACAATTGTGGTTATAAACATGCAAAATTACAAGCTGGAGAAGGATCTACTTTTTTCTTAAATACCTATAAATCCCCAATATCTGGAAATTTCTGCTGTCACATTGTTCTTTCTATTCAGGAGACCCTTCCTATTGCAACTGAAGTTTACTTGGTATTGTTCCTCCTTCAATAGAAGAGTACTCATAGTTATTTATTAAACTGACAATCTTTTACTCTGAGAAGGAAATCAGAAACATTATCACAAAAGGCTGAGACTAACTTGTTGCTCATGTTTTCTAGTAAATGTGACATGTGGCCCCAGAGTCAGTGAAGACTACTCAGTCACCACCCAGTTACCAGCTCATTATGATCTCTCTCTCCACCTTAAGCCACTTTGATAAGCAGGAGAATAAGGAACACACACTTGAGCACACAATCTGATCTCTGCAACCTGAGGCCGGACCAGCAACCTACCCTTCTGGGAAGATAAGTATTTCTCTCTACTCCTGTTACTGTCTTTCTTGCAGCCACCCTTCCCAAATGGACTTGACCCATCACAGGAGAAAACTGAGGAAATGCAACAGAGAACAGCTGGTGAAGGCTCCAGGAGATGCAAAGCAAAGTGCCCAAACCCATATGCCCTTTCCAGGAAGGAAGGTGGAGAAGAGAGAGGCTGCCCTTCACCACCACTTTGGCTCCTGGGAATATACCACACAAACTTACAAAAGAAAAGGAAGATTTGGTTTTTATGTTTGATGTCAAGAATCTCTAGTCACATAATTGGACCAAAAGTTCCCTATGGAAACCATCTCAGCCTACATTTTACCTTACTGAAGAGGAGAGATGTCACCATCTGGACCTGCTAAGCTAAACACTGTCTCCAAGTTAAAGAATTTCAGGAGGAATACAGGTCTCCCGGATTCTGTTCCACTGTTTTTCTTACTACAGTAGTCCCCTCATCCACAGTTTCAGTGCTCATTGGTTAAATAAAACTTGAACATATTAATAGGAAATTCCAGAAATAAACAATTCACAAGTTTTACGTTATGCTCCATTCTGAGTATTTTGATAAAATCTCACCATCTCCTTCCATCTCGTTCCATCAAGACCAGAACATGAAGTATTCCTTTGTATAGTATACCCATGCTGCATGTGCCACCTACCCATTAGTCACTCAGTAACCATATCCATTATAGAATTGATATTGCAGGTGCTTATGTTCAAGTAACCATTAATGGCCCCAAAGTGCAAACTATTAAAGTGTATTATTATTATTATTTTACATATTATTATTAATCTTTTACTGTGACTAATCTATAAATTAAAGTATCATAAATATTAATGTACATGGAAAAACCCAACCTATATTCAGAGGTTTTCACTTGGGGTTTTAGAACATATAACCACAGGTTACGGGGAGTACTATAAAATCATTGTGACTCCTTAACTAAGGAAAATTTTTAGAAAGTAAAAATTTAAAAATGCATTGCTTTAACTTCTGAAATCAGAAAGGTTACAAATGATTGTCAGTCATGTCATGTGTGAGACTGATATAAAACTGCAACCACACGGTTATCCTCTCCATTCACTTGCACGGCTTTTTCCACCCTCTAAATTTGTTTACATCCTGTCACAAATGAATTTTGGCTCTATGAAGATGTGTATTTTTATTTGTTTTGCTTACTGCTATATTTCCAGGACCCACCACAGTGTCTGGCACATAGTAAGTCTTCAAAAACTCTTATTGAGGGGCCGAATGAATAAATACTTGCAGCTTCTTGCCGGGGTCCAGCCCCAGCGGGGTCCAGGGAGTCCTGAAGGATGAGTGGCATCGGCGAAAAGATGAGACAGGAGTCGTTCTGTTTGAGCAATCTCCAGAGAGGGAGCTAATGCAGCTTTCTCTGGGTCCCCTTTTATTACAATTTTTCTCGTTATTATAGATTCACAATGCGTCATTAATTATATAATTTAAAACTTTGCCAAGACATGACATTTCCTTAACCATGATTGAGGGTACATTAATTTACATTTTTCCAGGATGTGACCTTCAGTTATATAATTATTAAAAAGTACAGAATCAATTAATAAAATATGTCACTAATTTACATTCTTCAGATTTCCCCAAGATTTACTATTTTTCCCAAGATATGTTATTATTAACTAATGCCAAACTACGTAACAGACTCTAAGTCTCTTAATCAATCATTAACCTAAAGTACACTTGTACTTTATTTCTAATTTAAAATTCCCATCTAAAAAAGTCCCTTTAAATCTTATATTTAAAATATTCTAAAGTTTATATGAATCATCCTTAAAACATATCAGAAACCTATACAACTAAAGACTTAAGAATTTCTAAACTTAAGAATCTAAATAAAATAATATTTCTTACATTATTCTAAAACTGTGTCTTATAAAGCTATTTTAATTAATTTCTAAATTTATTCTCATAAAACTGGTTGAGCTGCTTTCTCGAAGAGTTTCTTTGTTTCTCAGTCAAGGTACACTAGTTCTCAAAGAGTTTGTTTCTCACTTAAGGTACACTGGTTTTCAAAGAGTTTGTTTCTCAGTCAAGGTGCACTAGTTCTCATGACCTATCAGAGGATGATTGTTGTCCATAATTAGGTTTGTCCACAATGTACTAAGATAGAATAATAGCCTTTTACTTTGTCCTAAATATGCTGAGTGGTGGTAGAACAGTCTCCAAGGCATGAACTACCTGTTATGTTCTAGCCATCAGAAATTTAATTTGTTTGGCATTTGACATACCTATGCCTCCTGTGAGAAACATAAGCATGAAAATACAAAGTCCCAATTACATAAAAAAGGGACTCATGGTTTCGGTTACCCACCAACCAGCATGGCTTTGCCAGCATTCATCCTCACTGTGACCCTGTCAAGACAGTGGGAGAGCGGCTTTGCCAACACTTTTTCTCACTGTGACCCTGTCAAGACAGTGAGTGGGGGATGGCCTCCACCAGCTTCTCTTAAGGGGAACCACTTCCAATTAAGTGACATTCCTCAACATCCTGACTGAAACACAGAGTCATCATACTCAACAGATAATCCAAAGCCTAAAAATCATGTGTGTGTGTGTGTGTGTGTGTTTATTTTTCTCATCCCTCTTTGTCCCTCACTGGAAACTACTAGTTTGGCTATGCTGGTTGAGGCATCACACAGTGGACAATGGGCACTGATATTGCAAGAAGTCAAAAAGAGGCAGGCCATAACATGGTGTAAGCAAAATACAGAAGCATGCATTGGGCCTAAGTCTAAAGCAACCAAAAAGGAGGTGTCAGCACTAGACTGAGAACTCCAAGCCCTCTGCTGAAGTGTCTACACTGGCTGAGGATTTAATATAATTTTCTCATTCCAATACCCTAGACTATGACTCTAATGCCTGGATTTGGATGTTTTGCCATTTCCAATTTCCCAACATTGATCTTACACAACTAGTCTTTGTATGGCTATCTTCTACCTTGTGCTGAAAATCCTAACACCTTAGGTGACAAAGTATTCTACATTGTGAGTAGTGTTCCAAGACATAGTGAATAAAGCACATATAGAACATAACTGCCCCTCTTCCAGTATGCATGGCTTTATTTCTGTATCTAGACACAAGCTGTTATAAAAGTCTTTCACTGCAGTATTTTATTATGGATAGTCCAATTCACTTTGTTTAATAATAATCCAGAAGCAACCTGGATTTACAATCTGTAAAATTTTTAAAAGACAGATAAACAATGCATAATTTAAAAGTAGAACCATAAAATTATAAACCTTACAATCATGATAACTACTTTTAATATAAGTGAGCAAACAAATTCTTAACAAGTAATTTTGTCTTAAATTGTTAGACCAAAGGTAAATACTAAATTGTATAAGCAGCAATAAGTAAGTCATTTTCAATGATGTGCAGGCATGCCTTTTATCTCCATATTTTGAAAATATCCATAATTATATTTACAAGCAGGGGTCACAGCTATATTTTAACATTTTTTTAAAAAAGGAAAAGTAAGTAGGAATACATGTATATTGTACTCATATTAAAAAAGAAGTAATGATAAAAAAAACAAAATAAATATAAACTATTACCTATAATGGAACAGAGAATAAATTTAAAGAAACGGAATCAAAGTCAAACCTGTTGGAATATATCATGTTACATGTTATTGTTATAAGAAACCCAGATTTCATTGTTAGAGACAAAATAAAAATATAAAAAAAATAAATTTGATTTGACATTCTAAGAATTCATGACTTTTCAAATGTATTTCCTTGTTCTGCCTAATGAAAGGGCTTAGAAGCAATGTTGTCCTAAATTTTAAGATCCTAAATGCCAAGAAGCAGGAACACAGGTATTTGTAGTCATATTATTCCTACTTTTCCAATTATTTAAACATTTTATATTAAAAAATGTAAAAAAAGAATATTGGTGGGCTGGGGATGTGGCTCAAGTGGTAGAGCACTACCCTGGCATGCACAGGGTGCTGGGTTTGATCCTCAGCACCACATAAAAATAAAATAAAGATGTTATGTCCACCAAAATCTCAAAATAAATATTAAAAATTCTCTCAATTCTCTCTCTCTCTCTCTCTCTCTCTCTCTCTCAAAAAAGGAACGTTGTTCATTATAATTCTAGTAATGATATTATCTGCAGGTAACAATTGTAAACCCTGGGGCAGGGGTAATGATCTGAAGTCACTGAAGTGGTGCTCAAAGCAGACAGGTCCTAAAAGACATTTGGTTCCTCAAAGAAGAAAACCTCACGAAAATCCAGGTTTTTGTAGCTTTTCCCAGAGCACCTTCCACTGCTCTGACTCCTTTTCTTAATATTGGAGTGGTGGAAAGGCTCTTTTTTTTCTCTTTATCCCCATCTCCTGCTGGCTCACAATTGCCTCAGATTCTACGTATAAGCTTTTCCTTTATTAGGATATTAGTTTGTGTCAACCCACCTCCAAAGTGTAATGAACATATAGCCCTATGTGATTCCCAATCTTAAATAGGATCTTCTGAGTGAGACATTTCCTGACTTCCCAAACTTTATCTGATTCTGTTAAGATAAAGAAAGCTTATTACAGAAATAAGGAAAACTATTGTAACACATACTTCCTCCTATTTTCTGGTAATAAAGGATGCACCAATTAATTTTAGGAGGTGAATATCTACCAAAATGTTCAATAAAAATGTTTAATCAAATTTAGTTACATTAAGATAAGGTGGTTTCATTATCCAATGATTTGAATTTTCCCACCTACTTTTGAGAAAATTGAATATACTTTCTGCTATACAAGAGTATAGAATATATTGATTGCATTTGCCTTGAAATGTGGTTACTGCTTGCTACATTGAAGTGTGATGCTTGACATTATGTGTCAACTTGGCTTGAATAAGTCTCAAAATTTTGATGAAATTCCCTTACAGAGGTTGCTATGAAGATTTCTTTAGATGTGGCTGATATTTAAATAGATTTTCAGTAAGACAAAATACCTGTCATAATTTGATCCAATCATCTGAAGGCTTTATGAGAAAAGACTGAGTTCTTCTAAAGAAGCATGATTCTGCTGCCAGACTTCCTTTAGACTGAAACTACATCATCATCTCTTTTCTAGCCCACAGGAGTGCTCTGCAGATTTTAGAATTATCAATCTCAGCAAATGCCTAAAACTAAAGCTGTATCCCCTCTCCTCCCGATACCCCTCTCCTCCTCCTCCTCCTCCTCCTCATTCCTTCATGCCTTCTTCATGCCTTCTGCCATTCTTAGATTATCTGCCTGTGAGAGACACTGGCTAGGGAAACTTGTATTAGCCAGAGACAGCACTATGCTCCAAAAATAAGAGAGACTCTTTGGATTAGAGAAGGGTAAAAATAAACCTCAGAGTTATTGTTGGTAAGCTGTGATTGTTGCTGTGGTTTTATTAAGCAATAATTTTTTTCTGACATTGTGCTGGTTTTCAGAGATTATGAGATAGTCCCCATTTTAAAAATAAAACACAAAAATATATTTCTTCATTCCATTAGTGAGCTGAGAATGGTTTTTATTTTCTTTCAAGTTTTTTGCCCAATTTTCTTGATGCAGCCCCCATATTTGTAAGTTTCACTGAGATTAGACTAGGACATACCTTTGTCCTTCAAATGGAGCATATGTTTCTATTTCAAAGTCTGTGGCCCACGTGTACCTTGGGTAAGAACAATGAATGGAAGAGTTGCCAAAATTATAGTATCCTAGGGGAAAAGCAATGTAGACTAATTGTACTCTCTAAAGAGTAAAATAAAGAATAGGCTTCTTTGCTCAAAGCCAAAATTATTTCTATATATCTCTAGTATTTAAAAGTTCTCAAGAAAGCATCCCAAATTTATTCTTAGGACTATAGAATATGATGGCCTTAAGGCACCACACTAGAGGTAGAAATTAGTTTGAGTGGATGACATCTTTTTAAATAGAGAGAAAGAGTTTTCTGATGTTAATATAAATGTATACTTTGATTGATTTTTTTGGAAACCTCTCAAAATATTTTAGATGAAAACATGAGTCAGTTAAAATATGATAATAAAATCAAATCTTTTGTACATATTTATGTCACTATATTTTTATTTTGGAACTGGTTTTAAGACTGAACTTAAATTTTATAGCAATGAGTTATCAATTTATTATTTCTGCTGTTTTTTCTCTTTTGTATTGATCACTAGAAAAACACAAGCTTGCAAGAGGAAATGTCAATATTTCAGACTAAGCAGAATGGAGGCTACCCCCTAACTTTTCTGACATTAAATTCAGAAGAAATATATTGATAGGAGATATAGAAATCAAAAGCAAAAAAAAGAAAAAGAAAATTAGCTCAACTGGGCTTAAAATCTGAGAGTAGTATTTAGAGCTAAGAAATAAATTCGAGAGAAATGCATCTTAGAATAAAAGCAAAACCAAAATTCCAGTGAAGAAACCAAACCATATATGTAAGATGGAAAGAGTAAGACAATTCATTGGAAAAGCTAAAATTCTAGTAGAAATGAGATTAGAAAGAAAAAGAAGATGCAAAATGGATGAAAATGAAAAGAGAAGATCTGTGAGATCTGAATGCTGTGAGAGTTTCATTTAGCAGGGCAGAGGCTCCTCCATTGCCTTCAGGTTGGATGAGTCCCCAGGCCTTTCTAATGAAAGAGTCGCATATTGTGATTTCCTCATTTCTCTCTAATGATGACGCTATCAAAAAGTTCCTCCTTAGCTCTGATATTTGGAACTTTTCCCCACTCACCAAAACTCAAAATAATTATTAATTGGAGAAACTGGTTTTTTTATCAAAACAAATGCTGTTCTTTGATGATTTTCTCTATTCATGTTAGTTTTAATGTTTTTACAACTTATTGGTGTCTTTCCCCTTACTAAACATGACCTTTTTGTTTTAATTAATTTTAGCATTTACATGAAAGAATACTTTGTATAGATTCATTTATTCGGTGTTTTGACCTTAATAACACTCTCTGGGAATAAAGTTATTTTCCATTATTTTGTTATTGTTGTTGTTTTTCCAAATGAAATTATGCTCTTTTTATGCATGGTATTATATTTGAAGAATGCTAATGCAATAATGAAGCCATACTCAAGCTATTTCATAGCCAAAAATGTTGTTTAAGCACCCACCAATATTGTGACTCTCTTTTAAGCTACAATTTTATGCACTTCCTTTTGTTTGCTGTTATTTCTAGGGTCTTGAATTTCCAACTAGACTATAAAATCCTCCATAATAGCAACAGTATTTTAATGCTTTTATGACCTCCATTGATATTGGTATAGTGCTCAGTAAAATGTGCATTTGAATGAGTGTGTGTTGAATTGATACAGTTCTTAAACATGCATATAATTGAGTCATGTGACATCTCTGAGTTGTCAAGTTTTTCAGTTAAAAGGTACTTAAATTAAAGTAGCAAGCTTCCTTAAAATTGATAAGATTTTTCTAAAATCTCATTATTCCTAATTCAATTTGTTAAAAAAGATGCATATTTCAAGATCCAACAATTTTAGAATATCACTTATTCAATTGCATTTTTGCTATTTAACTTTAGAAATCTTAAATAAATCTTATTTAGTATACATCTTTTCTTTTTGGCAAAGAATATACTTAAAGAGTTAGAATTACATAGGTTCATTTTTGGCAAGAATTCTTACTATATTGGTAAGGTTCAGTTGTTTCTTTTAAGATATTTGTATTTCTTAAAAGCTTCACAACAAACAATAACAATATGTGAATTATGTGAAACTGAAGTTAATTCTGTATGTTGTGCATAGATTTATCTTCTCATATACTAAAATATTTGCTGTCCTGAACACATTTTTACTGGCTCTGGTGCAATATAAAACTTTGGTAGCTCTCAGTTTTCCTAAACATTTTTTTAAAGTTTTTTGTTGTTGTTGTTGTTCTAGCTCAGAATTCTTTTTGTGTGTGTGAAAGTTCTTGACTTAGAATTTTTTTAAAAAGTGTAAGAATTATAAAAACTTTCAGATCCATGTTGTCTTAGAGATTTATTGGTTAAAAATTAACTTTTTAGTACTTAAAGCTACTCTTTTTTTAATATATACTTTTTAGGTGTACATTGACAGAACACAATGCCTTTATTTTTATGTGGTGCTGAGGATCGAACCCAGGTCCCACCCATACTAGGCGAGCAAATCCCAGCCTTCAAAGCTACTTTTTATGTGAAGTTGCCTGTATGCTTCTCTCTTTCTCTCCTTCCCTCACTGAATCTTGATTTCTATGTTATCTATTTGTCAAAGCCATCAGACTTCCATCTGTTTAATAAAAATAGTGTAAATGAAACATTAGTTTTGTTTTAATTAGTTGGTATCTTAATAATTTTAAAGAATTTTTTATCAATTTCTTTTGGTATTTATGCTTGTAAGAGAAAAATATCATTGACTTTCATACAAATACTATTAACATTCTGAAAATGGTGAATCCACATAATGAAAAATTTGTGTTCACTTTTATGTGCAAAATACAATAATTAAACAATTTAGGGTAGTTTTTCAGGGCTATTCTGTAAATTTTCATCCAGGAGATGAGGCCTGAACATATTTTGAAGCAACTGTGTTCAGGGAAGTGAAAATATAATATACTGGAATTATGTGAAGAGGGTAAAGAGATCAAGAAAGTTCAGATCTGTCATTATTTAGAATTAGACTTCATCCTTTAGTTGGTATAGAATTGTAAAAAAAAAAATAAAAAAATTGAAAATTGAACAAGACAGTATGTTAAATTGAAAATTGAACAGGACTGTATGTGATATGTATTCAAAGGTAATAAGAAAGATAATTCTTTTTGTTCTTTTTAGACAATTTCTAGGGTGGCTCATGGATCCCAGGAGGAGAGATCAGAGTAAAGTGGAATTACATCACTTATTAAAAAGAAATAAGAACTCAAGAGAGAAGAAAGGAGTTTAAATTTACCTAATAAAATACCTTCCTTAGGCTTTTTTTGACAACAGATAAGTAATGTGCAGATGTAGTGACAAGATGTAGAGCAAGGCACATCTCCCACACCAGCCACATGAACACCCAATAATCATCACACTTATAAACCAAAAGTATATTTATTCTATTTTTATAAGTTATAATAAAGATTGTTGTCATGATGAAATAAATGATTAAAGTTTAATTCTTTTTATATAGGTCATAAAATCCATGCAATTATATCTTGGTTAGTATAACAAATTGAGTCATATCATAATTTTATCATAATCATATCATAACTTCATGATATACAAAGAAATTTGATGTCAGGAAAATAACTAAAAGAATGGTCTGAATACTTTTTTTCTGCTATTTTTTCCATTTTTTTCTGAACCTTTCATTCTGTTATAATTCAGTTATCAATTTCATTTATCAATGGACATGTATGAAGTTCTAACATATATTTCAAACTAAATGTTCTTGAGAAGTTCACTTGAAGTATGCACTGTAGTGTAAAACAGGAAGTTATATAAACTTTTCCATGTCCTTCTCGATTATGACCATCCTTATTGCTATTCTCCTTTCAGTACTCAGAATCAAACTAAATATCTCTGCTCAGTCTTTGTCAGTGCCAGATTTAGTATTTGTGCCATTTAGTATTTATGTCCAATCAAGTTTCTTAACCTTTTTGAGGCCATAGATTCCTTCTATGAATTTTGCTTAAAAATATTTAC